>NC_137226.1:19154515-19319515 GCF_949987685.1 Ammodytes marinus
TCTCATCACTGCAAAAGCAATTAAATCATTACAAAAAAAGTTCTTAATCTTTGAACTCAAATCTGTTCCTTCAATTATTTCCAACTTCTGTGTGCCTTGTGTCTTTCTTTGCATCAAGAACTTTTTTAGGTCTATTTTAATTTTACATTTTTAGAAACAATACAGAAAGCAGGACCTTGGTGGTTACGGCAATAATTAAAACAGGATGATGCTGCTCGTCAGCTTCATTGTGGTATGACCCGTCTGGTTGGTCAATTGGCCAGGTTTCTGAAAAACTGGTCAGACTTGGCTGGTCGTGTCAATCTGAAAACTTATATCAAAGCCTTTAGAAGGTATAATCCCCAAAGGGAAATTCTTTTTCACAAAAATGTACATTATGGGGAGAGAGAATTTAAACCGGTTTGTAGACTCAGGAAAATTACAGAGTAACTATGGAATGTAGAAGAACTACAAAAGGTACCCAACCTGTTTTTTCATGGGGTCCAAATACTTTTCACAACGACACCCAGACACAAGTAGCAGGTAGGCCTACATGTGTTTTCCGTGAGCAGGAACGACTCAGGAAATATAATCCAGACAAAAATGTTTAATATCAAAACCCAATCTTGTCACCATTTGGCACACAAAGGGTTTATAGGATGGATTATGTTTGAAACAGCTACACTCCACTTTGCTCAATCTTGAACATTTTGAAAATTTCTGCTTTTCTACTGCTTTATAAATGGCCGTAAGCGGAGCCGCGGCTCTGTGTAAACACCCAACTTTGAATAGATATTGACATAAATATCTAAAAATCTAAAAATAAAGTTTAGCTTAGTTAGGTTATTGGCTTCAAAAGACCATGGGCCCCCCAAGTGGCTGGGCCCTAGATAGCCTTCCCACTTTCTACCCCTTATGGGCGGCCCTGATTAGGGGAGGGGGCGTGGCCGTTTGGTTTGTGGTTAAAGGTGCAGCTTCATCAGCGGAATTTGAGCTGTCATACAAGATCTGTCCAACACACAGGTAAGACATGCTTGGCTGTTAATGTCAGTATTGTAGCCTTTCCCTCGCTACATATTATTGTAAATTGTTGTAATCAGAGCGATGTAATACTTAGCTCAGTATGTAAGGGTGGTGTGGTACTGAAGTTTAGTGTCTAGGCTTAGTCGTTTACTAGGCTTATGTGTAGTCCCATTGCCCATTTATTTGCCTTTCAAAGGCTTAAATGTGTAGCTTCTCTCAACTGTGAAGGCTGAACTTTGCAAAGAGTTGAGTTGTTCTGCAGTTTAGTTTTCTTTTTAAATCGAGTTTTAATTTTTATTTAATTTTTATTTGCTTCTTTTATTCGCTTTTAAATGTTTTATAATGTGTTTTATGTATTCTAATCTTGCCCCTGTAAAGCACTTTGAGTGGCCTTGTGTCTGAATTGTGCTATATAAATAAACTTGCCTTGCCTTGCCTTGCCTTGCCTTTAAACATACATTGGAGTGACACTGTTGTGCCACTGTTGTGTACATTGAAAAGATTAGATTTCTCTTGAAAATGTTGTGATATATGTTTTGCATTATCGATTTACATGCCACTTTTAAACTTTGGAAAATCAGGTCAGAATGAAGAGTGTGGCTAAGTATTGCGGGCTCGTCTTGGCATCATGTCTTTTGTGCTGCGCAGATTCTTTTCAAGGTACAGTGTATGTTATTCTTGCTTACGGTATACTTTCAAATTTCCATAATGTATACAAAATATAGAAGGCACATGGCATACGTATCCAGAATCATCCTTGTTTTTTCCTCTTGTCAAACCTCAGGAACAGACTGCACTCAGATTAAGGCTCTTTCTCCACAAGCAGCCAGCGGGGTTTATGTGATCCAACCTCCCGGACTTAATACCCCGTTACAGGTATCATTAAACGTGCACTATGTTACTTTGGGTTTGTCAGAGAAGTGAACATCTTTTAATGTACTGTATATTCTCATCACTGAATAAACAAACTTTACTCACAGGAAAATTTGATCCCTGGAGCACTGTTTGAGGTTATAAAGCTAACTGAAAATTTACTGTTTCACTGTTGTTGTTGTTGTTGTTGTTGTTTAAAGCAGCAGGGCCCACAGTTTTCTTTACATACATATTCTAGTCTTACATTTGGTTCCAAGCGTATCAAAAATGTTTATTTTTGATTTATAACTCAAATTAATGAGATCATACTGTGCCATGTCCAGAGGTAACCCCTGATAGTCGACTATTCGGCGTTTTGATCAAAGGAGCCCAATTCGACTGACCATCCCACAGTCGATATGTCTCAAAATGTGGTTAAGAAACAAGGATCATTCAATTCCTTCTATATGGTGCTAATGCTTATGCTAAATGTGTTTGATTTTACAATGGAACTGTTTTGTTTCTTCCAATATATCATACATCAACTATCGTTGTATACATTTCAGCCTACGATACTGGTAATAAAAGCTTTAAAATAAGTTGCGATAAAATAAATTCTCATGCCAAGTCAAGAAGACAAACTGCAACAGGTTGTTTCTGCCACTTTGTCTGGCGTGGAAAAAAATGTCTCCAATGAGAATATGGATTAATGAGCAGAAGAAAAAAAAAATGGTCGGGCTATTGGTCGACTATAGGCAAGATTCAACCAATCAGATTCGACTATGCACATGCTTAGTCGGGGACACATGACATGTCGCATGTTTTTGACACATTATTTAATCTTTTCTAAAGCCCTGTAGAACATGTCTCAGTGTTTGGACAGTGGGTTAAAAGTCTTATAGATGGTTTTCTTTACACTGATCTACCTGCTCAGGTATACTGTGAGATGAGGTCAGATGGAGGCTGGACGGTGTTTCAGAGACGCAGTGGGGAAGCGCTCTCCTTCGAAAGGAAATGGGCAGAATATAAAGAAGGTTTCGGAAACCTGACAGGTAAGTACTTAACTGCAGGGCGTTTTGTGTCTTCATGTTGTCTTTGTTGAGCTACATCTGTTTGTTGAGTTAAAAGTTGTAATGACTGTGACACAGCCTATTTAACACAATACAACCCTTTGCCTTGAGGTCACAGAAAGCTAACATGCTTTTAATGGCTTTTGCAAAGTGTTTTGAATAAAGGCATCATCCAATGCTCTACATGTACTGAATAATGGATTAGTTAATTCATTAATTAAAGGTGGTGTCAGTGATTCTGGAGAACGGTGGTGGTCAATATCACTTTTGTGTCAAAATCAGATAAGATCCGCTATCTGTCGGTACTATATATGAACTGAAATCTGGTGTGAATACACAGCTTAGGCTCTGTAAAGTGGTATGTAAGCAAATAATATGTAAACAAAGGGGGCCAACCGTATAGCTAACAACATGCCAGTTTATAGAGCCTAGGCTGTGTATTATCGCTTTTTTGTCCAGCATACACACTACACCGACAGGTAGCGGATCGAAAAATCTAAATCCTATTCTTGTGTTCTGTGGATTCTCGTAGACGACCACTGGCTCGGTCTGGAGAAGGTTCTCTCTCTGACCAAGACCAAGAATTGGACCCTGAGAGTGGACCTGTGGGACCACGAAGGCTCCACTGTTTTCGCCCAGTACAATAACTTCAGATTGGGCAACGAGGAAGCGGCTTTCAAACTGCACGTCGGGACATACAGTGGAACTGCAGGTAATGCACGTGGATTATTTTGAACTTTTCTCCATATTACTTTCCTTATTATCATTATCAGATAATTGTGAAGTCTGAGAGCACACCACAAAGATGGAGGTTTTATCAAGTATTGCTGTTAAATTGGAAAAATGAAGATGTTTCCCTTAAAACGTGTTGCTTCCCTTTTAAGATGTTTCCCTTGACTTTAATTTCTCTGCTGACAACAGTGCCCTCTTTCTGTTTAGGGGCATAAAGCAATATGTAGAGCATTTAGAGGATGGTCTCATTTGTAATGTGTCCATATAAATGGTGTGTTGATCTACACCTTGTGTTAAAATGCTTCATGCTACTTGACAATGAGGTTAATTTATGCTCCCATTTGGTGTGTAAATAGAGAAGAACATTTTTAGCTTTATAATCGTCACTGCCCTAATGCTTCCATGTGTCCTGTATGTTGAAATGAACAGCGCCAATACAAGTTACTCAAATAGGAAGAAAAAAACTGAAGAAACAGCTTTAGTGATATCAACATAGGGATAAAAAGAGTCAACACTGGAGGCTGTCTTGGAGTAGGGGTCTGTGAAGACATTAATATCACAGCATGTCAAACAAACTAGTCTCGCACGGACCTCCACTTCTCTTTTGCTGCTGTCAGCCTGCCGTCTAGCTGACATTCAATTCCCATCTGATCTCTGCCCATGCTCTGTTGTAGTTGTCTGCCCGTAAGCAATACCTCCACCTGTGATAAGCACACCCCCAGATACACCCGAATCTAACCCAGCAGTTAGATTCAACCCAGCAGTTAGATTCCGGGCCAATCAGAGCAGACTTTGCTTTTTGGGAGGCGGGGCTTAAAGATACAGGCTATAAAATGGAGCGTTTCAGACAGAGGCTGAAAGAGGAGATTTAGCAATGGCACAGTAGGGTATATAAAGTTTAATTTTTTAGACACTACACCATGAACACAGTTTCTAGTATAAACCCATATAATCATTTTGAACCTCAAAAATGATCATTACATGAGATCTTTAAATGCTTTCAAACTTTGTCCAAAGGTGATGCCATCCGTGGCGCCTTTGCAGGCGTTGACCAGAATGGTTCTGGCTTCAGCACCAGCGACAGGGACAATGACGGCTGCAACCCGTGCATCTTCGGGGACATTGCTATAAATGAATGCACCTTTTCAGAGGGTGGCGGTTGGTGGTACAGCCGCTGTGGCTCTGCCAGTCTGAACAGCCACTGGCATCCTTATGGTGATCACACCTGGTGGTCGTCAGGTGTCTACTGGTCAACATGGAAAACCTCCGCGCCTTACTCCTTGAAGGCCACCAGAATGATGATCAAGTCCATGTGAGACGATCCAACACACATTTATCTTCATGTAATGCTGCTCTTATTATTGTGGTATACCAAGACTGAGTGCATATTCCAAAACAGACTTTATTAATGCAAATCAGTTTTAGACACTGGTTTATTTGACACTTTGAGTTTTGTTTTGCCTTTGAGATTAATTTTTACTATTTTCATTTCATGCACCACAGTCTGCATATGGTGTTTAGTCTGTTAAGACCAAGCAGTATTAGCACTAACAGTTACAATGTGTTTCTGTATGAATAAGAAGTAGAATAAAATGTAATATGATACATATTCATTAAATGGTTTGGTTTACACAACCAGTTCTGTTGACTTGTAATTACTTTTAAAACACACTGTGTGTTTAACAGTTACAACTATTATATAAATACTTTGGTACAAATAAGTCCCACTTCATATTTGGTCTTTACATACATTTCTTTATCTTAATTGTATACATAGGATAGTACCAAAAAGTGCAAGACTTTCCATCAAAAGAGAGCGCAGAATTAGAACCCAGTTAACATTTAATTCAATATTCATAATTCTGTTGACAACAGTGTCTTGTCAACAGTATCTTGTCAAGTGTTTCACACATTTACTATGATGTGGTAGAGTGCTGTATTAAACGTTAATCTTGATTTTGCCATAGTTGGTCAATTGGGTTGACATCTGGGGCCTCATTTATAACGGTGTGCGTAGAAACCATCCTAAAACATTGCGTCCGCAGAAAGCCAAAAATGTGCTGCGCAAAAAAAAATTCAGATTAATAAAACTGTGCGGCACACAGTTGCATGCAATCTTCCCTGTATAAATACCCACCTGCGGTGAATTGTGCGCAGACGATCTCCACCCCGTGTCCTCCCACTTCACCTCCCAGTTTCATCCCACAATCTACCATACATGGCGAATGCTAAATAGCTCCTGAATATGATGACGCACTTAATAAGCACGGAATTTTGACTGACATGAGGAAAAAAGGGAGGCAACGCGGCCGCAAAGAAAGCGACTGTGAAGGAAGAAAGCCTGTGACGTCGTGCATGTGCTGCAGAAACTGGCACACACACATACACACCCGCGCGCTTATCACATATCATGATTGGCACAGTCGTTGTAGCCTAGTCTTTGTAAAGCAGTTTCGCCCAACTTTGTACTGTATGAAATATCACGTATTAGCGTAGGCCTACCTGTAGGCCTATATAAAATATGGTGTGACAAGTGAAATAATGCCTATAGTCAATTCGAGAGAATTGTTTATCTCCTGTGAGGTCCACACATTTCCAACAACGTCAGATTATAGTTGTATCTTCCAGGGTAAATTGTTATGGGAAATAGATGTGTGTAATGATTTGCTAAATTCATAACATGATTTTATCTAATGAAATTACAGTTTTAATTAATATCTGTTGGGCTTAACTTTGTACAAAACTACTTTTTACACACCTCTTAAAATTTGCTCTCCCGCTGGCCACTCACGGAAACACCTCCCGACGTATAGGATATTATTATAAAGTAGCGCTATAAGATTCAACTTATAAAATATAACCAAAGCATGTAGACCTAGGCTACTTGATAAGTAATTCAACCTACATCACAACTGCATGCCATAGACTACAGTAGCCATATATTCACAACTATAGGTAAGCTTATATATTTTATTGACTAAATATATTGGGTGCCAAGCATAATTTGTCTGTGTTTTTCTGATGACTGAGCTTTATTTCGTGGTGTTGCCATTGAGTGTCGCTGATTCCCCGAGTCAGGAAAACCTTGCGGTAGCTCTACGCATGGTCGAAGGTTGGCGTAGGAATACGCACACTTCTCCGCAAATAATGTCTTTATAAATACCAACGTTTGCCACCGCACATTTTCCCGCAAATTTCTTCCCGTCTACGCAAGGTTTTTGTGCGCCGCAAGCTTTATAAATGAGGCCCCTGGTGACTGTGCAGGACATAGTATATAATTCAGATCAATTTCATACTCATCAAACCATTAAGAGAGCCCTCGTACTGAGCATGCAGCTGAGTTGACAGACAGCATTTTAAACATGATTGTCGCTGACATGCGCCCACTGAGCATGGTGGCAGATAGTGGCTTTAAAGCGATGATTTCCACTTTCCATCCAAAATACGAGCTTCCATCTAGAACCTTCTTCACAACACAGATGGAGAAGAAGTATGAAGGCATCAAAGGCAAGGTGATGCAACCCTGCAAGAAACCAGCAGTATTGCACTCACAACTGATATTTGGACCACATGCCACTATCTTGGGGAGAACTGGAAAATGGTGTCCCACTGCTTGACAACAATGCCACTCGATGAGAGACACACAGCTGCAAATATTGCAGTGTGGATTGAGGAGGTAATTGCTAAATTTGAGATCCCACCAGAGAAAATCAAGGCTGTCGTCCATGACAACGGTTCTAATGTTGTAGCAGCAGCAAAGATTTTGCAAGAAAGGCATGTATGGGCATCAGTGCGATGTGCAGGACACACCCTCAACTTGGTCGTGCAAAGCTCTCTGAAGATCAACCAGGTTATCAAGTGTGTGGCTGCTGCCAGAAGCCTTGTTGAACACTTTAAGAAGAGTGAACTGGCATGCACCAACTTGAAGAATAAGCAGAAGCAAATGGGTACCAAGGAGAACATACTGGTGCAGGATGTCTGTACACGTTGGAACAGTACCTACACAGGGGCGGATCTAGAAAAATATTCATGGGGTGGCAAGAGGGTGGCAGGAGATTTTAAGGGGTGGCAACCTATGGCGGATGTATACAGTATGCCGATTTAATTAAAGCCATATAAATAAATATTTACTTGGGAAAGCCCCCACATTTAGATATGTTGACTAAATAACATAATACTTAATGTATTGTAGCACGAGTGAAGCCTTACATTTAAACATAAAAGGTGTCAGACAAAATGTTAAAGATTATTATTACTGGGGGCGCCTTTAGCTCAGTTGGTAAGGTGTCCCCCTCCCGGGCCGGGCCCAGCAGCAGACCTGTGCTGTGTCTGAAATCGCGCACTTCTGTACTTACACTTACTTTTTTGAGTGCACTTTGCGCAAAACCGGAGAGTGTGCCAAAAATGCAGTGCACTGTAAGTTCCTCAGTCGTGCACTCAAAACGGTCTAAAACGTGAGTGTGGAGCGATGGACACTTTCCACACTCAACGGCCGCCATCTTGCCTACGTAGCGGAGAGGACGGGACATTAAAATCAAAATAGAGGAGCTTGAAGCAACTGTGAAGACTGACGCGCTCTACAAAAGTTAAATTACACATTTGTTTAGTTTTTCCGTACAACTACACTGTTTTAGACTGTATCCGACCGTTTAAAAAAAAATACCACCGAAGAAGAACCTTCAAAATGCAAAGTCATTTCCGGTAGGTGCACGACGGCAGTTTGGACAGTGCACTGTAGAAATGAGAGCACTGCGTCTATAAGTAAGTGTACTGTAGGGATAATAAAGTGCACTCAATGTAAGTGCACTTACGTGAGTGCACGATTTCAGACACAGCACTGGGTTCGATTCCCACCCGCGGTCGTTCTCTGCATGTCACTCCCCTCTCTGCCCCATTTCACCTCTGTCTCTCTGCACTATCAATAAAGCATAAAAATGCCCAAAAAATATCTTTAAAAAAAAATTATTATTATTATTACTGAATAATTACTGCATTACCTGCCTCACAACAAACACCTGCACTAATACACCTGCATGGGGCTCAAAATCTATGCAAATAGGGCTGCAATAAGTAATTAGTTAACAGTGAGTCTTTGTTATTTGTCTGTGTTAATATGAGATACTCCCATCAGATCTCAATCATCAGTCTAACTTGAGTTTAAATATCAAGTTATTCAAATACTCTAGTAATTTACATACAATACAGATAAAATCATTCATATAAATATTGTGTGGCATGTTCCTATGTTTGGTCACAAACAGTGACCTGTTAAACACACTGTAAATGGGAAGAGGTTCAGTAATGTCCAACACAGAAATAGGCCTACTGGTTATTATGAGCAATTGATAAGCACGACCTAAGACTTTAATTTGAAATAGTGTGATAAGAATTAGGAAGTATCCTTATACAAAGGCCTATAGATACAATTAAACAAAATAATTAATGAATTTCAAGGGTGTAGGTTATGATTATACCTTGGTTTAGGATACTTTTTAAATGGGGGGTCTGGGGGTGCCCCCCCAGACATTTTTGAGCATTCATCACTTCATTTCCTGCATTCTGGTGAATTTGTTTGCATCAAGTTTATGTAAAGTAATTGACAACATTTAGGTTCCCAGTGACAAAAATAGAATAAAATAAAATGCAGTAATATCATGCATTCTGTATTGCTTTCAAATATTGATCCTCCTCTATTGTTAAAAAAAATGGGTTTAGATAGTAAAAAAATAAGAAGTGAGTATTCACGTCTATCTTTGAGAATGTAGTGGCTGGGTGGTATTTTACTTGCCTGCAATCTTCAAATATTCAAAAATAACAAAGTGCAAAATGAGGTTTTAATCCTCATGTACTTCCTTTAAGCTACTAGTGACTGAGTGTGCAGTGGACAGAGGGAGGAAGAGATTGCTTTATTTTATAATTTAGCTTTTTGATTTGAGAGTGATCCTCGTTGACTTTAGACTGACTCGCGCTGTCTGCTCCGTGAGGCTCGAGCCCTTCAGCTGAGCGAACAACTGTCCAACACGGAGATGAAAAACGAAACTTAACTATCCTGTCCTGCGTGGGCTGACTTAAGGTGGAGCAACCAAATATAAATGAATAAATATTGTACTAAACTGTAACACAAGTAATGAGTTGTGGAATTTGGACCAGTAGCCTACAGTAGTGCACAATCGTCGCTCATGTGAACGTTATTGTAGTTTTTCCGAAGCATTCACGAGTTCCTAACGTTATTATTAACCTCTAGGGCTAGGCATTGTCACAACACAGCAGCATAATAACTTTATAGGAAAACTACCACTACATTAGCCCTGCTCTTTTCTCATTATTGTAATTTCTTCATAGATAGACAGTTGATCAGTAATACCTGGAGAGTGTAGTCTCTCCTGTGCTGCTTGCTTCGTTAGTCTAGAGGTTTGGAGCCGTCTCTCGCGCGCCTTCCTTGTATTCAAAATCAGTGCCATTGGGAGCGGTTAGGAGTCTCGGGAGTGGGTCGGGGGGGATCGGGTTGGGGCAATATTACGTGGCTGCATTCACTTGCAGTCGGACATTTGAAACTCGCGCTCGTAAATGCCTCTTAACAGCCAGAAATAAATGTTTAATTTGGCGCTGCCAACTGGGGTGGCAGCTGGGGTGGCAAGGCTTTTTTTAGGGTGGCAGTTGCCACCCCATGCCACCCCGGTAGATCCACCCCTACACCATGCTGTCCAGGCTGCAAGAACAAAGATGGCCGGTGACTGCTACACTATCTGACCCAGCTGTGACCCAGAGAGGGAAACACTACCTCGATCTCAAGCCTGAACAGTGGAACCTGATTGAGGAGCTGAACCAGGTCCTTGAGCCCTTTGAATCGGCAACAGTGTTCCTGAGTGGTCAACAATATGTCACACTCTCTGCACTTCCACATCTTTTGCACAAACTTAAGAAGTACATACAGAGTTCAGAAATTGAGACTGCACCTGTGAGGTTGTTCCAGACTCAAGCGACAGACCAGGGGCCTCATTTATAAAGCTTGCTGCGCACAAAAACCTTGCGTAGACAGGCAGAATGTGCGGTGAAATGTGCGCTCGCAAACCGGTGGTATTTATAAAAGAATTATTTGCGAAGAAGTGTGCGTATTCCCACGCCAACTGTTGACCATGCGTAGAGCTTCCGCAAGGTGTTCCTGACTCGGGGAATCAGCGACACTCAATGGCAACACCACGAAATAAAGCTATGTCATCGGAAAAACACACCATGTGAATGGCATGGCACCCAATATATTTAATCAATTGTATACAGGGTTCGACATAACGTATAGCCCGATGGCCCGGGGCCAGTAAAATCATATGCAGGGCAAGTTGATTGGCCAGTCACTGTCCCGCCCGGGCCAGTGACTGGCCAATCACAGTTCAGTATCTTTTTGTAGACTACATCATGGTTCATTGAAATGCGCGTTGAGAGTCGTAATGAAAGCAGTGTTTATTTAAGACTCAATATAATAAACCTAATATAAATTATATTTTTAATGAAAGGCCAGTGGACAAACGATGCGTGGGCGTTTTGACAGGTGGAGCAACAAGCGGGTGCACTCTCGCTCCGTTGGCAGAGCTGCCTACCGTCCGCCTGCGAGTCGACAAATCAATCGACTTGCTCTGCCCCCTTTCTTTCTTCCCATAGCAGACTCAGAGGTTGAGGTGCAGAACATTATAACTGCACTTTTCCTTTAGCTGCCGCCGTAATGTTACAGTATTTGCATCAAAGCGCTAATGGTAATACAAATGAGAGGCGTTATTTAAACGCTGTGAATGCGTCTCCGGTGATTGTGTCGGTTGTAGACAGAAACGAACGGAGGGACTCGGCTCACTGTACAGTTCCTATAGTCGCGCAGTTTGGCACTGTGTTTTCAGGCTCGAGACATTCAATCAGATCGCGGAAGTCTTTCCCATTGAAATCGCTAACGGGGAGAATATCCCCAGTTATTATTTTAGCCACAAACCACAGTTCATCTGCGCGGCGGCTCACTCGCTGGCGAGATCACACGGTGAAACGCTGCTGTGATCGGACGAAGGCATTGTGTGTTTCTAAGGTGATTTAACGTCATAGTCTTAGACGAGCGTTTAACTTATGCTGCATATTTTGCACTGCATTGTTTTTTATCAATAGTTTGAAAAAATGCTCCCACACCGGACTCTTATGTGAAGCTGCCACTTCATGGAGAAGTGACACTCCTGCAGCGCGCTCACGACCAGACGTGAACTCGCATATACGGTGAAATCTCCCATTAAAAAAACGGAATAACCCACTGATTTTCGGATTTCTATTCTATTTTTAAAGTCAACTTGAGCGCAAGTGGAAAACCGGTCATTTGGTCGACACATTCACATCCCTAATGCGAAATGAGAAAGTAATAAAAACAGCCTACCACACCACCAAGACTGATCAGACCTTCATCTCTTATTTTTTTTTTATGTTTGAACATGACTTCTGCAGGTGAACTATTCATTAAACTGCCCAAATTCAAGAATAAAAACAACCATCAAACTACTGGACTTTAAAATACTGGCCCACTCTTTCGACATACTTTCAGTTGTAGGCTTCAAATTCAATATGTTTTCCTGGTTTTATATTATGTGTATGAGCAATATCAACATTTCATATAATTAACTAAAAGAAAAATAACCAAATCTAAAGGGAATATCTATACTGTTACAGTATAGATATTCCCTTTAGATCTGGTTAATTTTCTAATACAGGTATTATAATTATTGACACTAAATTATGAAGAAAAAAAAGTGTGTGCAGGGCCAGTGAAAATATACAAGGGGCCAGTAAAACTCGGATCCACTGGCCCGGCGGGCCTCCAAACCTGACATACAAAGCTGTGCACCATGGGTGATCGGCCTTTTCTGCTGCTGCCCCTAGACTATGGAACGCCCTCCCTGACCACCTGAGGGCCCCACAGACTACAGCTCTTTTTAAACGGAACCTTTCTTTGAGGTTCCCCCTTTTTAAGCACTTTGAGATTCTTGAATATAAAGTGCATCATAAATAAAATGTATTATTATTATTATTATTATATTATTATTATTATTATTATTATTATTATTATTATTATTGTGTTTGTGTGGCAGTTACAGCGACGCATGGCACGGGCTTTCTTCCTTCCCAGTCGCTTTCTTTGTGGCCGGTTGCCTCCCTTTTTTCCTCATGTCAGTCAAAATGCAGTGCTTATTAAGTGCGTCATCATATTCAGGAGTTATTTAGCATTCGCCATGTATGGTAGATTGTGGGATAAAACTGTGAGGTGTAGTGGGATGACACCGGGCGGAGATCGTCCGCGCACAATTCATCGCAGGTGGGTAATTATAAAGGGAAGATCGCGTGCAACTGTGCACAGTTTTATAAATCTCAAAAAAAAAAATTGCGCAGCACATTCTTGGCTTTGTACAAACGCAATGTTTTTGGAAGGTTTCTACGCACACCTTTATAAATGAGGCCCCTGATCACAGAAAGATGGAAAGGACTAACTCAGTTTACACCTGACACTCCAAATATCACCCTGCTTGCTGCTGCTCTGGATCCAAGGTTTCGAAAACTAAAGTTTTTGCCTGCTGATGAAGTCTTCAAGGTCCAAAGCACAGTACAAACCATGGCACTTGCTGCCAAACAGCATGCAAAGCTGAACACTGTTGAAAGTGGAGCATCTACCACAGCACAGGACTCCCCACCAGAAGCACCTGCCAAGAGGGCCACATCATTCCTTGACTCAGACTCCACCACCAGTGATGATGAAGAAGAACAAGATGAGGAGCAGCAGTCCAACGAAGCTGTACAGAAGGAGGCATGTTTTTTTTCTCCATTTTGATTCAATAACAATTTCCACAAGCATTTTACACATAATTATAAATGTTCTACAGAAACTGGAAATTACCTTTTTTAAACAATATTAGAATATGTAATAAAAAAAAAAAAAAAAAATTATTTTGTCTTGACTATTCTACAGGTCTTGATGTATTTTGGAGAACATCCCCTGTCCAAGAAGGAGAATCCACTGACATGGTGGAAAAAGAATGCAGCACACTATCCAACACTGGCAAAGCTGGCAAAGTCCCTGCTGTGTATACCCGCCACATCCACGCCATCAGAGCATCTTTTTTCAGCAGTGGGTAGCATCGCCTCAAGGAAGAGGGCAAGCCTCAGCCCTGAGCATGTTGATATGCTTACCTTCCTTCACTGCAATCACATGCTTCTTTAAAGACTTGTGTGAGCAAGAGACATAATGAGGTGTAGCCAAGTTATTCTTCACAGCTACACGTTTTTGCCTCCTAAATGCCAAAAAATGTTAGAAGAAGAAGATGGTTATGGCTGTTGTTATGCCTGAAATGTAGATTTTCAGATGTGAAGTTGCACAAATTTAAGAAAGTGTTTATGTTTTTTATTACGTATTTTTATTTTATGTAGGGGACAATGGGGTAATCTGAGCCACTTTTTACATTTACGAGCTAAAATTATTTATCACTCAAATTTATACATTTCCCATTAATTCAGGATGTTTCCTAGAAATGGGCATTAGCAGAATTTTTTCAAGACAAAGGGCAGTGAAAATATGATTGTTTTAAAACAAGTTGTCATGTGGCTCACTTTACCCCAGCTGTGGGGTAAACTGATCCACTTACTTTTTCCACTCTGAAACTACCATAACAACACTGTAACAGTAAGAATCCTGAAAGCTAGCCACACATTCCAGAACTAATGTCGGACTAGTAAAATAATGATGGGGTTTGGTCAATTAAGCAAAGCAAATTTTCTAAACACTTGAAAGTAACTCTGAACAAAATCAAATACAACATATTATAATTCAAAAGGTTTTCATAAGATTCAAATGAAAGATATAACCAGTTAGATTAGAACACAGTCTGGGGGTCAGAACACAGGACCCTTAGAGCCAGCTAGTGTCTGGGGGCCAAAGCATAGGAAAATCAGAACCAGCGAGAACAGCCTGGGACTCAGAACACAGGAGAAGACCCAACTGGATTATAACATCAGCCTGTCATACTCTACAACTAGGCCTACTCTACATTCCAGCCCTGAAGGTTACAGGGAAAGATGAGAAGGTGCTCTTTCCGTGTGGTTGCCCCAGGTCGTCTTCCTGGTGTATTTCCTTGGCATGATGGCTTTTCTACAATGTGTATGACATTAAAATAAAGGATATGTCATGTAATATTGCATTACAATATGTTTAAGACTAAACTTAACTTGTGCCTCATGGTGGGGGAAAGTGAGACAGTGGCTCACTTTCCCCCACAGCATTTGGCTCACTTTCCCCCACCACCACAATTTGAGAAAAAACTACCTCTCTTAGTATTTCAGGCTAATATTTAGGTAATATCATCACATGGTTTTATATGTTGGTAGTTCATCAACACGTATGATAGAAGTTTTTCTACGTGAATACATTTGCTTTGGCACAACAGTTGATTAAGTTGACAGCAAGAAAATGTACTTTTACATGCAAAATACCTATTTTGGTGAAAATAACATGCTTACCACAGCACCATGAGGTCCTCTCTTTCAGGGCAATGGGGAAATGACAGGGGCTTGTAAACATATATCTCACATGACCACAAATGTTTTCCGTTGCCTAGATACAGGGGGTGGCTCACATTACCCGATGCCTAAGATTCCCCCGTTCTCCCCTATATCTATATACAGATATATATCTATATATAGATATATATCTATATACATATATATCTATATATAGATATATATCTATATACATATATATCTATATATATATATATATATACACACACAATTATTCCTTATTCATATATATATATGCATTAATATAGCTTTTTATCATACTGACATGTTAATAACATAATACTAACTATCCAAGCTAAATTGATCTGTTAAGGGGTAGGACTAGATAAGTTTTTTTATTTCCTCCTACCCCCTTTCGAGCATGTAGAAAGTGTCTGTTTTTTTTTGCTTTTTTTATTTATTTAGTTATTCATCTATTAATATTTAAACTTGTTTTTTTATTGCTTGCATGTTCAAAATGAAGACAATCAATCAATCAATCAATCAATCAATCAATCAAAAAACAATAAATGTGAACACTAGAGTGAAGCTGAAGTGAAGAAACAGCATTGAGAGGAAGACTGACAAAGCTCCACCCCTCAGCCCTCCCAACCAAGAAGAACAAGGAATTTGGTTTTCCCCTTTCCTCACTAGAGAGAGACACGGACTGAAAACCACACGATCAGATTCACTGACAGACCAAACTAACAACTTCATCTGAGTGAGTTCAGCTCAAAGAGAGAAAACCTACAACACTGCTGCTCCAACCTGCTGACACTCTGCACACTAAAGGTGAGTTTGACTTAAAAACATGACTCAAAGTGAATCTCAGTGAAGATAGTAGATGGGGAAGGGGAGCCAGGACTTAGCATTTCAGGCTAATCTTCAGTTATCAGCATCCCATGGTTTCATTTGTTGGTAGTTCATCAACACATATGATAGAAGTTTTTCTACGTGAATACATTTGCTTTGGCACAACATTTGATTAAGTTGACGGCAAGAAAATTTACTTTTACATGCAAAATACCTATTTTGGTGAAAAAAACATGCTTACCACAGCACCATGAGGTCCCCTTTTTCAGGGCCATGGGGAAATGAGAGGGGCTTGAAAAAAAAGTATTTGCCCCCTTCCCGATTTCTTAGCTGGCGCCCCCCATTGCATTGCAGTCAGGTCCACCACTGTTCATACACTCACACAGAACTGAATAGCTTTGTCTTTGACCTTTCATTTTATTTTAGATAGAAAATAACCCACAGAATAAAAAAACATATTACAAAACAAGTGACATAACATTAAAAAATGAATACAATATTACGATTTGCACAAAAAAATTCAGACGTTAACATTTAAAATTATAATCTATTAAAAGTATAGTTTAAATAAATCATAACTTTGCATTGAATATTATCCCACACAAAAGCTATATTACAAAATTAAATGACAGAGACTGGTCTGTACTGCTATTTAACTTGATTCCAACAGAGAGCTGTCTACATTTAGATGTTAAGACCTCATCTTCATATCTCAACAAGCTCACCTCACCTTGCTACAGCCTGACTACTCTTGCCTTTGGGTCTATTGGTGTAGCGGAGGGAACTGTTGAATGTAGCTTACCGCGCTGATTTGCTTGTATCACTGGTTTCACTTCAGAGGTGTCGGCCAGAACACCACTTATGGCCAAAGCATCACATTATAAGCATGAGACTAGGAGAGGAGGAGTAGGGTTTATCCGCTCTTTATTTCTCTTCTTTTACAGACACCGCAGCACACAGCTCGCGGGAAAAGAACAAAGGTCTCGCTCGCGACGAGCCGTTACAACAGCTGTTATTGCGACCCTCGTATCGGGCCGTTAAACTTGCATAAACTATAAATTATAAAAGCAATCGTGACTGCATGTCCCCACTCACACACGGGCGATTCTAATAAATCCAATAAACATGTTAAAACTGTAGAATGATCGCTCACTGCGGCAACATACACGCTCGGACATCTGACGGAGCGAGAGGAGAAAAGAAACTTACAATACACACTCTCCCGCCGACTGACGTCACCGCCCCAACTGACAGCTACCAACACTAAACAAAATACAACTTAACACACTGTAAGAAATATCAAACACTGTAAACCTATAACTTTGGGGCCTTTTCTACAGCCGCCCCCAAATGTATGTAGTACATTTGCACATCAATAAAGGCAACAAAGTTCTACTGTTGGGATGCAGCGGTAGGGGTAGTGTCCTCATCTTCACCAGAAGGAAGTGCAGGAAGCACAACCTGCCTGGCAACTGGCCGAGTGTAGACTCTCCCCTTCACCTTCACGTCAGCAGATCGGATGTGCCCGTCAGGGCTGGGATGTGTCTTGACCACCCTTCCAATAGGCCAGAGGGCTCTGGGGAAATGTGGGTCCACGATCATGGCAACACAGTCCTCCACGATGTCAGCTGGCGAAGACTGCCACTTCTGGCGGGCTTGAAGGCTTGGCACATAAAGCCGAATGAAACGGGCCCAGAAGTGGTCCGCCAAAACTTGAGTGTGCTTCCAGCGGCGGCGACCGATGAGCTCATGCTCAGGGTAGATGACCTGAGGTAGAGAACCATCTGGCCGCCCCATCAGAAGAACATTAGGGGTCACTGGATCTGGGTCGCTGGCATCGGAGGACACATAACCGAGTGGCTTACTGTTGAGGATCCCTTCCACCTCGATAAGTACGGTATGAAGCACTTCTTCTGGGACTGGTTGAGCACCCACTGCGGTCTTGACTGAGCGTATCTCCCTCTCCCACACTCCCCCGAAGTGGGGAGCTGCTGGAGGATTGAAACGAAATGCAGTCTTCTGGGGGGCGAGGAGCTGCTGCACCTCGGCAGCCATCTCCATGAAGGCCTCACGGAGTTCTCTTTCACCTCCCTTGAAATTTGTCCCCTGGTCGGACAACAGCTCTGCAGGCGTTCCTCTACGGGCAACAAACCGGCGTAGGGCCATCAGGAAGGCGTCGGTATCGATAGTGGTGAGGAGATCCAAGTGCACCGCCCTGGTTGTGAGGCACTTGAAGATGATCCCCCATCTCTTTTCCCGGCGCCGGCCAACCTTTACCTCGAAAGGACCGAAGCAGTCCATCCCCGTGGAGTAGAAAGGAGGCTTAAACAGGCGCAGACGGGCTGCTGGTAGGTCTGCCATCTTTGGTACCGCAGGCCTGGCTCTCCATCGTTGACAGTCAGCACAGCCGTGCTGGTAGCGACGAACAGCCTCACGCCCTCGCAGTATCCAGAACGAGCGTCGAAGCTCTGCAAAAACACGCTCTGGGCCCGGGTGGCGTAGACGGCTATCAAAGTCTTGAATCAGGAGCTTGGTCACTTGATGACGTGGGTCTAGGATGACCGGATGAAGGGTTGACAGCTCCAACTCTTCTGCTCGACGGAGCCGTCCTCCAACCACTATGAGCTCTCCTCTTTCATCCAGCTCCGGAGACAGAGTGAGAAGCCGACTGCTTCGAAGGACTGGCTTACTGGCTTTCAGGAGGCTGTACTCCTGCTCAAAACTGTCCAACTGAGCTCTCCGTAGGATCAGCCGCTCGGCCTGACGATAATCTTCCGTTGTAGGTTGGCCATCGGCACTGGCCGCCCCGTGCAGCTCCTGAACGGTTGCTTCCAGCAGGTCCTTCCAAGAGCTGTACTGGCTCAGGTCTGGTGTAGACTGACTCGATGCAACTGTAGTGACTCCACAGAATGTCGCCTTGCGCAGCTCTGACGCATCCTCTGCTTGGTCAGCAACAGGGTCCTTTGGCCATGAGTCTGGACCCATCAGGAGAAACGAAGGTCCCTGGCTCCATCTGTTTGGCTCCGCTAGCTCTCTGAGCTTCTTCCCACGTGTCACGTCGTCAGCAGGGTTCCTCGCCGTATCAACATGCTTCATCGGCTCACTCACATGGGGCGCTACTGCTGTGAATAGGCACTGCTGTGGTCGGGCGAGGTGACAAACAACCCCGGCTGGGCCCTGAAGCGTCCAGCCCAGCCTTGTGCGGATGGCCGCAGGTCCTCCTGGTGGTCCCAGCCTTACAGGTTCAATAGGGGTGATGAGATGGGGGTAATCACTCCCAATGAGAAGCAAGGGTTTGACATTTGTCAGGGTCCGTATGGGCAGGCCAGAAAGGTGCTTGTACTTCTTGCGGAGTTGCTCCATGGGGTAGGTATGACTCGCTAGCCCGATGTGAGCAGTAGTGAATGCGCCTCTGATCTTAAACTTGGTCTTTGGCTTTACAGGGCAAGATATGGAGAATGACACTGATGCTCCACTCAGGCTCTGCACGTCCTGCCGAATAGTGCGAAGTAGTAGGTCCTCTGAGGTCCCTTCCATCCCTAGCTTCTCGGCCGCATCTGGCAACAACATGGTTCTCTCAGCACCGTTGTCGAGTATAGCGTAGGTGTTGAGTGCTTGGTTACCGTGGTGAATGCGGATCTTGACCACTTTGAGTAGGACCCTACTACCTTCACTTGGCCTGTCGAGGTACAGGATCTCTGTCGCGGCCCTTGTGCCTTGGCTCACAGCTGCAGGGGTTTCCACGGACCTTCTAGGTGGCCTGACATTGACCTCATGAAGCACCAGCAGGTGCTTCCCTTGGCAGAGGTTACATGTCTTCTTTAGGTTGCACTGGGCTGCCTGGTGCGGCCGTGCACACCGCCAACACCTTTTGTTAGCCTTAATCCATTCCGTCAACTGATCCTTGGTGAGCTTGGACACTGCAGTACACTGACTGAGGTAGTGATCTTCATTGTTGCAGAATGGACAGTATGGTTTGCTCTTGGTCCCCTTTGTGAAGCCACCAGAAACGGGTACATCTGGTTCCTCGGCTTCATCATTACCACTGTGGAGAACAGTGAGGTGGTGCTTAGCCTGCCGTCCATCCGGTCTGGACGCTGGCTTCTCCTTAACCCCTCTGGCTGCCAAATGTCCTTCTGCGTCCTGGCACCATGACTCGTACTTTAGCCACTCGGAGAGATCGGTTAATGTGTGGGTTCTAGTGCCCTGATGGAACATGCAGCGGCGAAACTCGGCTCTCTGCTCTGGTGGCAGCTTACTTAGCAGACGAGCAACATGCGAGCCACACTGTAGTTCCACTTCTCCCTCTGGGCCCAATGTTCTCAGCATACCAACCAGCGACTGTATGTGGAGTGCAAACTTCTCGAAGGCGACGACGTCTCCTCGGTGAACGTCTGCAGCGTCCATCACAGCAGCGATACGCCTCAGCGCTATCTGATGTGGTTGGCCGAACTTGTCGTTGAGAGCAGCCATCGTATCTGTGAACGGCGTTGGGGAGTTAAGGTAAGCATCTGCGATTAACTTAGCCTCTTCCAGGTGCAGGTGGTCAACCAAGACTTGGTACTTGAACAGCTCGGTTGCGTTATGTGGCAATAGGTTCTCCAGTGATCACTGGTTTCACTTCAGAGGTGTCGGCCAGAACACCACTTATGGCCAAAGCATCAAATTATAAGCATGAGACTAGGAGAGGAGGAGTGGGGTTTATCCGCTCTTTATTTCTCTTCTTTTACAGACACCTCAGCACACAGCTCGCGGGAAAAGAACAAAGGTCTCGCTCGCGACGAGCCGTTACAACAGCTGTTATTGCGACCCTCGTATCGGGCCGTTAAACTTGCATAAACTATAAATTATAAAAGCGATCGTGACTGCATGTCCCCACTCACACACGGGCGATTCCAATAAATCCAATAAACATGTTAAAACTGTAGAATGATCGCTCACTGCGGCAACATACACGCTCGGACATCTGACGGAGCGAGAGGAGAAAAGAAACTTAAAATACACACTCTCCCGCCGACTGACGTCACCGCCCCAACTGACAGCTACCAACACTAAACAAAATACAACTTAACACACTGTAAGAAATATCAAACACTGTAAACCTATAACTTTGGGGCCTTTTCTACAATTGGTGAAGCCTTTATTCCTCATGCTACATCACTGGGCTGTGCTGAGGTGGAGAAGATGTCTGCAGGACAGGTGGCTCAAAGTATTTCAAATGAAAACCTGAAGAGAGAAGAGAAGTATACATGTTGTTACATTATTTATATTAATACATGGTGAAAAGCTTTAAAATGGAAATCAGATTAGATTAAACTCTTGTCATTAAAATGAAATGCAGTTTAGCATCCAACCAGAGTGAAGAGAAGCAGTAACTAATGGAAAGCTATAGGTAAGGTACAATCAAACGGAAAAGTTTGCTCCTGCATTTTATTAAATCAGAATCAAGCCTTCTGATGATATCTCATGGCTTTATGTATAGCACTTTGATTTACCTTGTGTTGAAAAGTGCCTCACAAATAAACTTGACTTGCCTCAGGTATGCAATATTAACAGTTATTATACTGTGCACTTTTAACACTGATGGGCAAAGTGGGCACATGTCCAGGGCCCTGGCCAATAGGGGGGCCCTTGACTTTTTTTTTTTTTTGTAATTAAAAAAATTTGACGGGGGTTCCCAAAGCCCTTAGGACAATAAGAATGAGATCGCTTTTTTTAACCGATGTCCATGCTTAGGTGGTGATTATATTAACTGTGTCGGCTGTGTCACTTTACAGTTAATCGGCAGTGAGATTGGGGATTGGGGTATCCAGGCTCGGGACATGCAATCGGATCGCGGAGCCTGTCACCCGCCTGTCCCCTCGACACCAGTTAACGTGCAGGAATACCCTGTGATCAATTAGTCTTAAACCACAGTGTGTCTGCACGGCGGCTCACACTGGCACGGTCTCACTGTGAACGACACCAACACAGCGTTTCACCGGGTGACGCGCTGCTTCGCTCAGACATTGAGTGTAGGCTCCGAGGGGGGCAAGGGTGGGCCAAAAAGCAGGCGCAGAGATCTTACAAAGGCAAAAAATTCTGCTCGCGCGCTCAGCGCGCGCGCTCGCATCTTCGGTGTCTCTGCCCTAATCTAACTGTCTAGTAGGCTCAGGCGCAAAGAGTCTCTTTCTCTTGCGCAGCACCAGAGAGCTTTTATAGAATTGTATTTCGCTCTCTCTCTTTCTCTCTCTAGGCTGCGCGCTGCATTATAATGTGTGTGATTGTGGATTGCACGGTGTGCTAGTGCGTGTATTTGCGTGTTGGTAGGGGTCCATGGCAGGTTTGTGTCCAGGGCCCGTGGTCATGTTAATCCGTCCTTGGCCTACCTCTGTCTTTGTCACGTTTTTCCTCCTCTTCTTTTCCTTCTCAGTCTAACCTTGGCACGAGATAGCTTTTGTAATTTTGACATGGTGTGCGCTCTTTCCTTCCGGTTCCGACCGGTGAAGTTACCGTTCAGATACCTGGCTGATCGCCAGAAATCTGGAAGAGTCTATTGGAGGAGAGGTTGGGCGCTTCAATTTTTTTTTATAGTTTGTCTATCCTCAGTAGTTGTCCTATTTTAAGCTTAACTCATATTTTGAAATTATAGTATTAACAGTATTAGTAAAAAAAAAAAAAAAAAAGTTTTGGTAGCCAATTTATTTTTATTTTTTTTTTGTAGCGGCGCCCCCTGCGGATGGATGCGCCCCTAGCATTTGCCTATACTGCCTATGCCCAGGGCCCGGGCCTGATGTAATGTCCGTAGCCAATTGATTAAGTATTTTCTTTGTGTTGGTTTGGCATATTTTCAACGTTTTTCCCATTTTAGTTTGTGATTTTCGAGCTACCCGCGGCTAGCATCACGTGATGCCTTTTAGCGAATCACATCGTCAGAAATGTGCATTAGCCAATGAGGTCGCGTTCCTAGCATTGAATCCCTCCTCACACTTTCACGATTGGTTACTGATACAAAGGAAATTACCATATTTGGATCCGATAAGGTTGTGCTTTAGATTCAGAGCTTTCCAACAGTACCATGGTTATTATGATTCATACAGCGGTCGCGATGCTGTATTTTACGTTAGAATGCTCACTTTTGACGAACTTAGGAGCAAAATACAGACGCAAGCAGTCAAAGTTTAGTAAAATAAACACCTTAAACGTATATTTTGGACCTTTTATCCATACTAGTATGAAAGAAGACACTGCTCGCAATTTAGAAAAAAGAATCTAACCTGCCAATTGCAATTTTTTGCTGATTCAGAATTATTATTATTATAATGTCCTTTTGTTAATTAAAACAAAACTTTAAAACATTAAACATAGCCTATTAAATAAATAAGTATACATATTGGTACAATTTAGGATAAATTAAATAGGTTGTTGTGAATGTGTTGGGAGTAGCTTTTCAGTGGCTTATTTAAAACTTTGTTTAAATAGAGTAGGCTACTGTTGACTGCTCGCTGCAGCTGAATGAGTTGCCTTTCAAGCTAGAAAAAAGCGCTAACTTCCTGTTCTTACCGTCTTCAAAATACTCACGTTTGGCAAGTAACAGGCTTTTAATGTGAAGGCGCACAGGAAATGTTCTGTTTGTACACGCGCTAACTTAACTGCGCTAATGTGCCGTCTCCTTCCGGTAATTGCCGTAGGTGAAGTTTTTATACCTAGAATCGCTGCACGAGCACAGATCCCGAGGACACATATCTTTCACCAGCCAAAGTGGAGGGTGGACTCAATAACATACTTGCCTAAGACTAATTTACCCACAGTGTTAATGTAGAGCCCTCTAAGCAGTGTTGTGCAGCGCTCCTCTGTGTTTCAAAGACAGCCTCTCCTTATTAGCAAGCTGTCGCACGAGTGCGAATGGATTTGTATTCATCATCGCACGTGATCAATTTCAGTAGCAAATGCGATCAAAATTGTCGCACTGTACAGCCCTGTGATGGTTGGTGGAACCCGGACACAAATCTTTACACTTTGGCATTCCTTAGACCAGAGCTAAATGGATTTTCATATGCTGTGTTACATAGCAAAGTTAAAAATGTATGCTCATACAATAATGTAAGCATACTAACCTAGTCCTTTGCCCCCAAACCTAGACAAATTCTCCTGGAGAATTTCACCCTGGAGGTCTATGATGTAGTCCTTCTCTCTCTCTCTCTCTGGCCCTTTCCCAAACGACTCCCTATGCACTCCCACTCCGTGAGCGAGTGTGACTTGCTGTGGAGTCACCCTCGCGGCTGTGGAGTGCCACTCGATCATTAAGGGGAGGGTATAACAACGGCGCGGCTTTGGCAAGCCCTCGCCTCTGTCAGACGGAAACAGGAAGAAACCTGGAGACACTAGTTAACTGTTAAGTCTTTATTTCTCACCCTAAAATAAAATTCCACCACTTTTATATTTGACCTGAAACACTCTTTACATTCATAAGATACGCATGTGAGAGTAAATGTAGTATTGAATAAAAACAAACTCACTCCCATGATTTTTTGGCTGCATAATTTATTTTTTCTTAAACATTTTGTAACTGCATATTCTTAATTTTACCAGCTCAGTCTGTAGTGGAGAAAACGGGTGGGTGATCCGCTGTTTAATTATCCTTTTAGTTTACATGCACAGCAGCATACAAAACCAGGGAAAAGAACAATAGTCTGCTAAAGCATGTATTCCACTTGTCATGATAGGCTACGTTAATCTGCCATTTCGACCCGCGAATCGCGGCAGTTAATTAGCGTGCATAAATTATAATATACTGCAAGGGTGGTCATAAATAAGAAAAGTCATGCGCTCCAGCTGACTGACGTCACCGCCGCTATTACTACCCCTCATTGGCTTTAACAGTAACACAAATCTTACTAACAATTTAAGGAAATAATAATCACTGTCCCTTATTAACTTGTGGGCATTTTCTTCATCTGCTTCGTTTTATCTTTTATCCACGCCTTGAAAATACACTAACGGTAGACAAGTGGCATAATCAAATCAACAAGTGTAAAACAACATGTTAATTCCAAAATTGTAGGCTACCCTCTGGTTCCGTCATTTAGGGCTATGCATAAAAATAAACAATCAAATGTCTGTTTGAGGTAAGAGAACGTTTCATTTATAATTCGGGAAACAAACTCCATGGAACTCTCATTTGTAAATTAGCTCCTCCATTCCGGACTTAATTGATTGGCGGACATCTGTGTCAAACGTAGGGCTAAGCCACTATCGATGCAGACTCGGTGATCGAGGGCTTTATAACCCACTCACACTCGAGGCTCTGTGGTTTGGGACGACACTCAATATGGCGGGCCCTCCTCGCGAACGCGCAAACGGAGGGATAGTGGATAGGGATAGGGTGTAGGGGGTGGATCTAGATTGGGCCTCTCTCTCTCTCTCTCTCTCTCTCTCTATATATATATATATATATATATATATATATATATAGGGGAAGGTGGGGTGATTTGTGCATTTTGGAAGATGCAAAACCCCTTGTTTCTAGAAAACCGTGGAAGAAATTGGAAATGTGACCACATATTTAAGAAGAGCCATCCATTTGACTCATCCTGTAAAGAAGGGAGACACAAGGAATAAGATATAAGCACATTTAAGCTCAAAAAACTGTGTTTTGCCTTTCAAAGTAAAATTTCCATGATCAAGGTTTTTTGATTATTGTGTCTGAACAATTATAGACACGTTTGAAAACATTTGACACATGTTTAGTGCTTTGGTATGCTACACTTTGAGTCTATATAGTTAGCACAATGTCAACCCTAAATTGCTGCATCATGCCTATTATCCAAAATTCTGGGGATGGGGTGATTTGTGCGCAAGGGCCTGGGTGAGTTATAAGTAAGTAAGTAAGTAAAATGTATTTATAAAAGCACATTTATGACAGTTTGCACTGTCCAAAGTGCTGTACATAGTGCATTCAGTAGGTAAACAATGAAGGTACAATAACAATAACCAAAATAAAAGACGTAAAGCCCATACATCCACATAAACACAGATAGTAGTGCAGAGGTAAGATAGTTAATGGGGAGGAAACACCAGGGTGTACATATGGGTTTTGAGCCTTGATTTAAAGGCAGAAATGTAGGGGGAATCACATTTGTCAGGTGGCAGTTGGTTCCACAAGCACGGAGCAACTAGTGCAAAGTACATTTCTGAGAGTTGTGCCAGTGGCATGGCTGTATACGCTGGTCACCAAAAGAAAGTGATTGTCTACAGTAGCTCAGAAGAGAGTGACATCTCAATTCCACTTAACGACACCACTGATGAGAGTTCAGATGGCCAGAAAGATGATGATGGTGACTTTGTCATTGTGACACAATGGGGTGATTTGTGCGTCATTACAACTTTTTTTCCGAAAGCTATATTTCTTAAACAGTTTATTCCAGATCCAAAGTTTTTATTGCCAGGGATGCACAACATCCTGAAATATATGTACATATTTGAGTTGGAGACATAACTGTCAAGGCCTCACTTTAAAATCACTTTGAGTAAAAAGTTGCACAAATCACCCCACCTTCAATGATTTATTCTATATATATATATATATATTTTAGTTTCAATTATCTACATTTTAAGTGTTTCTTAGTAATGGCAGAATTTTATAAATAAAGGTTTATTTTTTTAGCAAGATAGTAGCCCCAATAACATTAGCAAAAGCTCGTGGTTATCTGTCCCTCGGTCCAGTTGTTAATCTGTGTAGCGGTTACAAGTGGTTCAGATTAATTTTGCTATTAGAAATTATCTGAAGATTAATAATACCTTAATAATGTATCAAAGTTCAAAGTCCGGGGCACCAGCGTTCCACTTAGGAAAGCAAAAATAGCAAGTTTGTCTCGTTTTATCAATGATTTATTCTCAAATGTTAATGTTCAGTTAAATAAATCAATATTAATAAATCCTAGTCACAATGATCATTTCCATAAAATAATGTAATCAAATAATTACTATTATAAATTTGGTAATATGACCATAACACTGAAGGCTACAGAATTCTTGACTTGTTGGTTGTTCCAATAATATCCACACAAATAAATCACAAACACTTCTGGTTACAATATAAGAACATTTATTTTAACCACAATGAAAAGTAAGGTAACATCCGTTTTATACAAGCATAAAGCAAATACACTTACAAACTTAAAAGAAACGTCTAGAACAATGTTGTATTTACAACCATGTACCAGTGTGTGTGTGTGTGTGTGTGTGTGAAAAGAAAGTAGGAAAAGGAGGGGGGAGGTTCCCACATGATTTATGACTCTAGGGGGTGTCAAAACGCACAGGGGAGCTAGTGAGTCGATCAGTGAGACCAGTGTGGGTATACTGGCTATTCTACCTTCAACCGATAGGGGAAAGTAACGACCACGAGTACTCAAAATGGCACCTAACTCAGAACAAAGGCACAAAGAAGGGGGGAGTTAGAAGAAAGCGGGAGAATTCAAAATCACCCCGGACCCCCTTTAAAATGAGACTATCGCCAATCCTTACACAATTCTATCTGTTCAAGATTACGAAAAGGGGATCTAATGTGTAGAAGAGGGAGAGAAGGACAGCCACGCTTGAGCGCGGGGGCAAAAGGAAAGGTTTGAGGTTTACACAGCGATATCGCCACACTGCCTCACTCGCTGAGTGGAATAACCAAGCAAAGCTTCCCCCGTCCTCCGTGTGTGAGGACAACCGGGGGGAATAACACAAAGCCAATCAAATAGCAACACAAGCTCGAAAATAAACAGTATTGTTCAACACTTTAACAAGTAATAATATCTAAACCATCTGCCCAGGTAAATAAATGCCCAAACCTTACTTGGCAAAACACGCTCCAGCGTGTTCCGTGCTCGTCTCCGTTTTGATACGTGTAGGCCAATCCTTTTCGGTCGGGAAGGCACAAACTCGATGGTGGCGGGACGGCGGTCCAAATCAGGCCCAAGACGCTTGGTGGTCGGGTCTGACTCCTGCTGTTTTCAGGTAGCAGGAAAAAGCACAGCTGAATCTGCGCGGAAGCTGCGGGAGGGGACGAATCACTCGGCTTGCGCTTCCAGTGTACAAAAAGGCTGATTTCTCGGGTAAATCACCTGAACGAGCCCTGGTTCTTCTCTTAATGTTCTACCGGAACAGTTTACAAAACACTTTGTTATTCTGGAAATCACCGCGGCCGCAGGTGAAAGCTTTTGTATAAAAACTTGGTGGTTGTTTCAGGACGGAAGAAAATCCTGTAGGTTGTACAACGCTGATGGTCTATATATTAATCAGCTGAGAGCTGAATAGAGAGGGCGAGCAACGCCGTGGGGGCGCTTTTATAGGACGCGTCCGGGTCCTATAATATTCATCTTAACTATATCTTAACTATAATAAATGTTGACTTATTCTTTCATTCTTTTCCCCAGAGTACACCAGAATGCTTCGATTACATGTTAAAAACAAAACAAAATTAAAACTGAGCATTGATGACCGGGCCCTCACACTACCGCGTGGACGCCGTCCCGGCCGGCCGCGCGAAGCCACGCAACACAGCGCGCTGCTGTCTCCTCTTCTGAGCGAGCCGCTCAGCGCCACCCATCCCCGGTGGGAGGCGCCGCGACTGCGCCTGATACGGATGCAAGGACGTCCTCGGGCCTGGGCTGTTACCGTGCCGGGGAAGTTTGGAGCAAGTGGGACCGTGCAGAGCGAAGTTATGGCGACTTCCTGTTTCGTGGCGATGACGCCGAGAAACTACGAAGGCCATGGAGCCGATCGGACAAGCTTCTCGTGTTATCATTGTCTCTAGATCTCCCTGAGCTGCTTTGAGTTTGATTTGATTCAAGTTTGTAGGACATAGGTAAATAACCAACATGCAATATTTACTTTGCCCAGCAGGTGGCACTCTCACTTTATATGAATATTAGTGTGTGGGCTTCCTCAGGCCTTGGAATCCATTAACCATAAAAAATTTGGAGAAGATGAGACAGAGTATGGTGGAGTTAGGCCAACTTCCTGTTTTTTTGGCGAATATTTAAAAATAAAAGACTTCCTGTTGATTTTGGGGTGGGGTGTCAAGAGGCTTTTTTGTTTGAACTGGTATTGTACATAGCTGTATGAAATTGTGTGGTTCTAAGTGTAACACAGCCTGAGTTATGATCAATTAAAGGGTTCATGACGTCCGTTTTTGATGTGTTTTGGCGAATGACGCGCCGGTGCTGCAAGACGGTAGTTCCGGATAAAACGAGCTTTCGGGTATATCATCTTGCATGTCGGAGGAATTACCCTATCATATTTGTTTTTGCACAAAAAGTTGTTATGAGTCCACTTTATTGTGCAATCCTCCAGAGTATTGTGGAGTTATGACATTTTAGTAAATTTTGGTGAATATTGGCCTTTATTTCGTCATAGTTATTCGTAATCAATTTTTTGGTGTATATTCCATGTCTTATGAGTGTCCCTATCATTTTCGTTTTGCAAAATATGTTCCTGTTAGGAGCTATGAATTTTTTAACATTGTGATGATTTGAGTGTCAGAAATTCACATATTTCAAAATAAAAGACTTCCTGTTGATTTTGGGGCAGGGCTTCAAGAGGCTTTTTTGTGAGGACTGCAAAGATACATTTGGGATCTAAATTTGGTGCAGCTAGGTATAACACAGCCTGAGTTATGATCAATTAAAGTTTCACAAGGTTCGTTTTTCATGATGTTAATGATCAACTTTGACCCCCATTAGCTCCCTGGTACAATGGTCATTTTGAAATATCTTCACAATTTAATGTCGGGCAAGCGTCATAAGTATTTGAGAGGTGGTTTGACGTTCCTGGCGCAAAATCTCTAGGAGCCTTTCGTCGAAATGTGAAATGTTGTAAAATGGCAATTTTATGCACTAAATCCAAAATGGCCGACTTCCTGATGAGTTTGGCCCAGGAAATAAAATTGCATTTATGTGTTCCCCGGGCCAATACATGTTATTCTAAGATTTCAGGCTCCTAGCCCAATTTTTGATCATCGATTTCCTGAAAAACAGTTTTTGGCCCCTGGGGGCCCCCTTTTTTTGGCCCGGCCTTGAAACTAACGATAAGTTCCAATTTTTTTCAGTTCTGATGGGTACGCAAAATATTTTAAACTTTTGCATGAAGGGAAGGGGGTGAAAAGTGCGAAAATACCTTAAGAAAATAAAGAATACAAATCCTAGCGCTTTCAATAGGGCTTTGCACCATTCGGTGCTCGGGCCCTAAAAATCCCCTACAGGGGTTTAATTTTCTGACATGTCACCTTTTTCAGGGCTTGAGAAAATTGCAAAATAAAAATCCAGTATTAGATAAAGTGGGAGATTACTATGTTAAACAAACATCGTAGGTATAGTGAAGTTTAGAAATGATACATTGAAAATATTTCTCAAATTGCATAATTATTATATATTTTTTTTAACCCCTTCTAATCTCAGAGGCACCCCGAGTCATTATGTTCTGCAACCGGGCCTGTTCATATGGCGTTTGGTCTGTCATCTCTTTACCGTGGCGTGCACTTCTGTTTACATCTGAGAAAGTCATATGCCTACAGGTTAGACTCCCTTGTTGGCTAAGCTTTTCTCATAATTACGAGGTCCTGATCCTGGTGTTCTAATGGCTAGATAAGGTGTGGCACTTTTTTAATTTGGTGAATGCTCAGCGTAGGTAACACGCACAACAAAAAACCTATGTAGAAGGTAGGCCCTAACACATGTAGTAGGTACTACAATTTTGTGTACCTTATTGTAAAGTGTTACCCAAGTTACAATGGATAAAATGTTTGTTTTGCTGTTATGGTTGTGCGACTTTTAATTTGTTATAGTGTATATTTCGGTTAAAAATAAAGTTTAGCTTAGTTAGGTTCTTGGCCTACGAAGACTATGGGCCCCCAAAGGCACGCACGCACGCACACACACACACACACACACACACACACACACACACACACACACACACACACACACACACACACACACACACACTATTTGCCTTATCCCCGGTGTCGTGATCCTCAGTGGTGTGAGAGCTATAAAGCTGAGCCAATGTAATGCTTTTGGTACAGTATGACTGTATTGTAAGCTGTGTCAGTATGTCAGATTTGTGTTGAATTAAACTTCTTTATTCAAGTAAGGACATTCAAGTTAGGGTTTGTGTGCTACCATACTTTTAGCTAAAGTATTGTTGGACACATACCTTTATATGGCCACAACCACAATATTAACCATTATCAGCATTGAATGGAAAACTGTTTTCCCCTACTGTCTATTCTATTATATCCATCGCTGTGTAAGTTGTTCACATGTTCTATTTTTGGAAGGGTCACAGAGTGCATAACTCCAGCCCCCAGAGTGCATAACTCCAGCCCCCTGACTATGCCTTTAATATGTTTGGAGTCATGCAGAGGGATATCGTGTTTCTTCCGGGTAAATTTAAACACACCTTTTTTCCACCTTGTTTGTATATATCAAATTCAAAAGCGTGAAATATTTTTTTAAATAAAGAATAATGCATTTATATTTTGTTTTTTTCACATTTATAAATTGTCATCGCGCACACACACACACACACACACACCCCTAACAGCTGTGCATTTACTGAATAAGGGAGTGGTTAAGGAGATAAGGCATCCACAAGCTACTGTTGTCTGTTTTAGCTGTGAGGGTTCTGTCTGTGTCACAAGAGGAGCGAAGAGAGCAAACCTCCCTGTGAACCAATGAGATAAAATGCAGGATCACACTGGGATTTCATAACTGTGTTCCCTTCAGCTGAATCCCTGCCAAGGTAAGATTCATTGATACGACTAGATTCAAAGTTTTATTTTCGAAACCTTAGGAAAACTTTCTATTGCCAATCACCATACACTGTTTATACTTTGAGGTTTTGAGGATGTTTTATTGTTTTATTTCAATTGTTTGTTTGTTTAGACTTTGGCTCCACTATACTTAAGAAGAATATACATTATAATTGCACTTAATTGCTTACCAGAGAGTGTGTCTATTGGGATTAAAGAAGAAGAAGTCCATTTAAAATTTCCCTCAAGTACAAAAGTATTACCCTCAGAAAGTGTGATGCCAAATGTACCCAAACGTACTCAAATATTTGAACTTAGTTTCAATGGCCCTCATTTATCAAACTTGCATGGAAACTGGTGCAGATTCTGGCGCAAATACCTCCCTACGCCAGGTATCCCGTGGGATTTATCAAACAGTCGTATCTCGCCAATCTCAGCGTACGCCAATTGACAGAATAACAGCGAGAAGTAGAAGAAAAGCAGAGTTTCATTTCGGAGCATTACAAGCGGCATCAAAGAACGACAGAAGGCAGCCGTTAGGAAGGAAATAACTGCTGCGGTCAACAGCGTTGGTGTTGATAACAAACGATCTCCAGCTGAGGATTTTGCATTTGAGGTTTACATCAGTAGGCTATCGCTCACATGCTATATAACAGCTTACAATTATACAGTATGTCGGCATTTCTTTACATAGATGAAGAAAAAGTGGTCTGACTCAAAAATCGCCATCGAATGGTTGGAATGTATTGGCCCTTTTAGATAGCACTACTCAAAAGGGTTTTAAAAACTAAAAATAACACATTTTGCGTTTTGCTGTATGACAGCATGCGCTTGGCACGAGTGGTCAGCCCGGCCGTCAGCTGCACAAGCCGACCCGGCAACGATCAGCTGTGAGAGCGCCCACTGTCCTGCTCCACCAGCAGATCGGAAAAACGTGCCGGTTAACGGTGACGTAAGCCCCTTTCGTTTAGCAAACAGCTGTTAAACTGTTAAATTAAACGTTTGCCGTTGTCGGTCGGCAAAACAGAACATTCCACTTACTTGCTAATGAAAGATTCAACGGAGCGTGTCCAGACCAACACGCGCAGCAAATTTAATTTGCCAGCGCCTAGTGGCAGGTCTGGGAATGCCAGGCTAGCGTACACATATGGGGCTATTATTGTATCAAAACGTTTGCAAATGCGTATTTAGATCTGTGTGCGTATACAGTTTTGTGTGTCTGTAATCAGATTCGTGTGTAAATGGTTTTGTGCGTGTGTGCACAGATTTGTGTGTCTGCAAATGGTTTTGTGCGTGTGCGCACAGATTTGTGTGTCTGCAAATGGGTTTGTGCGTGTGTGCACAGATTTGTGTGTCTGCAAATGGTGTTGTGCATGCACACAAAGATTTGTGTGTGTACACGGTTCTGTGTGTAGACACATCTGTAAATTATATTAATTGTGGTTCTCAAATAGACTAAAAAGGAATCCCCTCGTGAATGCGTGCCGTGGAAGGACCATTAGCTTGATGTGAAACATCGTCACAATAATTATTTTAATAACGCGAGTGAGAGTTTCAACACCGGCAATCGCTTCATCTTCGTCAGTTTTGTCCATCCAGTTGTAAGCCTTGGGTAGCTTCTCTTTTAAATATGTGAACAACAAGACCGCACAACGAGCTCCGACACCAACACACACACACAAACAAACACACACAATTACTTTTATTGTTCGCAACCGCAAGTCTAAAAATACTAAGGTCTTAGGCAACGTGCCAGCCCTGGACGCGCTCTCAGTGGGGTTGCGATTTATGTGTTCCTCAATTAAGCCCATCAGGTTGTTGAAACTCTCACTCGCGTTATTAAAATAATTATTGTGACGATGTTTCACATCAAGCTAATGGTCCTTCCACGGCACGCATTCACGAGGGGATTCCTTTTTGCAAACGTATCCGATATCACTGAGATTTACATAGGAACGAATGATTCTTGAAAAGAAAAAAAAGGAAAATTGTTAATCAATACTTACTTTTAAACTACTTGAAGTTGAAGTGCTTTGTCAACTGCAGTGTACGTTAGCACTCTTCGCCTTCTGTCTCCACGACACCTCCATGCATAGCCCACATGGGTTCATAGCCAAAGCTCTGTTTACATCCGGTTTAGGGATTTTCAAAATAAGAGTCCTGCCACTGTAACACATTGACCAATCAACGTGTCTGTCTTTTCACACGTGACTTTTGCTACACCACGTGACTTTTGCTACAGTTCTTCCATGGCTTTGTAAAAAGAGATTTGTAAAAAGACTTAGTCTATTTGAGCTTTTAGAACCACAATTAATATAATTTACAGATGTGTCTACACACAGAACCGTGTACACACACACAAATCTTTGTGTGCATGCACAAAACCATTTGCAGACACACAAATCTGTGCACACACGCACAAAACCATTTGCAGACACACAAATCTGTGCGCACACGCACAAAACCATTTGCAGATACACAAATCTGTGCACACACACAAAACCATTTGCAGACACACAAATCTATGCACACACGCACAAAACCATTTATACACAAATCTGATTACAGACACACAAAACTATATACGCACACAGATCTAAATACGCATTTGCAAACATTTTGAAACAATAATAGCCCCATATACACCCACTTTTCTGGTCTACGCACAGTTGATAAATGAGGGCCAATGGGTGCATGCATCATGCATGGTTGGGTCACCTGGGAATGAGTTATCAAGTTCAACTGCAGTGGGAGAGAGGCTGCTGTCAGCGGCGTTGGCCTTGGCCATTGGACAATGTAAAAGGAATTCCCTAATGATTGATAGAATGAACAGTGGCACTTTTGGAAAGGATTTCACAGATGAGTTCAAGTTTTGGGAAGTCATATTTCCTGGTGTGAGTCACCTTTTTTTTTTTTTTTTTTGTAACACAGTGGCAGATGAAGTGGTCAGGGTGCTGTGCTGGAGCCAAAGATGAAGACCGATAATGAAGCTTGTAAAACAGGGGTGGTCACCCTTCGCCCTCCAACGTACTGCGCCGTCTTCCTCTGTCTGGCTGTATTTGTCTTGATCTTTGTGCTACGTAACCCAGCACAGGTGAGCACTTGGATCTGATTTTCCTTTTTAAAGTGTAAATTGGACATGTACTCTCTTGACTGGTTAGGGCAAGGTCGAAAAAAATCTTGTTCTTCTGCTCAGTTAAGCTCATTAAACCACACAACTTATGTCAGAGAGATCCTATTGCAGCGTGTACTGTATATGTGGACACAGTCATTTCAAAAACCTAAAGGTAGAGTGAGTGATTTTGGAGAACGCTTGATGTCATTATCACTTAAATCACTAAATATCTCTTCACATTCAGCTATCTGTACGTAGGCTACTGTGTGTGCGTTGAAAAAAATTCTGGTGTGACTACAGGATGGTATGTAAAAAAAGAGGGGGGGGGGTGGGGCACTGTAGCTAGCCACATGCCTGTTTACAGAGCCTAGGCTGTGTATTAACGCAGGATTTCTTTCAGCTCTCACACAGTACGGACAGTTAGCGGATCATGGGGAAATATTCACTTTCATTTTGACGACAACAAGCATTCTCCAGAATCGCCTACCACACCTTTTTAAAGTAACATCACATTGGCTTAGCTTCATACAGTAGGTCCCATGGCACAAATGATCACACCACCAGGCAGAATGCAAACAATGGGTCTCTCAGTTCAACATTCTCTCAACTGTTACTATTTTGGGAGTCAGGAACTTGGAGGCTGCATCTTATCTTGTCTTATGACCCCCAGAGCCCTTGACACATAACCTAAACGAGCAGGCTAAGAAGAGTTAAGGACTCTTTGAAACTGGCCACAGGACATAATGGCAGGGGGGCACGGATGAATATGTGAATTTTTTTCTTTTTTTGAGTTTGAGATTTTTATATTAAGATCACGGCATAGCTGGACAAGAGTTATTCTGCTTTGTTCCTCTCACTGCATTTAAATGCATTCATTATATTACAGAGAAATACGTCTCGTTAAAGAAAAAGAGCACCAAGCCCAACCCAGAGGACCCTGCATACATTTTTTTATTTTAAATTAATATTTTTATGGAAAATCCATGTGTCTTTCTTCAATAGTTTCTAATTCATCAGACCCAGTATCTCCAAATTATTTGTTCATACAAATTTCCTCATATTTAGCCTCTTAATTTTCCTCTCAAAGTGCACCAGATTCATGCATTTCACTTTAAAAAGGTGAAAACAAATCTACCGGGGGGGCATACCCCCGGACTTTCCTAGGAGGGTCTGGTTCTCCACTGGCTACTATTTTCCTCCAGCAGGACATTGGAGGCACTAGCGAAAAAACACTGGGTGTGTGAATGACATTTAACTAGTCAATAATTTGGCCAAGTCTGTCTGCCTATCTTTCTCACTCCGCTGCACATTCAGTTACTACTATCCATGCTCAAAGGAAGCAGGATTAAAACACTGGATTAAGATGTTAAAATGTACTAAAAAATTTGTTTAAAAACGCACAAAATTGTTTAGAATGTTTAAAAAATATGTTTAAATTTGTCAATTAAAGCGGCAACGAGTAACTTTTAAATATCTTTTAAACAGCCTCATGTTTCCTCTCATAATCATAAATTACCTTTAACAGCAAACGAGACCATCAGTGCAAAGAAAGACGTTTTTATATAGTTTTTATTACTGCATTTGATCTGGTCGTACACCCAGTCCGATTTTCGGTTCACGCGTGCATGCTCTATGGTCACATATCCGTATTGGTCACAGATTTCAGTGTGGCGCAGTTACGCGATTTGAGAAGCCTATCCCTCCAGGTGAGGGAAGGGGAGCGGGAGCCTTGTTTGAGACAGTTGTTTGTCGTCATAATGACTGATAACGGGGCTGAACCATAAAAGAAAAAAAAGAAAATGCAATGAAGAAAAGCGAAAAGGGAGAGTGATAGTCGGGCGGGAGGGCGTTGCCAAGCAACGTATACACAATTTCACGCAGCGAACCTAGACTGCAGCATGGACTGCAGTGTTTACTCCTAAATGAATGAGCGGTAGCCTACTAAAACAAAGTTTACTTTGCCTCACCAGCATCATCAGATGACCATTATTCATCTGAAATAGTCATTATTTACAACATAAACACATTACCTCATCGTGATACTAACTAACTGCCATCTCTCGTTCATTCGCTTTGTGTGGGGACACGGACTCGTTCAGCTCCGTGAGAGGTGACAATGCATCAACTCATTGCAATCAGGTGTGTTTAGCACTTACTGGCATTAGTTGATGCTGTGTCACCCATAGACTCACGGAGCCGAAAAGAGTCCGGTGCCCTCACACTTTGCTTTCAACACACGGACACGCACCATATTGCTTCCTGATTATTTGAATCTGCACGCCCTGCACGCTGCCTGCACGAGCTAGAAAACAGCTTCACGACAGCTGGCGTCGTAATAATACTACCGCTTTTGTTCAAAGGTGTCGCCAACGTGCCGACTTACTCGTAGTGGCTTTAATTAAAAGATCTTTCAAAACACACAGGGATTTAGAAAAAAATAATTGGAGGGGAGGGGCTCCGCTGAAATTTGTTCTCTGAGGGGGGACTCTCTCACACTTTGAAAACCCCTGACTTAAATCACTAAATATCTCTTCACGTTCAGCTATCTGTACGTGTGTGCGTTGAAAAGAATTCTGGTGTGAATACAGGATGGTATTCACACTATGTAAAAAAGGGGGGGGGGCACTGTAGCTAGCCACATGCCTGTTTACAGAGCCTATAGGCTGTGTATTAACGCTGTATTTCTTTCAGCTCTCACACAGTACGGACAGTTAGCGGATCATGGGGAAATATTCACTTTCATTTTGACGACAACAAGCATTCTCCAGAATCGCCTACCACACCTTTTTAAAGTAACATCACATTGGCTTAGCTTCATACAGTAGGTCCCATGGCACAAATGATCACACCACCAGGCAGAATGCAAACAATGGGTCTCTCAGTTCAACATTCTCTCAACTGTTACTATTTTGGGAGTCAGGAACTTGGAGGCTGCATCTTATCTTGTCTTCAGACCCCCAGAGCCCTTGACACATAACCTAAACAAGCAGGCTAAGAAGAGTTAAGGACTCTTCTTACATATATATACATACATAATGTAGCCAGTTTGACCGTCTTCAGTCATTTAAATATGATACAATGCAAAGGCTCATTCATGAAGCCAAGATATGGAGATTGCGGTAGAAAACGGCCAACTTCGTTCTACTTGGCTCCAAGTGTGCTCACAGTATTAGTTTGTTGACATGTCCTCTTGTTCCCTTGGTGTACTACCACAACACAGCTGCAGGTAAACACAGCAATGACCCCTCCAGCCGTCTGGTAGCTACTGAGTCAACATAACAGTGAAAAAAAAGACATGACTTGTTTTGACTGCATCCAAATAAATAGTTAGGCAAAATTGCCATGTTGTGTTCAAAGCATAGATAGTATATAAAATGGATGTAGCATCCGGACTGATCTCAGTTATTTCAACTGCATCCAGTCGTCCTCTCCTATGCGTGACGCCATCTTGTCAGATTTTGACTCCACCTCATTTCCTCTTACCAAAAAAGGGCATTGATGTGACGTTGGGGGGAGGGAGATACGCCCATCTAGCTGACATATACATCGGAGGCGAAGTGAGGGCCAGCAGCTAGCTGTCACTCAAGAGGCCGAGCCCCTAATTATTCATACATTTTAACCTCCCAATAGAATAAAAACTAGCCAGGTACAAAAAAATTCACCCCCCTCAGTGTTGTAATGGAGATATGTCTTAAACATACAGACTAGACTTTTTTTGTACCAGGCATTAAATAGGTTTAATAATGCTGTGAAAACGGCCTATTTAACATGGGAGTCAATGAGAAATGTCTCTATTATGAAACCTGCCCCTAGGGGCCACTCGGAAAACTGCATTGTTTGTCACTTCCACATTGGATGCTGGTAGAATTCGCTGTGGTTGGGGCTTGGTTCAAAGCGTAAAAGGTGAAGTCAGTAATTCTGGGGCTTGTTGTCAAAATCACTTTTTGTCAAAATCAATAATAAACTCCTCGCGATCCACTAATTGTCTGAAGGGGAGAGTGGCCTAAGTTGTGCATCTTGGAAGTTGTTCCACCCCTTGTTTCTAGAAAACCATGGAAGAAATTGGAAATGTGACCACATATTTAAGAAGAGCCATCCATTTGACTCATCCTGTAAAGAAGGGAGACACAAGGAATAAGATATAAGCACATTTAAGCTAAAAAAAAACTGTGTTTTGCCTTTCAAAGTAAAATTTCCATGATCAAGGTTTTTTGATTATTGTGTCTGAACAATTATAGACAAGTTTGAAAACATTTGACACATGTTTTAGTGCTTTGGTATGCTACATTTTGAGTCTATACAGTTAGCACGATGTCAGCCCTAAACTGCTGCATCATGCTTATTATCCAAAATTCTGGGGATGTCAAAGGGCCTGGGTGAGTTATAAGTAAGTAAGTAAGTAAAATGTATTTATAAAAGCACATTTATGACAGTTTGCACTGTCCAAAGTGCTGTACATAGTGCATTCAGTAGGTAAACAATGAAGGTAAAATAACAATAACCAAAATAAAAGACGTAAAGCCCATACATCCACATAAACACAGATAGTAGTGCAGAGGTAAGATAGTTAATGGGGAGGAAACACCAGGGTGCACATATGGGGTTTGAGCCTTGATTTAAAGGCAGAAATGTAGGGGAATCACATTTGTCAGGTGGCAGTTGGTTCCACAAGCACGGAGCAACTAGTGCAAAGTACATTTCTGAGAGTTGTGCCAGTGGCATGGCTGTATACGCTGGTCACCAAAATAAAGTGATTGTCTACAGTAGCTCAGAAGAGAGTGACATCTCAATTCCACTTAACGACACCACTGATGAGAGTTCAGATGGCCAGAAAGATGATGATGGTGACTTTGTCATTGTGAGCTTTGCAGGTAAAACCATTAGATCTGCTAGGTCTTGTTTAAGAAAATTGTCCTTCAATCTTTGTCAACTATTTACTTTAAATAAACCTTAAATAAGTAATTGTCTAATGGATTTGTCTTGCATTACAGTTTATGAGATATATAGCAATGGCACAATTCACCCCATGGTATTCTCTCCAACCGCACAACTCACACCACACCGGGGGCATCAGTTGTGCATCAAGACAACTTTTTTTCCGAAAGCTATATTTCTTCAACACTTTATTCCAGATCCAAAGTTTTTATTGCCAGGGATGCACAACACCCTGAAATATATGTATATATTTGAGTTGGAGACTTTACTGTCAAGGCCTTACTTTAAAGTCACTTTGAGTGAAAAGTTGCACAACTTAGGCCACTCTCCCCTACTGTGTTTATGTGCTGATAAAAATCCAATGTTAAGACAAAGCCTAGCTCTGAAAACTAGTATGTAAACAAAAGGGGTGCGGAGCAACCCCCTGTAGCTAGCAACAACGCTATCAATACACGCTAAGATTTAATGCACTGAAAGTACAGGTAGCGTGTGTTTCTACTGTAGCACGTGTGACAACAAGCTGGCCAAAATTGAAATAAGTGAAGCCAAATACTTATCAAGTCCATAGTATAAGCCAATCAGTAGCTTATGGATAGCATTGTTGCTACAGTGGGTTGCCCTTTTGTTGACATACCCAAGTACAGAGCTATAGGCTGGCTGTGTATCAACACAGCCTATAGTGTAGTAGTTTTTTGTTTATTTAGTTTTTTTCCGCGCACACACAAACACAAGCAGATCTTGAGGAGATATTTACTGATTTGGACAAACACTGATTTTGACAACAAGCATTCTCCAAAATCACTGACTGCACCTTTTTAAAACTCTTTCTAAAACATCTACTTTCCTTTAGCGCCATCTTTCTGCACTGGGTTATTAAGATATTTTTTTGGCATTTTTATGCTTTATTGGTAGTGTAGAGACAGAGTTGAAATGGAGCAGAGAGGGGAGTGACATACAGAGAACGACCGCGGGCTGCAATCGAACCCGGGTCCGCTGCTGGCCGAGGCCCATGGGGGGGACGCCCTACCAACTGAGCTAAGGGCGCCCTTCCTTTGCGCTTTTGTTGCATTTGTTGAATTTTCTTTCGGAACACTTTTTTGATGGCCATTTCACTCTCGATCCCCTCTGTCTGTTTCAGCATGATGTGAAGTTCAAAATGGCTCCCTCTCACCCTGAAATGCCACCAGGATCCTGCACTTTCCAGCCACTGTCTTCTATGGACGCTGCAGAGGAACTCCTCCTACTAGAGTCCATTGCTTGGCCTGAAAGTCCCCGCTCGTCGCCACATCCTCCCTCCCTGGAGCAGACCAGCGATCCGGCTCACAGCACCTTTACCATTCTACCACAGAAGGGAGGGAGGCAGTGGCACACAGGGGATCAGCTGAAGGTTACCATCAAACTGTACAACTTCCAGGGCCTTCGCAAGAAGTACGGGGGAGACTTCTTACTCGCCCGTTTGTATAACCCATCGCTTGAGGCGGGCGTGGCGGGGCAAGTAGTCGATCATCTCAATGGCTCCTACTCCGCGGTGTTCCCTTTACTATGGGAAGGAAGTGCACAGGTCGAGGTGATTGATAAAAAAAAACATCATGTTACATGTTATTGTAGGGGAGAACGGGGTAATTTGTCACACGGGTTGGTTGTCACAATCGTTATATCTCGGAACCAGAAGGCGCTGTCTGTGAAATTTTGGTATGTAAATATCCAGAATTGGGATAAGAGGTCACCTACATGCTGAATTTGAGGTGAGAGGACTGTTTGTGTTTTTCATGTCAAATTGAAAATATTTAGCTCCTCAGTATTTTTCTTCTAGGCTTTTACAGAATGGGTTTATAACAAAACACTTGTTACCCATAAAAAGTGTGAAGGGTAAACTATAGTTTAGATTGTGGTTAGCAAGTTGTCAGATGGTTGTTGGCCTTGATGCTAGCAAAAAATTCAAGTTGGGGTTGGTCGTCACATTTTTGGGGGGGTTGGTTGTCACAAGTGATCCAAAGGCTACAGCCAGAAAAGGAACCCAATAACGAAATAAATTGTCAAGCTGTATCCTCACTGACACCACAGAGAAGGAAAGAATAGAGCAGGAAAAGGCAGCTAGCATGCAAAGGAAAAAAGGGCAACAAAATCAAAACAACCCAGTGCATCCCAAACTAGACAAGCTGCCAAGGCTACATTAAGTTATATAGGCCTATTTGTCAACTTGACAATGCAATTGCATTTTCAAATTTAGTTCTACTTTCTTTCCTTCTTTTCAAGATTATTCCCATTAAGATAACATTGTGACAAACAACCCCATAGTGTATGACAACCGACCCCTTGATGGGGTTGATTGTCACAATGTGTAAGGGTGTCTTTGATGATTAATTTCTTCTTTATTACAATAAGATAGAAAAAGTGAGGGGTACACATTTCAAGCCAACAGTTTAAGCTTCAATGTAATGTAGGAATGACTATCGAAAGATTTTTAGGTGATGAGCAATTCTCAGTAGAGTAAAAAGTGTGCCTACTTACCCCGTTCTCCCCCACTGCAAGCGTTCAACTTCAATCCATGCATTTAAGCCCTGCACCCCTTAGGTACTGCACCTACGCATATTTACTTGCATAGCACATGTGCAGTTTGTAATGATAACAGATAGTCTAGCGAGACAAGCCTGCTTTTGAAAGCTTCACATTGATTTTGCTGTCCTCGTAATGTTGTTGTCTAACCAAAAGTATACAGCCAACCAAACCCCCTCAATGAATAACACGAGCGTTGAGATGTAGCCTTCAAGCGTCAAATGTTATAGACTCTTATAGACATGTTGATCCACATAAGGAGTAAAACTAAAAATAATTGAAACATGTATCTAGTTTCAATCTTTATTATACTATCTATGGTTTCAATACATAAAATAATGAAAATAGAAATGCCCTGCGTAAGTAGTAGCCACCAGTCATTCTGGGCCCTCCTCAATTTCCATCCATTGGTGAAGGGCAGCCTCTGATTGGTTCATGTAGTGGTCAAACCAGTCTTTTTTGAATGGGCGAAGGTCCAGACTGTTTTGCGGGAGAGAAAGGAATGTGAACCTCCCAAGATCAGGCTGGTCTCGCCAGGCAAGATGATGGAGGCAGATGTATTCTTCCACTAGACAAATCTTTTGTTTTTCTGAGAGACAATGGGACTGCAGTTTCAGACCAAAGTAATATCCTGTTTAAACATTTATGCTAAAATGCACAGATAATGTTACAACAAACTGCTTTCCCTCTTTGATTTTTGAATCAATAGACCACTCTCTAAATACTTTCAAGTGCAAAGTATCTCTCTAACTACAACCCAATGCACACAATTTACAAATCCAACGCTTGACAGACCATCTGTGCTTAGTTACGGTTGCTAAACTATGATTGGATAATTTCTGTTCAAGGGGAATGATTCAAGTGAATGGTCAATTCTTCAATATCTGATTTAGGCCTGAAACAAAGTGTGCAGATTCAAGTAGTATTCCTTTCATTTGCCTTTACTGATATGACTGGACTTGAGACAATGTCTATTCTTTCAGGTGACGCTGGTTCACCCCAGTGAGGCTGTCGCAGTGCTGCGCAGGCTGACCAGCGAGCAGCCAGACAGGATTTACTTCCAGAGCCTCTTCCGATCAAACTTACTCTCTCAAATTACAACCTGTAACTACTGCCTGCGCTCAACCCAGCAGCCCCTATGCAACTTCACCGACCTCTATACAGGCGAGTCTTGGTTCTGCTATAAGCCAAAGAAGCTGAGCTGTGATGCTAGGATCAACCACTCCAGAGGGGGATTCAACCAAAACATCACTGCAATGGAGGAGAAGCTCTTTAAGAGGTGAGGAAGCAGACAGGACTGGCATGTTGTAATAAATACTGTATGTACTTAGAGTGTTAATCCTAAAGGTGTTTAGAGCCTTAGATATTACAAATCAAAATAGTCAGTCCTAATCACACAAGTTGACTTTAATTCTGTGTTGACCTGCACAGGGACTGCAGATGGAAATTAGCAAACTGCTATAATCTGGTACAATGCATCTTTTTTATGTGAAATTAATGTTACTTTGTACATGGTCCCTGACAAATAAACTAATAAACTAAACTGAATTAAACATGACACTCACATGTTATCACCATTTTCAAGCTGTCATGTGGGCTTCTCTCCAGTGGTATCAACATGAAAGTTTCCATTCGGGCTTCAGGAGCTGCCAATGTTACTGTGTTGCCTAAAAAAAAAGGTAAAGCACCTCTTTTATTAATGCCACCACGGTCTATAATAATAATAATAATTTGTAAACCTAATTTACAGACGAAAATAAAACAGACCAAGAAAAATATATTTTAAATGACATATTTTTTATGTTGCCACTTTTAGCAGCTAGCCGTTACACTAGCCACGTTTACCACCAAAAAGAGGTGCTGCTCTCACGTCCTCATTGGCAGCATGTTTATTTTTTATTTTTTTGAAGGCCATTCATACTACACCAGGTGAGGTAGATGAGGTTGGTAGGCCTATATTGAAAGTCCAATAAAGTTGATATAAAATAAAGATCCCTTTTTAAAAACAGACACAATAGCAAAACTATGAGGCTAACGGTATTCTTTGTTTATCTTACTGTCAACAAATCTTATGGTAAGACCAAAACCAACCGTCTATTTGTTTTATTAAAAATTCATATTTATTCGTGACATTCACATTCTTGGGGGCTGAGTACCATGGACAGTTTTGGGAGAGACCTTAGCTTTTGGTCTTCTCTGGTGTTGTTGGCTATTAGTATCTTACAAATAATCCGTATCCGTTTAATTCCTCTCAGGTCAACCAGAGATGAAGACCAGTAGTGGGAAGTCTGGACACTCTGGCTATTACTACCAGGGTGTGTGGCGGACACTAGGGGGCCCCACGATTCACCACTTCAACACTTCTTCTTCTATTAGTCAATGTCTGAAAGGCAAGGTGGTACATCTTTATGGAGACTCCACCGTCAGGCAGTGGTTTGAACACCTCTTAGCAACAGTACCAGGTAGGTAACTCATAAAGGTTTCTGTCAACAAGTTGATTTAATTCATTTTAACTGATCCGTTAATCTGTTCTCTCTGCAATACTTTTAGATCTTAAGGAATTCAACCTGCACAGCCTGAAGCAAGGTGGACCTTTCATGGCCTTTGACTATGCAAACAACATCATGGTGACTTATCGCTGCCATGGTCCTCCTATCCGTTTTGCCAGCATCCCGGTCAGTGATCTGCGTTATATTGCAAATGAACTAGATGGACTAATCGGAGGTACCAACACTGTTGTCATTGTTGGCATCTGGTCTCACTTCAGCACTTACCCCATCGAGGTTTACATCCATCGATTGCAGGTCATCCGCAGGGCTGTGGTGCGGCTGCTGGACAGGGCTCCGGGCACGCTGGTCGTCATACGGACCGCCAACCCCAAAGCTCTGACACTTTACGAGTCGCTAACCAACAGTGACTGGTACTCACTGCAGCGTGACAAGGTGCTCAGAGCCATGTTCAAAGATCTGAATGTTCGTCTGGTGGACGCCTGGGAGATGAGCCTGGCCCACCACCTGCCACACAATCTCCACCCACAACCTCCAATCATTAAGAATATGATTGACGTTCTCTTGTCCTACATATGCCCTACAAAGGGCGGCTAGATGTTTGTATGTACGGGGAGAGGAGTGGGGATTCAAGCACGCACACGGAGTTTATATGTTGAAAATGACTACCTCTTCTACGATGACAATTTCTCCATCCGTAGGGTATGAGGGCTCTCCTAATGGTTTGATGAGTATGAAATTGATCTGAATTATATACTATGTCCTGCACAGTCACCAGATCTCAACCCAATTGACCAACTATGGCAAAATCCAGATTAACGTTTAATACAGCACTCTACCATCATCATAGTAGATGTGTGAAACACTTGACAAGATACTGTTGACAAGACACTGTTGTCAACAGAATTATGAATATTGAATTAAATGTTAACTGGGTTCTAATTCTGCACTCTCTTTTGATGGAAAGTCTTGCACTTTTTGGTACTATCTTATGTATACAATTAAGATAAAGAAATGTATGTAAAGACCAAATATGAAATGGGACTTATTTGTATCAAAGTATTTATATAATAGTTGTAACTGTTAAACACACAGTGTGTTTTAAAAGTAATTCAAAGTCAACAGAACTGGTTGTGTAAACCAAACCATTTAATGAATATGTATCATATTACATTTTATTCTACTTCTTATTCATACAGAAACACATTGTAACTGTTAGTGCTAATACTGCTTGGTCTTAACAGACTAAACACCATATGCAGACTGTGGTGCATGAAATGAAAATAGAAAAAATTAATCTCAAAGGTAAAACAAAACTCAAAGTGTCAAATAAACCAGTGTTTAAAACTGATTTGCATTAATAAAGTCTGTTTTGGAATATGCACTCAGTCTTGGTATACCAAAATAATAAAAGCAGCATTACATGAAGATAAATGTGTGTTGGATCGTCTCACATGGACTTGATCATCATTCTGGTGGCCTTCAAGGAGTAAGGCGCGGGAGGTTTCCATGTTAACCAGTGGACGCCTGACGCCCAGCCAATGTGATCACCATAAGGATGCCAGTCGCTGTTCAGACTGGCAGAGCCACAGCGGCTGTACCACCAACCGCCACCCTCTGAAGAGGTGCATTCCATTTCAGCAATGTCCCCGAAGATGCACGGGTTGCAGCCGTCATTGTCCCTGTCGCTGGTGCTGAAGCCAGAACCATTCTGGTCAATGCCTGCATAGGCGCCACGGATGGCATCACCTTTGGACAAAGTTTGAAACCATTTAAAGATCTCATATAATAATAATTTTTGAGGTTCAAAATTATTATAGGAGTTTATACTAGAAAAAAAATGAATCTCCTCTTTCAGCCTCTGTCTGAAACGCTCCACTTTAGAGCCTGTCTCTTTAAGCCCCGCCTCCCAAAAAGCAAAGTCTGCTCTGATTGGCCCGGAATCTTACTGCCGGTTGAATCTAACTGCTGGGTTAGATTCGGGTGTATCTGGGGGTGTGCTTATCACAGGTGGAGGTATTGCTTAGGGGCAGACAACTACAACAGAGCATGGGCAGAGATCAGATGGGAATTGAATGTCAGCTAGGCGGCAGGCTGACAGCAGCAAAAGGGAAGTGGAGGTCCGTGCGAGACTAGTTTGTTTGACATGCTGTGATATTAATGTCCTCACTGTTTACAAGACAGCCTCCAGTGTTGACTCTTTGTATCACTATGCTGACATCACTAAAGCTGTTTCTTCAGTTTTTTTCACAGTTTGACTCTTCTTCCTATTTGAGTAACTTGTATTGGCGCTGTCCATTTCAACATACAGGACACATGGAAGTATTAGGGCAGTGACGATTATAAAGCTAAAAATGTACTTCTCTATTTACACACCAAATGGGAGCATAAATGAGCCTTTAGTTAGTGCAATAAATTGGAAGAGGAAAATATGTCATTCCATCCTTCAAACGTTACACTGCCTCATTGTCATGTAGCATGAAGCATTTTAACAAGTGTAGATCAACAGACCATTTTTATGGACACATTACAAATGAGACCATCCTCTAAAATGCTCTACATATTGCTTTATGCCTCAAAACAGAAAGACGGCACTGTTGTCAGCAGATAAATGAAAGTCAAGGGAAACATCTTAAAAGGGAAGCAACAAAGGTCCCATATTGCGCAAATGCACTTTTGCGATGTTTTTGAACATAATTATGGGTCTACGGTGTGCCTAGAGACTGCCAAAGTATATATATAAAAAAATCTCTCTCCTTTTCTCACTCTCCCCCTTTCTGAAACCCTCCACCCCTCCCCCCAATATACTCCAGTCAGAATTCTCCTCGTTAAACTGGAAAGCCAGAAGCTTCCACTGTGCAGCCCACCCCCCTATTTCTTATTGGTCCACGGCCCGAGATCCTCTGGAAAAATATTCCTTCACCCCCATGTTGTTTGCTTGTTGCTAAGCGGCAAGATGCCTGTAGTACAGCAAAGCATGCTGAATGTTGCATAATCCACTAATTTATCTTAACCACAGCAGTCTATTAATGCCTATTAACGGATAGGAAGCTACTAGTGCTTTTTTCCAAACAGTGAAACTGAAAGAAATGTTTTTATTGGTATTTTTGCCTGACTGGTGTATAGCTATTAGCTTTGGGACAAGCATTCAGCTTTTGCTCATAAAAACATATTTCTATTCCCCACACCAGTCTGGAAATGCCTCGTTTTAGCAAGACAAAGTATTGGAAGGTAATAGTGAAGAAGTCTGACTTTGAAGATAATGTTTTCACTGATTTTAGTGATATTTTTAGCCGCTAGCTTCCGAGCTAGCTTCGGGACAAGCATTCAGCTTCTGCTCATAAAAACATATTTCTATTCCCCACAGCAGTCTGGCAATGCCTCGTTTTTAGCAAGACAAAGTATTGGAAGGTAAGAAGTCTGACTTTGAAGATAATTTTTTCACTGATTTTAGTAATATTTTTAGCAGCTAGCTCCCGAGCTAACTTCGCAGTAGCCACCATCTTTTGCAGCAGTTTTATTGTGAACATGCCGTTTCCATTAGCTTGTGCATCGGTATGAACATAGTCTTTCATGTAGACAAGGATCGGTCATGTCAAACTGTTCAAAGTGCGGCTGAGCTCCTGCGTTACTAGCACTAGACATGGTTCTTCTCACGGGTAGGCTAAACCTAACTGTGCTAACAGGCACAGCAAATATGTCATCATTGTTTACAAACAGACAGAGGGCGAGGCATATGGCTTCGCTTCCGGACAGGGGCGTAGATTGTATATTTACGAGGGGAGCTGCAGCTCGGTTTCAAAAATAGGCCACCGTGAGATTAGCTGAAAATCAGGGTATAGAGGCATAGTACAATAAATGATCTGAAAGTTTTTTTCAGCAAACAATTAAAGGTCACATATTATGCTAAATGCACTTTTTAAATATGTTCCAACATATCCATGGGTTCACGGTGTGCCTAGAGACTGCCAAAATATTTTAAAAAAATAACAATCTCTCCTTTTCTCACTCTCCCCCTTTCTGAAACCCCCACCCCTCCCCCCTCCAGTCAGAATTCTCGCCGACTATTATGTAATAGTCGGCACAGCCACATCCCCATATTTTCTTTATATGTCCATGCTTCCCCCCCCACATTAGTAGCCAGAAACTTCCACCGTGCAGTAGTCTATGATAACCCCACCCCCCCATTTCTTATTGGTCCACGGCCCCGAGATCCTCTGGAAAATTTTCCGAGCGACAGCCATGTTGCTTTCCCCGCTAAGCGACAAGATGCCCATAGTACAGCCTGAATGTTACATACACCAACACAGAATGCTTTTGCTCATACTCCACTAATTTATCTTAACCACAGCAGTCTATGCCTCGTTTTTAATAACACAACGGATAGGAAGCTACTTGTGGGTTTTTTCAAACAGTGAAACTGAAAGAAATGTTTTTATTGGTATTTTTGCCTGACTTGTGTATAGCTATTAGCTTTGGGACAAGCATTCAGCTTTTGCTCATAAAAACATAATTCTATTACCCACACCAGTCTGGAAATGCCTCGTTTTTAACAGGACAAAGGATTGGAACTTAACAGTGTAGAAGTCAACTTTGAAGATCATTTTTTCACTGATTTTAGTGGTATTTTTAGCCGGTAGCTCCTGAGCTAGCTTCGCAGTAGCCACCATCTTTTGCAGCATTTTTATTGTGAACATGCCGTTTCCATTAGCTTGGAAACGGCAAGTCAGTGCATCTGTATGAACATAGTCTTTCATCTAGACAAGAATAGGTCATGTCAAACTGTTCAAAGTGCGTTACTAGCACTAGACTTGATTCTTCTCATGGGAAGGCTAACTGCGCTAACGGGCCAAGCAAATACGTCATCATTGTTTACAAACAGACAGAGGGAAAGGCGTATCTGGCTTCGCTTCCGGACAGGGGGCGGGGGCAGCTCAAAGATTGTATATTTATGAGGGGAGCTGCAGCTCTTTTTAAAAAATAGGCCATTGTGAGATTAGCTGAACATCAGCATAGTACAATAAATTATCTGAAAGTTTTTTTCAGCAAACAATTAAAGAAAAACGTATTAGGGACCACTAAGACCATATAATATGGTGTATAATAGAACCGAAAAGTGTATAATATGGGAGCTTTAAAGAAAAACGTATTAGGGACCACTAAGACCATATGATATGGTGTATAATAGAACCGAAAAGTGTATACTATGAGACATTTAACAACGTAACAACAATACTTGATAAAACCTCCATCTTTGTGGTGTGCTCTCAGACTTCACAATTATCTGATAATGATAATAAGGAAAGTAATATGGAGAAAAGTTCAAAATAATCCACGTGCATTACCTGCAGTTCCACTGTATGTCCCGACGTGCAGTTTGAAAGCCGCTTTCTCGTTGCCCAATCTGAAGTTATTGTACTGGGCGAAAGCAGTGGAGCCTTCGTGGTCCCACAGGTCCACTCTCAGGGTCCACTTCTTGGTCTTGTTCTTGGTCAGAGAGAGAACCTTCTTCAGACCGAGCCAGTGGTCGTCTACGAGAATCCGCAGAACACAAGGATAGGATTTAGATTTTTCTGGTATGTCTTTGCCCAATTGAATTAAAGGTGGAGTCAGTTTACGCTTGTTGACTAAATTGATCTGCTACCTGTCGGTGTAGTGTGTATGCTGGACAAAAAAGCGATAATACACAGCCTAGGCTCTATAAACTGGCATGTTGTTAGCTATACGGTTGGCCCCCTTTGTTTACATATTCTTTGCTTACATACCACTTTACAGAGCCTAAGCTGTGTATTCACACCAGATTTCAGTTTATATACAGGGTTCGTACAGCTTTTTAAGAGTAAAATTCAAGCACTTTTCCAGCACTTTCAAGATACAATGTCAACTTTTTCAAGGAAGCCGAAGCTTTAAATATATACAGTATATAAATAAATGCTTATGATTTCATACATTGCCTTATCTGTAAAATGGGAGTGTTCATAATATAATGTGTATGGACAATCACCAAATTGCAGTATGGCCCTAAGGAGACCTTTATCAGTTTAGTTCATATGCCAAAAATGACCATCTATCAGGTTAATAACAACATGACTATACTTGAGCAATATCACATGAGATGGAGCATATTGTCACTCTATATCAGTGCTGCTGCAGTGTCCTCTCTCCCAGCCAATTATTTTTGCTAGTGTCCTGCAAGTTTACATATTGTTTATAATAAATCAGAAATAAAGACAATTGGAAAATGTGATAAAACATCAAAAATCTTATTAAAATAAACTAATTCATGAATTGCAAAGTCGTAGGACAAATTTTAAGTAAACATTGGGTGTGGACACATTAGAAGTGGAGGTCTGGGGGTCCCCCCCAAAAATCTTTGAGCATTAAACACTTAATTTCCTGCATTCTGGTGAATTTTTATGAAGCAATGTGTGCCTTTTCTGCATTCATTTTAATGAAAAAAAGGAGAACATTCACGGTTCCGCTGACACAAATTTAATTGAATAGCCTACAATGCATGTGTAGTGCTTTCAAATATCTCCTGTAGCCTATTGTTAAAACATTTGGTTAAACTGTAATAAAGGTAATTATTCTATATCATGTCTACTATTGAGGGTTGAGTGGCTGGTGGTATTTTACTAGCAGCATTAGGCTTTATTCAAAGAAGAAAACAAGTAGGGAACAGTTCAACACCAATGCAAACCAACCTACTAAAATAAAAACATCTGGGGACCAACCCAGATATTTTATTTTAGTAGGCTCCCTCCTCTATGCTACCTTAATTTGTGTTATGAAAAGTGCTATAAATGTGCAATACATAAGATACAGTTAATTACACAGAAGAATAAAAGCATTTTTATTGGCGGATGAGCCATTAATAACTTTGCAAACCTAATTTTCAAACAAATGTACCAAAAACAATGTACAAAACGATCCAAAGAACTTCTGAATTTACTAGAGTGAAATTGAAGCGTTAATATGTTTGATGCATGCGCGATTGCGCGCTCACCGGCCGGCGGGGACACAATTCTTATCAGCGGAAACTTGGCACGCTATCAACACACATAGAGAAGGTGCAGGGAGGGGGCTCGCCTCACGCTTCGAATGCACAGTGCACATCAAAGTATAACCTTAATGCGCGTTCAGAAAGAGGAAGTCACGGCACTCATGCCCGTATCTCACTGGGCTGCGACTGTTTGCGACAAGTTGGAGACTGCAGTCGCGAGGGAGTCTCTAAACTGTCTCCAAACGTTCGCGGAGGTCTCAATTTCCTCGCATGAGTGTAACATCACGTTACAATGAAGTAACCCCCAAGCTTACGTTATCTAGCTAACAACATGAATTTGGAGCAATACATTATTGAAAACTAGCTGGTCAGCTAATTGCTAACGGTGTTGAGCATCAATTTAGCATGCTATTTATTTGTATCAACAAGTCAATTACACATACAAACTCGGGATTTGGTGTAACTTGCAAAGAAGAACATGATTGAACAGTCAACCAGAGTGACATAGTCCGATACGTTTTAACGAAAAAAAATTCTCAACTGATTTACCTTTGGCAGGAACTCTAAGTGCCGATTCCCCCATTGTGTACAGCTGGAGGTACTTTAAGCAGACCGTACAGTAGCCTATGCCTGTCGGTTATTAGGGCCTCGTCATAACCAAATGGAAACGGATATCTGATATGGAAGTATCGGGAGCAATAGGTCCATGAGCAGCGACTCGTGGTTCTGGATAATTCCTGGAGCGATCGCCAGGTGTGGCGCGTGTCCCAGGAAAGAAAACACGGGAGCAACTGCACTCGTGCATACAAGACGGCGGCGAAGAAAACATTGCGACAGATTTTTTTTTTAATTTACAGAATAAAAAAATGAAAGAATTTGATGAATTACGACACTGGTCAATAAAGAGAAAATCCAGCATTTTCCGGCACAGTGTTCAGATTTCAAGCACATTTCAAACCTTGAAAACACTCGATTGAAAATCAAGCATTTTCCAGACTTTCAAGCATCTGTACGAACCCTGTATATAGTACAGACAGATAGCGGATAAAGAGGCGAAATTATCTGATTTTGACACAAAAGTGATATTGACCACCACCGTTCTCCAGAATCACTGACACCACCTTTAATGAATGAATGAACTAATCCATTATTCAGTACATGTAGAGCATTGGATGATGCCTTTATTCAAAACGCTTTGCAAAAGCCATTAAAAGCATGTTAGCTTTCTGTGACCTCAAGGCAAATAATAAGGTTAAATAAGCTGTGTCAGTCATTTCAACTTTTAACTCAACAAACAGATGTAGCTCAACAAAGACAACATGAAGACACAAAACGCCCTGCAGTTAAGTACTTACGTGTCGGGTTTCCGAAACCTTTTTTATACGCTGCCCATTTCCTTTCGAAGGAGAGCGCTCCCCCACTGCGTCTCTGAAACACCGTCCAGCCTCCATCTGACCTCATCTCACAGTATACCTGAGCAGGTAGATCAGTGTAAAGAAAACCATCTATAAGACTTTTAACCCACTGTCCAAACACTGAGACATGTTCTACAGGGCTTTACAAAAGATTAAATAATGTGTCAAAAACATGCAATATGTCATGTGTCCCCGACTAAGCATGTACATAGTCGAATATCTGATGGGTTGAATCTTGCCTATAGTCGACCAATAACCCAACCATGTTTTTTTTCTTCTGCTCATTAATCCATATTCTCATTGGAGACATTTGCCTCCATTTTTTTTCCACACCAGAAAAAGTGGCAGAAACAACCTGTTACAGTTTGTCTTCTTGACTTGGCATGAGAATTTATTTTATCGCAACTTATTTTAAAGTTTCATAGGCTGAAATGTATACCACAATAGTTGATGTATGATATATTGGAAGAAACAAAACAGTTCCATTGTAAAATCAAACAAATGTAGCATAAGCATTAGCATCATATAGAAGGAATTGAATGATCCTTGTTTCTTAACCACATTTTGAAACATATCGACTGTGGGATGGTCAGTCGAATCGGGCTCCTTTGATCAAAACGCCGTATAGTCGACTATCAGGGGTTACCTCTGGACATGGCACAGTTTGACCTCATTAATTTGAGTTATAAATCAAAACTAAACATTTTTGATACGCTTGGAACCAAATGTAAGACTAGAATATGTATGTAAAGAAAACTGTGGGCCCTGCTGCTGTAAACAACAACAACAACAGTGAAACAGTAAATTTTCAGTTAGCTTTCTAACCTCAAACAGTGCTCCAGGGATCAAATTTTCCTGGGAGTAAAGTTTGTTTATTCAGTGATGATTCAATGATACCTTTAACGGGGTCTTAAGTCCGGGAGGTTGGATCACATAAACCCCGCTGGCTGCTTGTGGAGAAAGAGCCTTAATCTGAGTGCAGTCTGTTCCTGAGGTTTGACAAGAGGAAAAAACAAGGATGATTCTGCATACGTATGCCATGTGCCTTCTATATTTTGTATACATTATGGAAATTTGAAAGTATACCGTAAGCAACAATAACATTAAGTTTAAGTCTTTATTGAACATGTTTAAAAAAATAATACAAACAAAATAAAACGAATGAGCTGTAAAAAAGGAAATAATTAAATTAAAAACAAACAAATGGGATCCTCAGGATCCCAAGCAACAAATACATAACTCAAATAATATAGTTCATGTTCAAAAAGGATAGGAAGAAGTTAAGAAAAACTACACCGTACCTTGAGGAGAAACTGCTTTTTGTTTCTAGAAATACAACAGAAAGTTTCACAGTGAGACATGATCAACTGGAACCATATCATGCCTTGTTCTTTTTGTTGTGACATATTAAATAAAATAGATAGAGAAGTCATGGGAGTGGGGAGGAAAGGTTCATGTATGTTTGATTTATTTTACCTCCTGCTCCGCGCAGCACAAAAGACATGACGCCAAGACGAGCCCGCAATACGCAGCCACACTCTTCATTCTGACCTGATTTTTCAAAGTTTGAAAGTGGCATGTAAATCGATAATGCAAAACATATATCACAACATTTTCAAGAGAAATCTAATCTTTTCAATGTACACTACAGTGGCACAACAGTGTCACTCCAATGTATGTTTAAAGAAAACTAAACCGCAGAACAACTCAACTCTTTGCAAAGTTCAGCCTTCACAGTTGAGAGAAGCTACACATTTAAGCCTTTGAAAGGCAAATAAATGGGCAATGGGACTACACATAAGCCTAGTAAACGACTAAGCCTAGACACTAAACTTCAGTTCCACACCACCCTTACATACTGAGCTAAGTATTACATCGCTCTGATTACAACAATTTACAATAATATGTACAATACTGACTTTAACAGCCAAGCATGTCTTACCTGTGTGTTGGACAGACCTTGTATGACAGCTCAAATTCCACTGGTGAAGCTGCACCTTTTCCCACACACCAAACGGCCACGCCTCCCTCCCCTCATGTAAACAGTACATGATGTCACTTCTGGTAACAAAGACTGAGTCTGAACAAGTATAGGCCCAGTCATCTATCCTTCTCTAGTTCTGAAGAAATTTGCTCTTTTACCAAAATGACCAATCAACTCCCACAGCTGGGATGTTTTGCTGCTGCACTACATGTCCAGTTTTTTTCTCTTTTTTTCTCTCCATTTTGGTGGAACTCTGAGGCAAACAACATTCCAAGGCTGAGTCACACAAGAAATGCCTGCTGTCTTGTTAAATCCTGGTACAAATACTGATAGGCCAAGGCCTACACTGAGATAGAGACTGTGCAAGCCTAATGATAAGAATAGAAAATGTTTAACTTTGAAATCCACAGATTAATAACTATTACAAGCTTCTTTGAATATTTTGCCTCGTATTGCAAAAACAAGGCAAGGTAAGGCAAGTTTATTAGCACAATTCAGACGGTAGGCAATTCAAAGTGCTTTACAGGGGCATAACAATACATTAGAAATAGGACAGAAGAATATATTGAAATAGCTTAGAAGAGATAATGAAAACAAGCACACACAAGGTTACAAAGTAAGAAGGCAAACGGAAGCGTCTTCAGCTTTTCTCAGCAATTCTGGAGAAAGCTTGTCGTCAAAATATTTTCTTTCAAAAGGAGTGAATTTCTCCTCACCATCTGCTACATATGTGTTCGCTGAAAAAGAAATCTGGTGTTTATACACAGCCTAGGCAATGTAAACTGGCATGTAGATAGCTACGGTGGGCCCCCTTTATTTTACACACCCTTTGTTTACATGCCAGTTTTAGTGGGGCATAAGCTATCATTGAGAACGATTATTTTTGTATGACTTTATACTTTGTTTTAATGAAAGTCCTACAAAGTGTGCCTTTAAATTTCAATTGTTTGTTTCACCCCCAATTTGACCTGCACTCAAAATTCTTCAATTCCGCCTCACTCCACAGCACAAATAACCACAGAGCAGTCATCCTCCTCCATTCCAAAGCCGGGGTAGAGCGGCTCAGTGAATGTACAGCTGTTGAACGTGTGAATGTGGTTGAGGGTCCTAGAGGAGGAGGAGACACTGTAGAAGGACAGGGTGCCACCGGGCCAGTCCAGATACACTGCCACCCTGTGGGAGCCCCATGCAGGTGCGGGTATTTCAACACGCTGGTTGTCGTGCCGAGCTGTGTAGTGATCCTCAGAGCAGTACAGAGACCAGGACTGGTCCGTGGAGCCAAACCCACACAGGTAAGAGCTGGCCCTCCGACGGATCCCCCTCATGGCCACAGCTACATCCACCCATCGCCCTCTCCACTCCAGCTCCCAGTAGTGGCGCTGGCGGAGGCCTTGGTGACACAGCACCTGAGAGACGCTCTCGAACCTGTCAGGGTGGTTGGGATACTGCTGTCTGTCCCTGACCCACGTCACATGCTGTCCACCATCGTACAGGAAGAGAGAGCCTGCAGCTGTGTTCGTGTCCAGTGTCAGTGCACATGCATCTGTATGTACACAGGTTTTTTTTTATTGATTTTTATTATAAAACAATGATCATTCAAGTTACTCAGGGCTCTTCTACAATATATATATAATATATATACACACACACACACACACACACACACACACACACACACACACATATACTGTATATATTGTAGAGGAGCCCTGAGTTACTATTATCAATCATTTCAGTTTTAACATGCTTTGGTGGAACATCTAGCATAAACAAACTCATTTTCAATGATTTCACGAATTTGCCACACAGATGTTCCAGAGCTTTCTTTGTTAATCCAGCCTTGATGAAGTCAAATACTTACCTGTGTTTACTCAGAGTATGACAGACAGACAGAAATAAGGAAAGCAAGCTCTTGGAAGTGGATTACCATTTATTTACCAATGAGAAAAGAGAGAAAAAGGAAGTAAGAAGCCAGAATAACAGAACCTGTCTAACAAGTGAAACAGTGTAGCCTACAAGTGAAAAGGCAAGAAGTCATGGCAGTGTGCATGTCACATGCACATATGCACAACCTCAAAACAAAACAAAAGCTTAATGTGGTGCAATAAGCCTGTTGACGCTCATTAAACGGAGTATTTCTTTAATTCAATATATTTAAAGAGGGAGTTTACGTTTCCCACATTGGTGGTTGCTGCTTATTGGTGAAAATGAAAGAGAAAATTTAAAAAATGTATATGAAAACATCACTTACATTTTTTTAGCGATGATTTCAAGTAGCACTCTGCATTATAATCCACACTGTAGAAAGGAATATATAAATGCAAATATGAATCACAAACAGGCACGTTATGATAATCATTTAAACTTTGCTTTTATAACCACAATATAGCCTGCATGTACAGTATGTTAAATTTGATTGTATGAGCTGTAGACCATGTGAATATGTTGCCTCTCCTTGTGCAAACAATAAAGGGAAATTCAGTATCAAATGAAACTCTAAACAAGACATGTTGCATATTCCCAGAAATACCCTTTGTATGCAGCATACTAATAGTATTTCTCACTTCCTTTTTAATACTTCAGTGATTCTTGAGAAGTGGGACAAAACAGGGTGCAATGTTGAAAAAATACAAACCCTATGTTTAGGCAAATTAAATTACATGTATGTTTCCAACATATAATAAGCTACTGAGCTACACTTTGATACAACCTCCCAGCTTTTATCCTTTTTATCAAAATGGGCTTTTTACCTTGCCATTCCTTACTTTGTGTCAACACCGTCAGACACCAGACACAAATTCATTTTCCCTCAATTTATGCTAGACCCATGAGAAGAATTGTGATCACAAATATTACCCAAGACTGACAGAGGCCACAAGGTCACAGGTCAGTTGTATTGTTGAGACTAGAGAACAAACGGAAGGAGCCATTTAAACCAATGAACCACTGAGGGCTACAAAGTCTCTGGGAATAACCAAATACACTAAATCATGAGCTGTGATTGGTTTGGTTGTTTTACCTTAATTTCTCCAGTTTACAGTTAGGGTCATCTCGATAAGCAGCGATCAGCTTCACTCCAGCGTCCTGCAGGTAGTTGTAGCTGAGGTCCAGTTGCCTCAGATGAGAAGGGTTGGAGCTCAATGCTGAAGCTAAATTAGTGCAACCTTTCTCTGTGACTCCGCAGAAAGACAGCCTGTGTGGAGGCAATACTATTTAATATGCTCATATTATTATTCAATTGACATATTTGTTGATTAGAGAAATACATATTATCTTACTTTAAACGTGAAGCCAACTTACCTCAACGTCTCCAGTTTGCAGTTTGGACTTGCCATTCCAACAGAGAGCAACTTCACTTCGGCGTCCAGCAGGTCGTTCCCACTCAGATTGAGCTCCTTCAGGAGAGAGGTGTCAGAGCTGAGGACTGAGGCCAAATCTTCACAGCATTTCTGGAGACTGCACTCGTTTAACCTGCAGGTAGGAATATGTTTACTTCCAGTGGGTTATGTGTTACTCTACTGTAAGAGATAATACCCCAAAAAGTTTAAAGGTCACATATAATGCTCCTTTTCAGGTTCAAAATTGTAATTTGAGTTTTCTACGAGAAACTGTCTTCATGGTGAAGTGTCCCAAAACCCTATTCATTTCTCCCAATGCCATTGCTTAACATCCACTTTTCAGCCTCTGTCTAAAACGCTTCGTTTTAGAGCCTGTCTCTTTAAGCCCAGCCTTTCGGAAAACTCTGATTGGCCCTGAATCAAACTGCCAGTTAGATTCAGGGGTATGTGGGGGTGTGCTTATCACAGGTGGAGGTACTGATGGAGGTGGAAGTTTTTGAACACAGGTTTCTAGACACACATGGGACCCATATTAATTAAAAAATAACACATGAAAATGTGTATTTGTATAATAGGTGACATTAAAATGACCTGAAACTTGAACATGTATTTATTTCAGTGAAAATGTCATGACCTACTAGCAATTAAGGTTCATAACATAAACATAAGCCACTTCTTTATTGTTTGTTGTGTCAACTTTACTTGCGTGACCTGACCTTAATGTCACCAGTTTACAGTGTGGACTTCTCAGTCCAGCCCACAGAGACTGTATGTCTGGACCCTGCATGTTGTTGCCACTCAGGTCCAGCTCTCGGAGGTGGGTGGAGTCAGAGCTGAGAGCTGAGCCAATGGGATTGCAGCATTTGTGAGAAAGGCCACACCAGCTGAGCCTGAGAGGTGGAAGAAAATATTCAAATGTGACAATGATAATAAACACATGTTTTAAATAAGGTCTTAAACCCACACAAGAGAGCCCAACAATCTCTGAACATCACACTGGCATCATCTTTTAAAGTTATAATTGGCAAAATGTTTGCAAACAGTTGCAACCCATTTAGTTCAGAACACAAGCATTAATTTGGAATTGTGTTTCTGTCCTCAAGATTAATGTTAGTCCAATATCAATTCTCTCAAGCCTCTCCTTTAAAAGGCATGACTATGCCTTTAAAAAACAAAAACAAGTAAACGTGGAAATAATCCTTCGCAATAATCACTTCTGCCTATGTGTGGTGGTGTGTTTATCTAGACGGAAATGTTATGTGAGTTTAAGATGACATTTGCGCTGAATGAACTATGATGAAATACTGACTCTTTTAAGCCATTACATTTAAACCATGAGATTACCACAGTGGTAATACTGTAAGAGTTTAACTTGGACAACTACTGACCTTATGGTTTCAAGCTTACAGTGTGAACTCCCCAGTTCAGCTACCAGCATAGCTACACCAGAATCCATTAGGCTGTTGTTGCTCAGGTCAAGAGTTTTCAGGTCAGATGTGCCTGAATTCAAAATTGCAGCCAAGTGTGCACAGCAATTCTCTTTGAGCTTGCACTGATTCAACCTGCAAAAAAGAATCCCCAAAAACAAGGCATTCATGTGTGTTAAACTATTAAATGTGACTGAATTTGAGCCCAAACAAAACATTAAATATGATAAAAGTCCAAAATAGTGATTTAAAAGTGTGTTAAGTAAGAAGTAAATCTGACCAAACACGTTCTAGTTTGCAGTGTTGGCTGCACAGTCCCACACACAGAGCCTTCACTCCTGCGTCCCGGAGATCATTAGCACTCAGGTCAAGTTCTCTTAATCGAGTAGATTCCGTGCAGAGAGAAACAGCCAGGGTTTCACAGCAGTCTCCTTCCAATTTACACTTATGCAACCTAAAAAGGGTAAATAGAAAGGTAATTTAATTGAAAAGTTGTGAGTGGGTTGTAAGTAATTGAATACATCCAATTTGGGTTCCTAAAAGACTGCGAACAATTGTTACTGACCTGAGAATCTTCAGTTTACAATGTGGACTACCTAATCCAACAGAAAGCAGCTTCACCCCTGAATCTTTCAGGTTGTTGTCACTCAGGTCCAGCTCTGTCAGGTGAGAGGAGGTCGAGCTCAGTGCAAATGCCAAAGCTTCACAGCAGTTCTCAGTGAGCTTGCAGCAATTTAGCCTAGAAAAAAACGATACATACAGAAAATGCTCTTGCCAAGGTACAAAACTAGCGACCGAAGTAGACAGAAATTAAATTACTTTTTGAGAACAAATTAAAGTGGCTGCGAGGAACTTTCAGTTTTTGTTGATTCTAGCACCTCCTTTGGACAAATAATAAACCTTAGTAACAATGCGGGAACAAAGTTCCCAGGAAATCAGACCTATGCAAAATCATTAATATTAACTGAATAAAAATAGTTCTGTTTTCGATGATGGTCTCATTTGCTGTTACGGGGCCTTTATAATCATCACAGGAAAAAGTTGAATGTTTCATAAACATTTAAAAGTTCCTCGTAAAGGAGGTTTAAACTAACAAAAGTAACAATATCATTATGTGGATTGACTCACAGAGCACGGGTGGAGGAAGTTATAACGTTCAACAGCTTCACTACCCCTTCTTCTGATCTTATGTACTTCTTCAAGTCAAATTCCTCCTCTGTTGCCTCGGATGTCATCAGTTCAAAAGTGAGAGCGGACCACTGGACCGGAGATAGCTTGTTGGCCAACAGCCGTCCGGAACTCACAAGGCCCTGGACCTCCTGCACCCAAGACTCCTCTCTGAGCTCGCTCAGACAGTGGAAAAGGTTGAGCTTGGCCTCTGGTTCCTCTCTGATCGTCTCCTTGATAAACTCAATGGTTCTTGTCACATTCTCCTCTCCTCCTTCCTCTTCCAAATGCAGTACTCTACCCAGGAGCTCCTGGTTGGACTTCAGCGACAGTCCCAGGAGAAAGCGAAGGAAGAGGTCCCAGTGGCCATCTGGACTCTCCAACGCTTTTTCAATGGCAGTCCTGTGAAAACTGAACACAGACTTGGGGAGCCATTTTGCAGACATCCTTTTGAGATATCCAGAGAAAACGTTAACCTTTCTATGGATGTAGGAGTGGCGGGCGTAGACAGCTGCCAGAAATTCCTGGATGGTTAAGTGTACAAAGCTGAAAACTTTACTCTTCCTTGTGCCCTCCATCACGAAGACCTCTGTGCAAAACCCGGAGTAGATGGTCGCGTCTTTGACATCAATGCCGCACTCTTTCAAGTCAGCTTCATAGAAGATGAGTTTGCCTTTTTCCAGTTGACGGAAGGCCAGCTCCGCTAGCTTTAGAACAACGTTGTCGCTTTCAATCGGGTAGTGCCCTTCCATCATCCTGTCTGTCTGACACAGAAGGAGATACACATACATCTCGGTCAGGGTGTTGGGGATGCTTCCTGTCACATTGTCATGCAACATTTTCTTCATTACGGTGACCATGATCCAGCAAAAAACTGGTATCTGACACATGTTGTAGAGGCTTCTTGATGACTTCACATGGTTGATGATCCTGGTGGCGTGGTTATCATCACACAAATGCCTCCTAAAGTATTCTTCCCGCTGTTCAGTAGCAAAACCTTTCACCTCTGTCCACTGGTGGACGTGCTTTCGAGGAATCCGGCTAGCCGCCGCAGGTCTAGATGTGATCCATATGAGACCGTTACCAAGTAGATCTCCCGTGATCAGGTTTGTGATCAGGACATCAAGCGAGGCCGCCTCTGTCTCATCCCTCAGGACCTTGTTGTGTTTGAAGTTCAAGGGGAGGAGTGTCTCGTCCAGGCCGTCGAAGATGAAGAGGACTTTGCATTCTGGTCCAAGCCTCTCAAGAGGTTTAACCTCAGGGAAGAACTGGTGGAGCAGCTGCATCAGGCTGTAGTCCTTTTCGCCTATGTTGGGATTCAGTTCACGGAAAGGAAGTGGGAAGAGGAAGGTGATGTCTTCATTGTCCTGTCCTTCAGCCCAGCTCAGAGTAAACTTCTGTGCACAGACAGTTTTGCCCATTCCAGGTATACCCTGGGTAAGCACATTTCGGACGTACTTCTCTTGGTTGGGCTTGGGGTTGAAAATGTCACTGGCTTTGATGGAGTTTTCTTCTGTTGTCACCTGATTAGACCTCTGTTGTCTGACCTTGTGCTCGTTGTTTAATCCTCCACATGCTCCTTCAATCAGAAGCAGCTCAGTGTAGATTTTGTTCAGGTAGATGGTGTTTCCTTCATCTGCATTCCCCTGATATATGTTTTGGTACTTTTCCCTCAATTTGGATTTCAGTTTGTCTCTGATTGCATGGTGGTCGATTTCTGTTCAGAGAATAAATAAAACAGTTCAGTCTTTAAAGTTGGAGTCTGCGATTCTGGAGTACTTTCGTTGTCAAAATCACTTTTTGTCGAAATCAGCCAAAATCTCCTCACGATCCCATACCTGTCCATACTGTGTGTGGGCTTAAACAAATCTGGTGTTAATTGATGACTAGGATTTGTAAATCGTTATGTAAACCAAGGGGGCGCACCGTAGCTAAAAAAATTGTATTGATAGGCTTATCGCTATGAAAATACAGGAAGCATGTGTTTGTCGTAGTACTATAGCAAGTGTGACAATAAGGCGGTCAATATTTAAATAGGTTTTGAAGGTGAATACTTATCAAAGCCTCAGTATAAACTGAGCTGTAGCTTAGCCAACTGTATATCGATAGCATTGCTGCTAGCTGGGTCGGTCAGAGCCCCTTCTTTTACGTGCCCGTTTAGAGCCCAGGCTGTGTATTAATACAGCATTTCTTTAACACCCGTAGTATGGAAGTGAGGAGATATACACCAATTTTTTACAAAAATTTGATTTTGACAACAAATATTCTCCAGAATAGAATCGCTGACTCCACCTTTAAACTTGTTTCTTTACATGGACAAATTAGTTTGAACTTGACATCATGGCTGTGTGTGTGGTGTTATCTTTTTACCTTTGCCAACTTGAGCGCTTGGAACTTGGAAGAAAAAAAAGAGAAGAAATTGGTGTTAAGAGGCAAAGCTATTTTGTCTAACAAACTAACAAAACAGTCGAATTTGTCATTATCTCTAGAGGTTTTACCTTCATTGTTGTATTTGTTCTTTAGTGTTTCAGCCAACAGTTTAAATTTCATCCTCGTCAGTATATCCACCGTGACCGTGACAGCCTCTTCATGGCAATATGTCTGCACCAGAATATTGACAGTGTCCAGTCGGTCCACCCCATAGACCTTAGCCTTAGGAATATGTCTGGAACTTCCGGGAACAGTACTGTATAGGTGCCACTGCAATGTCTTCAGCTCTTCATCGACAAGCTCGTCCAAAGTGGCCAAGAGCAGCTGCGGGACACAAGCCATGCCTGTTCTCTGAGCCGCTCATGCGATCAAGCAGTCCTGTTGATCTGTATACATCCTCAGGCAACGTTCAAATGCAGCAATGGTTTCAGTTTTGAGCTGATGTATGCTTGGTGTAGCTATTATTATCTCACATCCCAGTCCCTCTTGAACTCACTGAAGAATTACAGCCAGATAATTTTATTTTTTTAAAACACAGTCACTGCACATACTAAACCACCTCTCTTAAAATAAATGCATTGTTCATGTCCCTTGACCCTTTACATGCCATTCATTTTGAAACAGGTTAATCCAGTCCAGTCATGTGGGGCATCGGCACATGTGCGGGCAGCTTATGCAAAGCACAACATTTAAGTCATATAAGTTTGACACTGTGTCACATAAGTTTCACTTTGAGTCACATTCACAACAACATTCTTATTTTTCTAACCAGATAACAAACAATAGAAAGATTATGAAAGTCTTCCCATCATGAGATGCAGAAGTGTGTCCATGTTTTTTTTAAATCTGCTGGCCCAAATACTGGAGCAGGCTATTGTATAATGTTTACAGTAAGTAGGCATAGTTCAGGGCTTATTGTCTGTATTAAGTATTTAGGACAAAATACATGTGTACTTTCTTAAAACTGCCTTGTATTTATTATTTTGGTTACAACCATAGCAGCCAATAAAAGGTATATTGAAGGTCTCGGATAGCCTACAATAACATTATTTTTGCATAATTCTCTACTTTCAATTAAAAGTGTATAGTCAATACAAATGCACTTGTTGTGATGGCCACGGTTGTGCCCCAGTACTTGTGTCTTCCCTTTTCTCTGTGTCCCTTTGTCTCCAGAACTCGGCAAACTGCTTCATTAGCCCTGTTGATCTGCAAAACTAAACAAAAACCATTTCAAGTTTAGAAAAAAAAATCTTTACAATGCTAGTTTAGCAATAGAGAGATTTGATGTTTGATCCTGTAGTATTTAGTATGAAACTGATAAACCACTTCATGATAAACAAAACATGATCTTTTATTTCCAATTTTGAGAAACGTTTCAAAACAAAATAAGAACAACCATTCTTACTAGTATTGCAATACTAGGTTCAAGAAACTGAAAGTTACACTTTGAGTTGCTCACATTTGTGACTGCGGTGACCTATAAGTCCATCTTATAAGTGTATACTTCTTCCTGCTCCTTTTCAGGCATATCTCAACAACACAGATAGTTATTTATTTTTTTGTTTTTTGTTTTTTTTGTGAAAACATAATTTTTGTTTATTGTATTTCCATGCTTTTCATTTTGTTTTGTATGTGGATATGTCTGAAATAAACTAAATCAAATCAAATCAAAATCTTCCAGTAAATTGAAGTCAGAGTGTTCCTGGTGATTCAGACCCAGACACGTCATTGTGGGACTTGTCATCTGAGTCATCATACTTCATCAGCAAAAGCATTATGACCAAACCATAATGAACACTAAAACACACTGGGGTTACATAACAACCTCCATTCAAGAAGCAGGACAGAGAGTCTGACGTGGAAAACAGTAGCCGTGTTTGCTATGAAAACACCTGGCCTACTGCATGTGATCCATCGATGGAAACAGACCTCTATCCTTCTTCACCTGCTTTGGAGGCTCTACGAGGATCAAGTGACGCATATTCTTTGTGCCCAGGCAGGAGGCTTCCCGTCGTAGGCAACAGTCAGTTCATTAGCTTTAGATCCATCCAAAGGCTCTGGACCAAATGCATCAGAATATGGTTTCTGCAGAACTTCGAGGACCCTGTTGACCTACAGGACAAGGACAGGTATGTAAGATGTCTGCAGTTGCACATACTGTATAGGATTTCAATTCAATAAAACATGATGTAAATCTCATAAAAAATACCAAAAACAACATTGATCTTCATAAAATCCACTGAGACAATTAGATCAGCCAAGATTAGACCATTAGACCAGTCCATTAGATCAGCTGTAGTACTTAGAGCAACATTTGTTTCCAATGACCTTGTGTATGCACCATTAATGGCTGTTTGTCTCTACATAGGGACCCACTCAGATTCATTGACTTATTCCCACATTTCTCAAATAGCAAATGATAACCAAAAAAATAACAAAATATAAACTTGAATCATTTCCAGTGACATACTGTATATTACATGTAACGTAATATACGATACAACAAACTACACAGAACAGAACAAATGTCTAACCAGTCTGATAGAGGAAACCCTGTGACACACTATACTGTATACCTACTCCCTGTTGCCTTTCAGATGTATTGATCAGATCCCGATATCCCAATAAAGATTTGTGACAAATGAAGAAAAAAACCTGTACTGACCTCAGAGAAGTCTCCATTCTCTGCAGCCTGAATTGCATTCTGGGCAATGTAGTTGCGTAGAATGACACGAGGGTTGGTGCTGTTCATCAACCCGAGCCTCTCCTTTTTGATGAAAGACAAGTCCCTTGTGCCATCACACTCGCTGGCTAAACGCCTCCTGGTATTTCAGTGGAAAAGAAACAGGAATTTGCGTTGATTTAACCCACACAGAAAAGCATGTGCATCAATGAAAATGTCATATGCTGGAATCACTGTTGTGATAAATTGGAATATACAGTATATTTATATATATATATATATATATATATATATATATACATTTTTTTCTTATATATAATTTTTAAAACCCTATAATGAAAACGACAACAAAACCAGAGGAGACAGAACACATAAGGTGAGAATGTAGGCTAAAGTGTGCATTGTTTGTTCACTAGCTAGTCGCTAACTTTGTCTCCTGTTTGGTGCTGAACAGGTAGTGTTTAGTGAGTTTATCAGAGCCTTCTTTTTTGCTGAGAACAGCTGCTGCCTGTTGCGGTTAGAAAAGTGGTGACATTGAGCCATGACAGGTAAGTTGTGGGAAGTAAAACCAAACAACAAGCTGAAAGATGCTTAAATGTTCTGTAGATCTAAAGTTGAGCTGCAGCAACATGCTTTTTCCTCTCTACCTGTATTTACCTGTATCGACTAATCCAGCAAATCCAGTCGTCACGCTGCTTTCTCTTAAGCTCATCCTGATTGGTCTCTAGCAGCTCCTTGAGCCGTCCCATCCGCTCCAGTTGCTGGGAAACCTCTGGCCTGTCTGCCACCATCCCAAACATGACCGGGTTGGTTTGTGCCAGGGACAGAATCATGGCCAATTCACTAGATATACAAAAAGAATCAAGATATTTGTGGAGAGGAAAAGCAAAAAACACTTGATGTTGACCATCAATAGCTGTACATTATGCTCTATGTACTCCTGCTACTGTATCCTAACAAATACTACAAAACACAATTCACTTACATATTATCTTGGTGAGTTTTTTCCGCAAAATGCTAGCGTATAAAAAGGGAGAACAAATAACATGACGAGACAGATTTAGTCAGTTTAAAACCAGTGCTCTGCTCAGCTAGGATTGCATGCAGCACATTCACTGGGAGTATATGGTGGTACAACTGGAGACTTTATATTCTCGTTATAGCTGATCAATGAAGAAGCATACACGTTTATCCAACCACCATACACTCCCTCACCGGTCTTCCATTGTTGGCTTATTAGCCACCTTTAGCTCTTCAATAGAGGCACACTGCTGTAGGATGAGGTCCACTACTGGCCCTACTGTAGCTGTCTCAATGTCGCCCCCCTCAGGCCAGGGGACACGGCTTAGCAGGCGGAAGGTGTTGGTGAAGTCTGCACCTGGAATTACATTATTTCATAGCACTGTGACAAGACTGCAAAAGCTCGAAAAAGTTGCATGATTACATCACTGTTATGCCACTTAACAACAGTTTAACAATGTCTATCTGTTGACGTTCTACTACTGTTCATGCTCCACCTCTTTATAATGTTAACCACTCTCATAACTCATAATTCACATCTGTACATATTTCGATAGATATTTTTCATTTCACATGAATGTACCATTAACATACTTTACATTTATATGGTACACCTTATCTCTACATTTAAATTTGTATCTGCATTCTGCACTGAATGCATTTTGCACTACTTTTGTGTTCAACATAAAATGTGTTTTACGGTGTATTGTTTTGTATTTGAATGAATGTGTGCAAATTAAAAAAATAGGTCTCAGGTTGATTTCTTCACTTGTGTTACTCTTAATAATTTTCTTCTTTTATATTGCATTGTTGAAAGGGAGCCTGGGACTCAACAATTTCACTGCTGCTGTAATTGTTGTTCATATGACAAACAATCTTGAATATTGAATCTTGAAGGCTCAGTCATGTTTTCATAGCAGTCCGATGTGCCAGTTATCTTTCTATTCAAATCTGTCCTTTTACCTGTGTTGTACATGAGGCGCAGCAGGTCTGATATGAGCTTGCCATCCTCTGCCTTTTCTTTCCTCACAAGGCCCAGCTTCTTCCTCATGATACCCAGGTAGAAGGCTTGGTACGTGGGCATGAATTCATCCAGGACGGCCCCTGCTTCGGATGCATCCAGCTCTGAGCCCAAAGCCTCCGCCAGGCGAGCCAGGTTCCAGCGACACACGGACGGCTGGGCTTCATAAGAGTAGCGTCCCCTTCTGTCCGAGGCGTTGCAAACAAACTCTGGATCAAATCTGACACACAGGTAGGGGAGTTGTCATAAGGAATATAATACACAATGGCACAACATCTTGTTAAAGGTCACATATATTAATTATTTAAATTGAAGATGTATTCAGCATAATAAAATTAGTGTCTAAAACAATTCTGTTTTCAAATGTGGTTGTTGTGATTTAAAATACTGACACACATGAATAACAAAATGACAAAACACAACATGAACACCTTTTATTTTCTACTTATATCTTCACTGTGATTAGTAATCACAATTGCCTCAGTACTGTATCTTGTTTGAATCATAGCTCTCTCTTCCAACTTCATGTCATACAGTTTACGCTCTCTGGACTTTCTTTCCACCTCTGTCCCCAGAACTCGTACTGAGTTTGGGAAGAGGGCTTTCATGTATTCTACTCCCTCCGCCTGGAACACCATTAAAAAAACACTAAAATTGCAGGAACTCATCACTATGAATGATTTTAAAACTCGACTCACATGTTTCTTAATGGCAAATTTTGGAGTGTGTCAATGTTTCCCTGAATATTATTTTATCATTGCCTCAAAATTGTTCTTCTTCTTCACCCACTGGAATGTATTTGTCTCGGTTTTCTCATGTCTGTGATTTCTTCTTATAATTGTCTTATATTTAATTCATTCTAGCTGCTGCCATTTTGGCCAGGCCTTGCTCAGAAAAGAGGTCATTTGACCTCAAGCAATTTGCCTGGTAAAATAAAGGATAAATAATGTCCAATTCCACCTGTTGAATTTTCATTTTCATGTCATACTTTCTTCAGATATTGCATTTTCTGTTCATGGAATTCTCGGGCTAACTTTCATGCAACGTCATCTTTTTTGTCCTTTGTTGAAAGGTTGTGGCAAGCTCTTCTTTAAAGCGAGATTCGGGTTTTTCCACCGAGTCTATCAGTGCAGATATAATTAAATATAATGTCAAAATTATAAATGAGAAAGATGTGAAATACCGATAATAATGCAGATAACCTGAAGTTGGTGTATTGTTCTTAGTAAAATTTTCATTAATTGAATTTGTTGCAAATTGCGGCCCAACTATTTATTTGCTCAGTTCCAGCAGTATGGCTTTTAGATTCAATAACTGGATGGTTTCAAACTATATTTTTTAAGAGATTTTTTTCAAATTCATTAAAGTTTAATGACGGGATTTTTTCAGCCTCTGCCATTGTTTTTTCTCACAAGCAATGGTGTTTCTGCTCCACTCCGGGTTTTTATGATCACCGTTGGACCAGCAGCATGTGCTCATGGGCAGGTGTTAACAATCAGGCTTACTTCCCTTACTCCAGAGCTGCATTCCAATAGTAGTTGCACTTCCCCTCGTTCATTTACCCTCAGCCCTTGGTATGACGCAGACATGGGGGACTCGAGTCACATGACTTGACTCGAGTCAGACTCGAGTCACAAATTTGAGGACTTGAGACTTGCTTGACTAACACTGATAAAAGACTCGACTTGACTTTGACTTGGTCTTCATGACTTGAGACTTGACTTAGACTTGAGACAGATGACTCGAAATGACTTGAATTTTTAAAAGTTAGATTACGTTAGAAATTATGTTTTATTTTGAAACATGATCGGGTGATTTTACAGTGCAATGCACGCAGCGCGCTGCACGGACAAACAGCGTCAGCAGGTCAACACAGGAGCAGCAGTCATGGAGGCGGCTAGACCTTTCTTTATATGTCCATGGGCTAGACCAAGAGTAATTCACGTGAGCCTCCCACACGCTTATCACAGTAAATATGTAGCGCCTTCTTCCCTTCCCTTTTCACGTTGTAACGGCCCCGGGAAGTCTTGTAAAAGAAAACGAAAATAACGAGCGTTTCCTGCAGCGCTGCTGCCTTGATAACGCACGCTTCCTTATCGAGCGCCCTACCTCCATGGACTGTAGGCTTTATATAAGCATCTCTGTGAGACAAAACAGCGGTTATTAATATGATGCAGTTCAACCTTCCACGTTCACCGGCTCCTTCCGACAGCTCACAGCCGCCGCACCCGCACCGACAGCACAGCAAACTGCCCGTTATGACAGTTCGCCCCCCAGTATGAAAAATTAATTAATCGGGATAAATCAAAATGTGATCCTGCCATAAAATAAAAGGTGATATGATATTTTTGCCATAGCGCAGATCCTTGCCCTGTTTTATTCTAAATGCATTATGGGGATTAAAGGTGCAGTGTGTAATATGACATCATCAAGAAAGTTCTAGAAAGTTCTAGAATGCAACGCTCCCTGGGTAACCCCAACCCTTTCGAATAATAACAGAAGCTACAGTGGCCTTCAAGGACAAGAACAATTCTAAATTTTAAACAATGCACCTGATGACATTCCAACTATGACACTTTCAAGATGGCGGCACTAGGCCTTGGTCCAAAATATGCAGAAATATGGACATATATGAGACCCTTTCTAAGAGAAAAATAAATAATTCAAAACATTTTTTTCAGCTATTATGCACTAAATTAAATGTACTTATGGATATTATAATTACTTTCTACAAAATCTGCTAGGAAATAAAACCCCAAATTCTACACACTGCAGGTTTAAGTGTCTGTTTTGTGTAGCCTAAGTAGTAGGCTATCTGTTACTATTTGCCTTTCTTGTTTTCCATGTTAAAAGTAAGCTACTTGAAAATTGAAAGTAGCCTAAATGTGGTTGAAAGAAAAGGAAATGTGCGGTGTTGATCATATGTGATAGATAAGGGGTCGCTATTGGATGCAGACATTATGAGATTCGGACCTTTGCTGTAAGAAAATGTTGTCAACTGGACCCATTTCAATTTTAGTTGAAGACCCCTCGGTCAGACCAAGAATAATTCAATTATAGTTCAAGGATGATGTTGTCGATGACGGTATGAAGAAGAGAACTGTGAAATGCAGGTCTTTTAAATGTAGAAACTGGGTTAGATAATATGATTTTTGTATGACTTGACTTGTGACTTGCTTGACCTGAGCAATGACTTGACTTGTGACTTGCTTGATTCTCACCACAGTGACTTGGACTTGCTTGAGACTTGAAGGTTATGACTTGAGACTTGCTTGTGACTTGCACATTAGTGACTTACCCCCATCTCTGGTATGACGTAACAGCATACGTTGCACGGAGGGAACTTGGAGCGCGGAGGGAGACTGGGCGGGGGAGGAGCGGAGGATTTAAATGGAACCCACTTGCCCTTGTAGTCGCAATGGACCGTCAGTTACATAGGTAGTTCTGAATGCAAATAATACAGAATTATAACATTCTGCTAACGTAGCCTATATTGCAGAAAGCCATTTCCATAGCATAACACACATTGAATTTCGACACGGTGACTCAGATTATCAAGATATTGTTACTTACACATGTAAATTGTTTGCTCCGACATATTTTCTTATTTATGTTAGTTTCAACCAAAAACATTTGTTTTAAATAGTCCTCTAATTGGCAGCCATCTGTGTTATAGCAGCAATGTGTAAACTGCAATACATTCACTGGATTGTTCCTCTGGAAATAGGATAGCCTAATTGAGGCGTTTTGGAATATATTTATATATATATTTGTCCTGCGGGTGGCCACGATGTCCCTAAAAGCATACAGTCTACCGGAAAATAAAAGGAGAAGAAGAAGAAGACGAACTGCAATGCACTGTGGGTGATATCCACCTCGGAGTGACCATGGATGTTCACTTGATCACTCAGCCCTCCGAGGGTCTATCTCACCAAGTTCACTTCAGTTTCCAGACAATTGGAACGACACTTAAGATGGCGGCGGGGATTCCCCCGAGGGCAAGTGCCTAGGGAAAGTGAACGAGGGCATGTTGAACGGGTATTGGAACGCAGGGCAAATGCCAGTTAGATTAATGGGGATCTGGGTGGATGCTTATCACAGGTGGCGGTAGTGCTAAATTAGGTAGGTAATGAATGGGCGTGGCTTCTCCCCTTATGACGTAAGAAATCCCACAAGGTTTTGGGACACAAGTTTTCAGAAAAGTGGAGGAAAAGAAAGTTTTTTTTTCTCATACTTTGGCAGTCTTTAGTCACACCGGGCGGGGACCTATAATAATGTTCAAATACCGTGAAGAAGTAACTATTTTCAGAATAGGTGACCCTATATGTAAAATATAGTGGTGGGCCGATAACGGCGTTAACGTGCTGCGTTAACGCCAGACTCTTATTGGCGATAAAAAAAATATCGCCGTTAATCTCTTGTTCCTCTTATTTTAGCGCGGATGTATACCTGGCCGAATTGCACTGTAGTGCACGAGTCAGAACGAGTCCGACTTCGCACCTGTGTAGCCTACCACATCAAACGTAACGTGCTGACATGGATGCAGCTAGGAAGCCGCCGGGTTTGCTTCAGGGAAAATGTATTTTTAAGAAGCTTCCCAATGGAAACCTCGACAAGACCAAGGTTGTTTGCACCTTGTGCAATGCGGAATTGGTTTACTGTAGGAGTTCTAACAGTCTGTGCTCTCGGAAGCGGCCGGGGCATGCGTGTGTGCAATGGGAGAGCTTTGTGTGGAGAGAAAAAAAAGAGGCAAGGGAAATCGCCAAAGCCAATGCATAGCCTCGACTCATTAAAGGTTGAAAATCACTGAATTACACAACATGTAGGCTAGCCTATGGCTTAAGGCTATGGAAATCATTATGGAAACAATATTTTTTTTTATCAGTGATAGCTCAGCTGATCTCGTTGCTATAGAGACCACGTCCGTCCGCTTTGTTTGACAACTGACAGAGCTGCCAAGTCTCACCCTTTTGGCCGTGAGACACACTCATATCAACCAGCTCACACTCTCACACGCTAGCCTACAACTCAAATTTCTCACGCGGAGAAGTTAATCCCCAAAATAACGATTGTTTTGCGGGACTTTTATTTTGACAGTCTTATATTGAAAAGCTAACGGACATGAGTTCCGTGACATCCTCTTTCTGCACGCGCGTTAACTTGAGGCATTAGGTGTGCACCTGCACAGGAGATGAGCCCCTGGTCTGATGCGCCACCTGGCTTGAGAAACACGTTCTCAAAGATTTACTTTGAGTCATTATTTAGGGAGCACACACATATTATGAATGAATTCAAATGAGCCATTTTAATCTAGATTAATTCCAAAATTAATCTAGATTAATATAGATTAAAAAAATTAATCTATGCCCACCTCTAGTAAAATAATACTGTAATTCCAATTCATATCTTCATTTTACCGACCATTTCTCAAAACAGATTGTTATCTTCCTGTCATAATTATTCCATGAAGGCAGAGCTGATAATGTTATGTTTTAACTTATATAGAGTATATTTAGTGGAAGGGAAGAACACGTTTCTTTCAGATAGCAAGTCAACTAAATGTAAAAGCAAAGAGGAAAGCGCTTCCAGTTCAGCAGCCTTACCTGTCCATGAAAGCAAAGGGGCCGTAATCCAGAGTGAGACCCAAGATGCTCATGTTGTCCGTGTTGAGGACGCCATGGCAAAAACCAACACACTGCCACTGGGCCACTAGCTTAGCGGTTCGCACCATCACCTGTAGACAAATGAGACATATTGGATGATCAAAATGCTCAAACACCAGAGGCTATGGGGGGGGGGGGAGTAAGTCCTTAACAGTGCCTGCCAATATCAGCATGGATACTATGGCACTCTGTCCACAAACACCTCAGCCCTTACCTCTCTGAAGAAAGCCATATTCCTGTCTCTGCGGTGGCTATGACTCTGCTGAATGTACGGGTAAAAAGTCTCAATGACGTAATCCAGCAGCTGCGCTCGAATGTCCTGTCGCCCTGCACTGGGACCCTGCAGACCTGAGAACTCATCACGGCCCAGAAAGATCTCAAAAGATCCAAATCTACGACAAAGGTAAGAAAGAGAGAGACATATTATAGCTGTTGTGCATAACTTTTTCATATAAAGGAATTTCCATTACATTCAAGCTACCACAAAATGAGTTGCCACAAAGTTGATCAAGCCTATCAGCTCCACAAAATGCTGTCCGTATTTCGCAGTATGGCAGCGTTTAAAAACTGGTGTCACCCCCTGAAACTGCCGGGGGAGCTCAGAACAATCCCAATAAGAGCCCACAAAATGTTTCAGTTGTTGATTCCACTGCTAAGACAAAACCTGGATGTACAAACAGAAGGTATAAAATCCATGTGCAATCATTAAAGGGCTTACCTCGTGTTGTGAGACAGTGGTTGTAAATACTCAGAAGTCCTCATGGGGGCAACAGAAGCTACGCACTATAGCTTTAAAATGTCCACATTCCTCGAGAGATACAACTATGGCCAAAAGTTTCTTGTTGTGTTGATAAAAAGCATGAAAACACTTATACACAAATATCTTCCTACCTGATGAAGGACGGGGCTATGCGCAGGACGACTGAGCAGCGCTCCCGAAGACGCCGGCCGCTGTTGAGTGGATCTCTGCTGACGTGGAGGTCAGAGGTCACCAGGGAGGCAGCCCGGGTGCTGGCTATCCCCAGGGCCGCCATGGCCTCACTGCACAGGAACTCTCTGATGCTGGAGCGGAGCACCTTCCTGCCATCACCGTCTCTGGGATAAAAAAAAATGACAATGATTTGTCTGCTATTAGAGTGGGACAGGGTGTTAACTGCTGGTACTGGAAATATGTTGAACGTGGTAAATCCTGTCCTCTCTTCACTCAAGGTATACGTGCTACCTTTTCAAGTGGCGTTTTACTACCTTTCCTCTGCGAAAAGCATTTGCTCACTGAGCTGTGGAAAAAGGTCCAGTCACTAGATTTTTCAAGGAGCTTTGAAGGCAAAAACATATTTTGTGTCTATTTTGTTTCCATGAGATGATTTCTTTACTAGGATAACTAAAGGTCCAAAATGTAGGTTTAGGTTTGTATTTTACTAAACCCTATCTGTTTGCATCTTTAACGGCCATTATCTCAACATTCGATTTTTTCAATACTCCAATACCAAAAATCTCAACTTCTAAAGGCACATACATCATACATATCTTTCAATAATCATTCTAAGAACTACTCTGAAGGTTATAACTTATCCACTGTGCATAAATGTGTTTGACAGACCAAATCAGTTGCAGGAGCTACAGTTTATACTTAGGACACAATTGTTAAGCAATGGGGAATGCATTTGATGTTTGCCAAGTAGTTAAGCTCTTAAGCAGCTCTCCTTGTGTTAATGCATTCACATGCCTCTGGGGAGAGAAGCTTATTGGAGAATGGCTGTGTCGCCTGCTGAAATTCTTATTATCAAGTGGTCAGAGGAAACTTCACCAAGCACTGTGTCCCAGACATAGCCTGTTCCTGAGGTGAACAAAAGCCTACGTCAGAGCTTCTCAAAACTTTTTTCAATGTCGGTTAACTCCCATTGAAATATTTTCTCAGCCAAGTACCCCTTTACGGGTTCAATCATTTTTGATACAAAACAAGCCTATATGAATAATCATAATATATAGTGATGTGCCACCAGTATCTGGTGTAATTGACAACATTGTAACTGAAAAACACTTGCAACAATAACAAACCATAAACTATGTCAAGTTGTTCCACTTTAAGGGTGTTTTCTGAAATAGTTGGGAAACATCTTGTTATACAGTAGGTAGCTATACTGTAAGAAGGACATGTACATTTTCCCACCCCCTGAACTGTTATTTTTTATCTCTTTTTGGGAGAAGGGTTGTCTTTCATATTTTTTTCAGGGGGACAAAGTTAATGAGGCGGACATATGCCCTGCATAGGTCTAAGCCTTAAATCTATGCCTGCTATGCATCTGTTTCTAATTTATTAAAACAACATTGTAACTGAACAAAAAAAAAACTTGCAATAATGAACAATAAACTATAGTTATAGTTGCACTTTTAATTTAGCATAAACATTTAATTACCTGGAGTAAGGTGTGGGTCCTGCACCTTTCACCTGAATCTCCCATCGCCCATTGGTGCTGGTCTCTACCTCCCCCAGGTACATCACCGCTCCATCGCCTAGTTGTCCCGCAAACATGCCGAACTGATGGCCGCAGTAGCAGTGCGCAGCCGGCTCGGAGCCCGCCAGCAGCCTAGACCCGCTCAGATACTCCGGGCCCAGTGGATCACTCTTCACATCCCGCTCACACAGGCCGATCAGGGCCAACGCAGAGCGGGACAGTGCCACCAAGCTGGGCCGGACCAGGGGCTGCAGAGTCCGGATCCTGGAGAAACATGCCGCTGGGACCGTGCGGGACCCGGGATCACCGGACTCATCCACCGGCAGCTTTCTCAGCGCGCTGTTGTTGAAGGGTAAGCGCTCCAGAGGCGAGGACACGCACAGAGAGGAATCCATGACTGAAGTTTGGTACGAGTTAGGCAGTTATAATAAGCCTAAGGGCTGCCAGGTCGGCGTTAGAAGGTATTATGCAGTGTTGGGAAATCTACTTTGTAAGCGTAGGCCTACTTTGCAAGCAAACTACCAATGACTTTACATTACACTGGAAGAAATTTAACTACTAGTGCAAATCCCTAGAGAGAAATATAGTAACTAAAGCTACTTAGAAAAAGTAGTTAAAACTTTAATAACTAGGCCTACAATTAAAAAAAGATCAAATTCACCATGTAGTCTATAGGCTTACATTATAACAAAAAATGATTAAAATATAATAGGCCTAACAAAATGTGATACAAAAAGAGTCACATGCCAGCAAATAATGCCACAGAGTTTATTGCAGAAACTAAAAAGTGCCAATTTGTTCTACACGGGTCATATGTAGGCCTGAAATACAATTTAAATAATATTTGTTAGCCTAATAAATAACATATTAAAACAAATACAACATTAAAACAAATACCAAATATTTAATATGTAATAATACAACAATCCAGCTTCCTGGAAGGTGAATAGAATGAGATCTATGTCCGTTATTATAAAACAGTCCCATCTGGACTTTTCACAAGGACTTATTTCAAGGAATCTCACATTTTTATTGGAAACAAATCTGAATTGTAGGCTACATTACCTGAGGTTCGTCAGTGAGGGTTTAATTAGATAAGCAATGGTCAAATAAAAATACAAATGAAATTGTTTCCTTTTATGGCCCAACAATGTTTGTAGTTTCAGAAGCCTATGTGAAGAAAGCCTACACAAAAAGTCGCAACAAAAAATATAGAGAAAGTGAGTGAAATTAGGCTATAGCAGTAATATAAAATATAAGAACACTTAGTTGTTTAAATACAAATCTGAACACTCTAGAACAAAAATGTAATGCTATGTTGCAAATCCACAAATAGGCCAATAAAGAATGCCAAAATTACAGAGGAAAATGCAAAAAACAGATTTGTATTTCTTATTATCTCCTTTGAAGCCACTAAAAAGTGAGGGAATGAGCAAGAGGGACAGAGCAAAAAAATATCTCAAACAGTTAGAGTGGGAGAAATCCTGTAGTAGGCCTAGTTTTTCCTACACCTAAAGGTGACTCGTGGCTGTGACGCAAACGCCGAGGATGCAAGCTGCCCAAACCTCAAAGACGAAGAATAAGAAAAAACTCCAGCAGGTGGCGGTAGCATGTAACCTGCCTTAAAATATGAATAGAGAAGAAAAAGACAACCCAACAACCACTTGCACCATGTAACTGCTAATTTATAATTATTTACACGTTGAATTGGAGTGCTTCTCTCATTTAGAAACCACGTTTTTTTCAGATACATAGCCAGCTCCACCGTCCTCATCCTGTAGCAACTTATGCTAGTGAACTGTGGCTGGGGAACTAGCTGACAACAGCTAACAGCAGCTAATCACAGTTTCCACACCGGTGTGAGAAAATGGACTCAGGCGTCTTCAGGGCCATTTCCAAAGGTTTGTTTGAAGGGGAAAATAAGAAAAATTTAAAAGCTCATACGTAGAAACATTAAGTTCAGCAATAGTTCAGCTAACGTTCACTTGTGGCAGTCAGTGCCTCTACTTGACTTTAATAACTTTAGTTAGCTCAGTGAGCTAGCTTAATCTGGTTTCTCTTCCGGTGGAAACGTTACTTTAACGTGTTTTCTTATGCATGGCATATAGTAAGCTACGCATGCATGTTGTCACGAAGAATGCTGCTGTGTGTACAGACTGCGAACATGGCAGAACTACAGCTGACTAGGTTTTAGCAACATTGTTGCTATTGAACATGCACTTTGTAGAGAGGTTGCATTCACAACACGTCGCTGTTCCAGCAACCCAAATGGGCAACACGGTCCTTCTACATTCATTGTTCTCACATGTGTGGGGTTTTTACGAAGTGAATTGTAATGTACAATAGAATAGAATAGAATAGCAATATTATTGCGTATGAAAATTACGTTTAAAACTAAATGTTTAACCAAACAGACACATAACTCAAGAATACCAGAGAATACCATTTGACCCCACCCCCACCATTCTACAGGCTTGCCATGTGATGTTGTTGTCCTAAGTAGACAGATAACATGTCACTGTCAGACTAGTAGAATACATAATAGACAGATGTGCTTTTTTATTTTCCAGGTGACCCTTTACCTCTGCCATCACTGCGCCTCCTTGTAGCGCCTCTCCAGCTGATGGCTGCCTCCATGTGGCAGGTGCTAAAAAGAGGAGAGGTTATGAACTACTGGAAAGTGGCTGAGTTTGTCTCCATGGTGATGGAGGTGGTCCCAGAGCTGCTAATGGACATGCACAGGACACAACTTAACCTGGGAATAAGAGCCAGGGTGGGTACCAGTGTAGGACACAGCAGGGCACCCACAGCTATCGTAATATGTCGGTCCTAAAGATGGATGGAGGCAATCATGTATTGTGTACATTTACGGTGCTTTTTTTCTTCTCCTCAGTATATTCTGGAGTTGTGCCGAAGTGAAGAGCGTTTGGAACCTGACTTCATCTTGTCTCATCTGGACAAAATGAAACCACGACAGCCCACCATGGGAGATGTGAGTGTCTACAGTCGGGATTTGTCGCATCAATATGTGTTAATTGTAAATGCATGCTGTTGTTGGCTGACCAACAAGCTCATCAACAGCACTTGGGAAAGTATCCCTGAACTTTCAGTATGTGTAATTTCTTACCATATTGCAGATGAAAGAATCAGAAGAAGAGGACATAGCGGTTCGCTTCTCTGAATTGATCCAGACTCTGCTCAAAGATCCGGAAGAGAGACAGGAGTTTTTCCAGGTGAGGGAGGATCATTTACTCTTCTGTTGGGCCACATCCACCTGTAAAAGTTGCCTGCTGTTGTAGGTTATAACTTGTATGAAGCTGGTTTTCTGTCAGTTGCACGCATTCGCTTCAGTAGGTTGTGTAATCTGTCGGGTCGTACAATTTGCTCTGAAACATGTTAAAATGTAAATGGAAAATAATGGAAAAAAACCAACATGTAGCTTCAAAAATAGCAATAGCAATGCTGCCTCTGTGATTTTAGTTTAGAATGAACGGTTCATTGAATTGGTTGTTTTTGTCTTCCACAGGAAGTCTTCCCTGCTGAGTATGGAGCTCAGTATGACGGTGAATTGCAGACGTTGTTTTCAGAGTTCCTCTTCCGGCTGACTCAGCTGCTGCCAGTTCCTGATCTCGAGCAGGTGAGAGGTGACATTTTGTTAAAAGGTAACCATATCTCATAATTAAAAAATTACTTTAACGCCTAAACAGCAATACTACTTTAATAATATTGCTGGAAGAAATTAACTTTGCGTTACAGTTAGACAATGGCACACATCTGAAAGTGGCTGGATTAGATTATCCAATAGCAATTAGCAACAGCTAGAAATGGCTACATGATATATTCTATATGTTACAGTGTACATTGTTTAACAATGAGGAACTGTTTCCAACATGGTCAAGTAAAACAGACATCATGACAAGACATTATTGGCCATTTATATGTGTAACAGGTGCTTCATTTGCTAATCTGATTTCTTGGTATCCTATTTTTTAATATAAAAAATTGGTTTTTATTGGAATTGACATGGCGTGCGTTACCATACATTTCCCACAGACTGTTTCCTGGCTTGGAGCCGAGTGCTCTGTGTTGGAGGATTGCGAGCACTCAGTCTCTGAGCCAACACACCTGAAACATCTGCTCCAGCACCACAAACACCTTGGTCATTTAGAGCAACATGGTCAGTCACTTCCGCGCACCACATCCACTGGGTTTCCCTCTAATTGTTTTAAGAAATCATTTAAACTTTTGTGTCATTCTCGTTCTCCGCTGTGCAGTACCACCTTCTAGCATGGGCGACGGCATCCTCTCTTCCCTCTGTGCAGTCGCCCCTAGCAGCGTGCCAAAACCTACGGAACAACCCAGCCAAATCCTCGGGGATGACACACACACTGTATCGTTTGTGGAGGACGTAGCGGTTGAAATAATCACGGTAACGGATTATTCAGAGGTTGAATTAGGCGCCAGCACCGACATTGAGGTTGTAATGGGAACAAACTGTTTTGAAGGAAAAGATGCTGGGACAGTGGCTGAAGAATTACTGGTAGTGCTTCCTGATGAAACAACCATAGAAGAAGATGAAGAGTGTGAGTTAGGTGAAGCAGCAATAGAAGACACTGCTGAAAGTGCTTTGACAAACATCCATCCAGAATTCATCAAGGACGACTTGGCCTCCTCCCAATACAAAAGCTGTGTGGGGCCTCACGACTGCCCTGATTGCGATAAGAAATTTAAATTTGCCTCTTCGCTAATCGCCCATAGAGTTATCCACACCGGCGAACGGCCCCATAGGTGCAAAGACTGCGACCGCCGCTTCTCTTTCAGACAGTCACTGGAGCGACACAGACACACGCACAGAACCGGACGCTCCTACGACTGTGCGGTCTGCGGCGAGGCCTTCCACTCCCTGTCCGCGCGCACACAGCACAAGCAAACGCACATGGAAGACGGCGCCTACACCTGTCATCGGTGCCACAAGAAATTCAACTGGGAGCTGTCACTGGCAAGGCACCTGAAAACTCACAAAGAACATCTTATTGCTAACAGGCCTACATGGAGCCACGAGGAGGGACAAGAGGTTGTTAAAGGAGAGGAAGAGGATGTCCTTGAGAGTCCAGCTGCTTTAGATGAAACTGACAGCCCGGTGCAGGCACAAGATGGCGGCGATCGGGATCAAGAGAATGTAGAGGTTAGGAGCAGTGAGCGTCCAGAGGCTAAAACTGAAGGCACGCTCATAGAGCTGGAGAAGGAAGTTTCCCTGGTGACAGTCCGCACAAGTGGTCGCAAACGGAAACCCACCATGAAGATCCAGGTGATCAATCTACAGAAGAGCCTGAGCACCAAGAGAAGGAAGGAGATCTCCAAGGCCACGCCTCCAGAGCTCAAGCAACTGCCTTTCAACTGGTAAAAAACATCTGTCCTCCTTTACTTACCTCTATGTGTTCATGTCTCGATGTTTCTGTTATTTTAGTTTGTCATGCTGGTTTTAGGAATCTACAATATGTTGAGGTGTCTGAACAAGCATCTCATGATTATCTATTTTTTCTCTCTTTAACAGTGCAGAGCATTCTTATGGGTCCACCATGGTCTCATCAAAGGACGGAGATGAGAGTAAGTGATGACTTTTAAACTGTTAGCAATTACATCTTGTGCTGGGCTTACACTACACGACTTTTCACGCGATATGACAGTCGCAGACAATCTTCCAATGTCGGACTGAAATCACTGGAGTCTTGATGGAGTTGTGGCGCGCGCCTGTAATCTCAGTCGTTTGGTGTAAGGTGGTCATCCAACCCGATTTCAGCCAGTCTTCTTCCCGTCTCCACGTTCCGACATTATCAAACATGTTTGATATTATCGCTAGTCTTAAGGGGTTGGCTCAAGCAAAATGACGTGAACACTGTCACACTCTCTCCAGCACCAAACACGACGCAGGAGGAGCGGCATTAGTCGCGACCTGTGTCCGCCTGTGAGGCACTTTTTTCGGACACTTTTACATAGCAGCCTCGGCTGGAGAACCAGGCTGACACGCGCAACACTTTACCGTCAAATACAGGGTTAGGAGTTAGAGTTATTAGGGGACGAGATCAGCAAATTAAGTTGGTCAAATAACTACATGATTTCCCCCGCTCGGAATATTGAATTAACTTTTTTTTTATTAAATATAATCCCAATCGCGTTTGCAGTTTTTAACGTGATCATGCATGACATTTAGCCTATGTGATAAGGGCATATAGTTGTTTATACACCCAGTCCATTTTACCTGCTAAAAAAAAAACTTTTTATTTGACTGAAATCACTTTTAATCCCCGGTAGCAGGAAATAATATTAATTTCAAAAGGAATCTAGTTGTAGTCTTGCAATATGAGACCCCCTGTCTTTTCAAAATCTCAGTCTGTGACTGAAAACTCAGAGAACTAATGACTAATTGTCCTCAGGTGTAAGTTGATTGTCTTAAGATGTGAGAGGGTTTCAGTTTTCAGTCTTTTCAAAGTCTTGTAAAAGTCCTCTAGTGTAAACCCAGCATTAGTTGAGGACAAATAACAAGGTACTTGTTCATTTGTGTTCTTACTAAATATCCTGTAAAGGCACTTGCAAAAATGAAACAAACATGAAGGCACACACTTTTACCATTTGTAAGCACAATGTTAACTTGTTGCTCCAGTCTCTAATATATTTTATTGGTTGTGCAGCAGATGTCTCCTCCGCTGCGTTGCCCTGCCCTCAATGCTCCTTCAGCCATTCAGAAGAAGCCCCGGTCCAGGAGCACATCCACACAGTTCACTCTGCTGAGACCGAGGAAGACAAACTGTCCCTCACGGACGAAGAGGGACGCTTCGGTTGTCCTGACTGCGAGAAGACCTTCAAGTTCCAATCCTTACTGAAAGCCCACCAGCGCATCCACACCAAAGAGCAGCCCTTCCTCTGCTCCCAATGCGGCCGGCGTTTCTCCTTCAAACAGTCCCTGGACAGGCACTGGCAGACGCACAAGACGGGGCGCAAGTACGAGTGTCTCATATGCGGGGTGTTCTTCAAGTCTTTGTTGGCTCTACGGGAGCACAAGATTACGCACATGGAGAACGGAGAGTATCTGTGTTCAGAGTGCGGCCGGGCCTTTGCCTGGAAGTCAGCCCTCGTGAGACACTTGAAAACCCATGGCGAAGATGACGAAAAGGTGGACTCACAAAGGCCTCACACATCTCACAAATGCCCTCGCTGCGACCAGGGCTTTAGTTGTGCCAGCTACCTCAACAGACACCTCCAGACACACCAAGAGGAAAGAGTACACACATGTAACTGCGGTAAGAGCTTCGCCTACCGGGCAGCGCTCACCGCACACAAACGCATCCACCAAAAGGAGCGTCCGCACGCATGCACGCAATGCGGGAAGGGTTTCCTCTACAAGGGTGGTCTGCTGAGCCACATGAAGATCCACTCTGAAGAAATGCCATTCATGTGTTCCTTCTGTGGCAAAAGCTTCAAGAGGGAACGTAATATGAAGAAGCACGAACGCTGCCATACAAGAGAGAATGTTTTCAGCTGCTCCCAGTGCGACAAAAGTTTTGTCTACAAGGCCACTTTGGTCAGGCATGAGTTGACCCATTCAGGGGAGAGGCCGTACCTCTGTTCAGACTGTGGTAAGGGCTTCTTCTCCCACGCAGAGCTCCTGAAGCATGAGCGCTTCCACACGGGACACAAGCCCTTCCAGTGTCCCCACTGTGGCAAACAGTTCACCCAGTCCTGCTACCTGACCATCCACCTGCGCTACCACACCGGAGTGAGGCCGTACTCATGTACCGACTGTGACAAGAGCTTCCTCAGTGCAAACAGGCTAAAGAGACACCAGAGGACCCATACAGGGGAGAAGCCTTACCTGTGTGGGGAGTGTGGCAAGGGATTCAGGCAGTCCTACAACCTGAAAATGCATCAGCGCACACATAACATGAAGTTGACCTAATCATGACTATTTATGTGGAGATTTATTTTAGTAGTTTGAAAAGCATGAGAATTGAGTTTTTAGCAGAGGCGGGCCGTACTATGCCTCATAGTACGGCCCGCCTACTATAGTGGGACCCCAAAATGCCCTCTTTATATTTTGTCTCCATATTTATTGTTTTTTATAACGATTTCTTTACAATAGTATCATCAGGATGTCTAATTACTCACGTTTTGACGGTCTTTCTGCCAGCCGTGCACCCCCCTTCAGTCTGCACTACATGGACTATTCCAATACGCATCATGGAACTCTCTCATTAGCCTCGTTTGAGTTGGAGCCGTCTTGCTCAGACCTGCACATTTATGACGCACGTCTTGCTGTGCACTCATTAAGACACGCGTCATAATTGCGCAGGTCTGAGCAAGACGGCTCCAACTCAAACGAGGTAACCCCAGTGAAGTGGGGAGAGGCTGCTGCTGTGGGACATCTCGTGCCTCCGCTCAGCGTTTTAGACTGGGTCAAAATTAAAGATTGAGGCGGTGATTCTGGAGAAAGCTTGTTAATACACAGTCTAGGCTCTGTAAACAGACATGTTGCTAGCCACGGTTGGCGCCTTTTTGTTTACAGAGCCTAGGCTGTGTAATAAGCCAGATTTTTTTTTCAGTGTTCCGCACACAGGTAGCAGATCATGAGGTGATGAGTTTGAGAAAGTGATTTTGACTAAACCTTTAACTGCAGACGGATTATGGACTTGTTCCTCTGTTGCACCTAGTAGAGATACTAACTCCAGCAAGAATAGGATCATTTCTTTTTTCCAGTATACTGACTGTATTTGATTTTCAGGTTGTGTTGTGAGTGATTAAAGAACACTAAGAGCTCAGCAGCATTATGATGTCATTTAACAATCCTCAAATAATGACCAGAAGAAGATTTAACAAATTCAGTCTTTATTGTAGGCATGTTTTACAGAAAATTTAACAGGGTTGGAAAAAGACTAAAAACATGTTCTTGTAACAGCACTGGTTTCATTATACAAAAAGAAAAACACTGTAGGTTCTTGTGGTTTGGAGGCTTGTGCCTGACGCTACTACAGCCAGTCACAGGTTGTTACTGAAGATTAGCTTAGATATCTTTGAGTATGTAGTGTTGCATCTTTACTGGGTTTACTGACAAAATTCAATTACATAAAGACAAATGGGTTAATGAACTGTGTTGAGTCATTTTATGAAAGTTTCACATAAGAACTGAAAAAGATAAAAAGACTGGGACTACTAAGCTACTGCTGAAGCTACTGAAAGAGTTTGGGCAGTTCTTCAGCCATGAGGAATGTCAACTAAGGCAACACTTCCCTGCCCAAGTCAGCGATGCCTCACTCTTAACACAGCACACACTGGCATACAAACATGATGGTTTCATCTGGAGGAAGTACTTACAACAGTGAAGACTATACTGAGTAGACCTACACAGCTAGGTGCAGAGTGATGGGGCAGTGGTCGCTGCCCAGGGCCTTGTTGCGGATCTTGACGTCACAGAGGCTGGGCAGCAGACTGGACGACAGCACAAAGTAATCCAGCCTCCAGCCCACGTTCTTGGAGCGGGAGTTCATCATGTAGGTCCAGAAGGTGTAGGCGTGGGTCTGCTCGGGGTACAGCTCTCTGAAGCTGTCGGTGAAGCCTGAAGACAGCAGCTGGGTGAAGCCCTCTCGTTCCTCGGGGGTGAAGCCAGCGTTCTTCTTGTTTCCTTTGGGGTTCTTCAGGTCTATCTCCTGGTGGGCCACGTTGAGGTCTCCACACAGCACCAGAGGCTTCTGGATGTCCAGCTCGCTCAGGTACGACTGGAAGTCAGCGTCCCAGGTCTTACGGTAGTCTAGACGCACCAGGCCTCGGCCGGAGTTGGGCACGTAGGCCGTCACCAGGTAGAAGTCTTCAAACTCAGCGGTGATGACACGGCCCTCCTTGTCGTGTTCCTCTTTGCCTGCAGGGTTGGTGGAGAGGGCCCAGTTAATAAGTGGATGCATTTACTTCATATGATTCAAAGACATTTCATTATAAGTAATAATAGAATCATTTATTTTCTAGGTTTAATTGTGTTGAGTCATTTGAGAGTTTTCTGGATGATGGAGCAGTTGCCAGGCAACCAGTGGGGAGTCAAAAAGGTTACACCCAGCCAATAAATAATCCAACACATAAAGGCTGGGTATTGGCAAGACTTCACACTAAGATACATGGGTCACCATATACAGTATATTACGATGCATATTGTGATATACTGCGATTTCCACATAGTTCACTGACAATGTAAAAATAGCTAAAATACAAGAAGCTGTGTGGTGGTCTGAATACGTCACACAGCATTATATTGATAATTCAGCAGACAAAAAACCTTTATTCAAATTCAAACCCAGGCAATTTGAGGCAACTAGTCATACTGCGACATATACAGGAGCGTAGGCTGCAGTTCAAAACCTGTTTAAAACTTAACCTCTTCAAAATTAAACCATAATTGAAAAACTTAAGTTTAGAAAAAAAGAACGCAAGAATCTTTAGGCAATTCATTTCACCATCTAAAACCAGTGATGGTTCATAATTTCCCCTCACCGATGCCGTAGGTGACTTTGATGGGTTCGGTCTTGCAGAGCATGGCCACACCGCTGTAGCCCCCCTTCTCGTCTGACGCGGCCCAGTACTTGTGAGGATACTCCTCCATGGAGGTGATGTCAGCGGGCAGGTCTTTGTCTGCACACTTTGTCTCCTGCAGGCACAGAACGTCTGGCGCCTCCTCACGAACCCACTGGGAGGACAGACACAAGGGTTAGCCATCAACCACCAGTCTCACACTAAATCACTTGTGTTTCACTACACACACAACTCACATCCAGGCCCTTCTTCTTCACCCAGGCCCTCAGCCCGTCCACGTTCCAGGAGGTGATCTTCATGTTGGCGTCGCGGCCGTCTTTGCTGGTCATTTTGTCGGGAGGATCCTCGTACAATATGGGGGCCTCTGGTTCTTTAGTTTTCTTTGCTTTCTTTGTAGAAGCTTAGAGGTGACAGAAATGTGTGAATGCACATGATAAGTATCTGGTAAAATGTTTCAGTTAAGACAGTTGAGAAAATCTATGTAGACGTTAATAGTAAATATGTAGTGTGCAGTAAGCTGTTTGAATGTGCATTAGTGTATTACCGGAGCCCGTGTCATTTTCCTCGTCTGCGACGGCCGCTGCCCCCTCCTCCTCTGCCTTCTTGCCTCTCTTCATGCTTGAACTGGCTCTGGCTGTAAACTCACCTCGCAGACACACAGCACGCACACACAACAGGACACGCGCCGCTGGAGGGGAAAACACGAGGAATTTACGTGACATGTTCGCCTGAAAACCTTAAAATGTTGCAATGATATGCAGGATTGTATCTGTGACACAATGACTCAGTCAATACTTAGAACATTTAGCGAAACCAGTGGGAAATAACCAAGATTATCTTTCATATAATATGGATCGTTTTGCCTTTATGTTTAATTTCACCATACAGAATTCATCTCGGATTTGTAATGTTAAAAAAGGCCATTTTGAGAGGTCAGCCTGGTTTCAAGAAGTTGGGATTCACACTTTTATCTAATTTGTTGTACCTTTTTTTCAGTGGAAAAAGTTCAACAATGAATGGACTATCATAGTATTTCTTAGTAGCATTCATTCTAATTTAGCATATTTAAAGTTTTAAATAAATACATTTCTTAGCAGAGTCACTAAGGTTGAGCAGCAATCATGCTTAGAGCCCAATTGATAATTGAGATTACAATATTTGATGGTTTAAAACGACTCAAGACAAATATATTGATAAATAATTTCCTCTATTTCTATAACACACTATTTCTATTTCTATAACACAATCCCTGTTTGTTTGTGTTGATATATTTCCCTTGAATTTAGCATCATGGATAGAAATGTCACAAAGATGAGAGAAATTAATTGAGGACATTTTGCAGTTTAAAAAAGTGCATTCAGTTGGGATGTAATGAAAACAGTGTCCAAATGACCTCCAACATATGGCACTATTGCACTGTAATGTTATTATGCATCAGCAATAAAATGGAAACTCTCAATTTTTTTTGCACAATTATTTGTTGAAGACTGACGTGACCATTTTCAAATAGGCAAAACGTAAATGTGTACAAACATCAAGCTGAGCGAGGCTGTGAATGAGCATACAGCCCAGCACACTAAATGCTTTATATAAAAAGTATACAACATGCGTGTAGAAAACACAACACCAACACGAGCAGTAGGTAGCTGATTCTGTTCGTGTTTACACGTTGCACAACAGCTTTAATAAGACGCTATGCTAAAGCTAGCTCTTCCTCTGTGACAAAGAGCACAGAGGTAGCAGCAGCAGGCGGCCTGCGCTGACAATGAATGGAGAACAAGCAGCCAGCGGCTAATTTAGCTTCCCCACGCAGCTCATTTGACTAATCAATACATGCAAATGTGAAAACACGCTAAAGTTATTTCGAACAGCGACACGTTTCAGGAAAAGGGAAATGCAAAGTATCTTAACTTACACAACAGGATGAAGATACTAGTGTCTGTCAGTGCTTCTCACTCAGTCACTCCCCCCCTCACACTCACACGCGCACAACACACACACAAAGCACAGCAAAGATGTGTGACGTGACCACGTGCTGCCTGTACTTAGCGACTGCCTAACTGCGTGCCTGATAATACAAACAAAATACATTTGATTCTTAATTTATAAGGATGTTTTAGTTGTTGAGAAATACACAACTTTAGCTGCTAAATCACACAATAGTATCCTGACACGCTGCCGAGTAAAACATAATTTAGATAATTTTGGTGAGGCTAACAGTAGCCGTCAATGTTTGGGACCCCGAGTTTCATTGAGTAGTTCTAGTTGAGTTGCTAAAGTTAGCCAAGGCTGTCAAATTATCATCTTTAAAGGTTCACTGGCACGTATTTGGATGAATGTGAGCCACCGACGTAAAGCGAGACGCTAGGTATACTTATTGTGTTATTCAATGCAGCGTTATTGTGAGCTAGTTTCACGGAGACATTATTCTAGTCTGTCACTGTTAGCACAGCAGCTGCACACCTGCATAAGATGCTTTGGTTTGACTTCAATTTGGCATTATGTACAGTGTAGCGTATAATGTGGCTTTATTCATGTGCGATATGACGCATATGAATTATCTCATAATTGTGTTGTATAGTATAGAACAGGCAGGCACAAGTAGGACTTTGAAAATAATAATTCATGTTGTGTTGTCGTTTATTGGTTTTAAACGTTTGCAAACATGTCTGTTTACCAAACTTCCGTTGGAAGAAACACACTAACGTAAACACACATCTATTCTACATACAACTTTCACAGAGACAAATTATTACAATTTTACAATAATTGCAGTAAAATACCCAAGTGTTAGAACTGGAGTTTGCCTCATCAGAAATGTAAAAACATGAAATATTACATATTACAACAGTTATATCTCCCATTAAAGCTGAGTGAATATGCAAGTTGCAACAGTACAAATTAGCAACATCACACAGTTTAATTTACAGTGCCATCTGCAACTGTTCCTTCTTTTTCATGTTGCTGCCATCTTTTGAACTGGACCAGTGGAGCTGTCACTGACTCATATTAGACCAATGGAAATCATCTTGGTGCATAACCCTGTGTATACATGAAAACGTATATATTTATATTCTTTTTATCATGCCTAACTTCCTTTTTTTTCCTGTGCGTGAAGGGCTTCCGAGAGATGAATTTATTAAACAGGAAATACACATTTCAGATGTTGTACTGCACTAACTATATGTTTCTTGTCTTCCTTGTGAAGGTGGACTGCATTATACTTCACTACACGTTGCCATGACTGTAGTAATAGGATTTGAGGGCAGTGCCAATAAGATCGGCATAGGAATCATCCGGGATGGTGAAGTGCTCTCCAACCCCAGACGGACCTATATCACCCCTCCTGGTCAAGGCAAGTCACATTTCACTACTGTCTCCTTCACTTTACTGTTTACATGTCAGAGTATGACAATGCATTCCTCCATGTTCTTTCCCTCTCAGGGTTCATGCCCAGTGACACGGCCAGGCACCACCGTGCTGTCGTACTGACGGTCCTGAAGGAGGCGCTGGAACAAGCAGGGCTGAAGCCTGCAGACATCGACTGTGTGGCGTACACCAAAGGTAACAGAAGATCCTCGGTCTTCACCATGTTGTAGAATATCTAGTTCCTTGGTTCTCACAGTGCCATTGCTGAATCTCCTCTTTTCAGCCTCCAAAAAAGCGCTTGTCTTGTAAGGCATAAGCCACTTAAAACTGATGTTCTGTCTTAAAAAAAAGTAAATATTGTCTCTCATCCACCTCCTGTTTTTTCTCCTCCTCCTCTCCAGGTCCTGGTATGGGCGCTCCCTTGCTAACTGTTGCCCTGGTGGCCCGTACAGTAGCACAGCTTTGGGGGAAGCCTCTGCTCGGTGTGAACCACTGCATTGGACACATTGAGATGGGCCGACTCATCACTAAAGCCAGCAACCCCACCGTGCTGTATGTTAGTGGAGGGAACACACAGGTTGGTTTCTCTATGAAAAGGCTTCTAGTTGACTTGAGTTAGTACGTTAATTAAGTGAAAACTGTCATTAAACTTCTGCCTGTGTCTTCTTGTGCAGGTTATTGCATACTCAGAGCGGCGCTACAGAATCTTTGGGGAGACCATAGACATCGCTGTGGGCAACTGTTTGGACAGGTTCGCTAGAGTTATAAAGGTGTGTTATCATTACGGTCCTCAATAAAAGATCCATGGTTGTAGATGTGTGTTAATACGTTGTGTGTTACTGTTTCTTCATTCAGATTTCCAATGACCCCAGTCCAGGCTACAACATAGAGCAGATGGCCAAAAAGTGAGTGGGAGCCACTTCACTGTTTTGGAATGTGTTAATGTTTGTTTTTACACTGCTAATATTTTACACTACTTAACTCTGCTCATTTCCACGCTGCTAGAGGGAGTCAGTACGTGGAGCTGCCATATACAGTAAAAGGAATGGACGTCTCATTTTCAGGGATTTTATCCTTCATTGAGGTGAGAACTATCGTCTAAATATAGATTGGATCCTCTATGGATTGTTTGACATGGCTTAGGTTAATTAGGAAAAACCTGACACTGATCCTTTAAGGCTACAGTTTAATGTCTGCTGCTTTATCATCCTTTTAACTCATAATCCTAACAGTTGTTCTCCTGTTTCCTCTTCTATAGGAAGCTGCTAATAAGATGCTGAGCGCTAGTCAGTGTTCAGCAGAGGACCTCTGTTTCTCCCTACAGGTAATAACAATCAACACATCGTTCTGTTAATCAAGTGCTGCCCTACAAGAAAATAGTTACATTGTAATGTGTAAAAGACCTGTACAGGGAAAAATACTATTTTGCGGAGGTAACTATCATGATAACGTCAATGTAATCTTGTTAAATGTAGTATTAGGTGAGCTACCAAAACAAATAGGCTACAGTTGAAGTAGAAATAGGTCTTTATTAACATTTGGAGAAGGTTTAAAAGGATCCAAATTTTGATTTACCGCATTCTTCTTTGGAAAATGGCTAACAGTTTTCTAATAATCAAATAATGGCTGCAGGTGTCATCAGCACGTTACCTATAGTCAGCATTGTAATGTCTCTGTCCCTGCAGGAGACAGTGTTCTCCATGCTGGTGGAGATCACAGAGAGGGCCATGGCTCACTGCGGCTCCCAGGAGGTGCTCATCGTCGGGGGCGTTGGCTGTAAGTAAAGCGAACATGGAAACATCCCATCTACAATATTTCAACCCTATTACAAAACACTTTGTGATGTGCGTCTATGTGTTGTCAGCCGTATATTACATCATTCAGTGCCCAAATGTCCAGGTATTTCCAGTAGCTACAATGTCATAGTAACCTAAGACGACCACGGTAAATGTCCTCAAGTGTAAATGATTTGGGCCTTTCGGCTACAGCTGCTATTTTGCAAGTTCAACGGTACATTTGTCCAGTCATGCGATTAACAATATATGAGTCAGTATGTGGAAAACCTAAAATGTCAAAGAGTTTTTACTATTCTACAAATGAGGAAAATGTCATTTTTAAAAGGCATCTATAAAAAATTGTCGTTGACTAAAAAGCATAAATATATGAAAGTCTCACATTTACTGTCAGAAGATTGGTACAGTCCATCCTGAACACAGTGTAACCTATTGTTTGCTGTGCAGGTAACATGCGTCTGCAGGAGATGATGGGGGTGATGTGTAAGGAGAGAGGGGCCAAGCTGTTTGCCACAGACGAACGGTGGGTATCCCAGTCCATCCACACTCACTTTGATGTACCTTCAAATGACAAGGGAGTCCACTTCAGATTCACATACCCTGAAACTCTAAACTCATCTTCATTTACATATAATAGTCCAGGTGTTGATAATCTAATGGCATGTTTTGTTAAACACTTAGCAGTTAAGTGTACATGGGCTCAACAAGCAAATACTGTACATAGGTATGGTCCTTAAAAAAATAATCGACACCCAGGGAAATATACCTTCTGTGAGAAACCATGTGAAAGCCTTGTATGGGTAGATGAAATGAGCCAGATGTCATCTTCACTTAGCTGAGTTCCTCCAACAGTGTGATCATGGTGTTCCAGGTTCAGCCCAGTTAACTGTTAACTCTGTGCTGCAGGTTCTGTATAGACAACGGAGCAATGATCGCTCAGGCCGGCTGGGAGATGTTCAGGTCTGGTCAGGTGACAGAGCTGGAAGACTCATGGATAACACAGAGGTAAGACTTAAGGGCTGTCATTTGGCTGCATCCGGCTCCTTACAGGAAATTATGGAAAACTGTGGTTACTAGTGATTTAATGATCTAGCATATTGGGCCAATAAATTAAATCCAAGCTGATTTCAAGGTCCACCAGCAAAGATATGTCGGCTCTCGGTATATCCAAAAGCTACGAGTCCTGTATCCAATTATTCCCAAAAAGAGATGTAAAGGTCAACCGTTTTGCTAAATGCACTCTCAACATTGCAAAAGTGGTCCCAAAGAACCCTCTCTGTCGAGCAGATCGGGCTTTTTGGAAGGTGGCGCTTAAAACAGGCTCTAAAACAGAGCATTTCAGACAGGCTGAAAAAAAAAAAGAGTTCGGCAATGACAGAGACAGACGTTTTTTTGGACACTGTTTGAGTAGAAACCCAAATAACAATGTTGAAGCTGACAATGAGCAGAATGTGTCTTTTAATATTCATTGGTCCTGTTGTAGGTACAGAACAGATGAAGTGGAGGTGACGTGGAGAGACGACTGAGCAACGTCTTGGTGCTGGATTTTGTTGCAGCAGGTCTGTTACGACAGAACTACTGTGATGACTTCAACTGTGGGAAAATTAAGCATTTGACCTGAGAATATTCCCCCCTGCATTACTTAGCAAGTGGTGTGACTGAGGTCATTTAGGTTTTATAACGTTTCAGGTAAGCTATGCACTCCGACAAAGTCTTTGACAGTTTTTCTGTCTGGTTCAGTGATTCAAGTCAGCCCACTGCTGATAAGGAGCAGGTTCTGTCACCTCCTGCTCACCTTAACTCCCTGATAGTAACTGTTGAGTGAAGAGGTCAGAATTACAAAGTGTTTGGACACTATTCTGTAATTTAACATTGACCCATAACAAATTTGCTTCCTGTCAGTTATCATGTATTTGTAGTTAGGTCAGAAACATGGGATTTTGAACTGTGTCTGCCTGTAAAGAAGTAAATCGGAAATTGAAATAAAAAAACAACAAAAGGACTAAGATAGAACTTGTCAAGTTTATTCATTTTTATTAAGCAATACTGTTCACTTTACATTCCTCCTCTTTCTCCAGTGTAAATTTTTTTTATTCAATAAATTCTTTTCAAAAATCAACATACTGAACATGGTGATATCCCTTATGGATTCATGAATAACATTCACCCGACCAGGGAACCAAATAAAAACAAAGAAAAGGAACACAGCATTAAGATCTGACGGGGTAACGGGTGAACTCTACTGTGCCTTTGACTACACACCCCTCTGTAAACTGAAGACACGGATACACAGGTCCTCTGCATACATTAACCATAAAACTCAAGCAGGTACAAGACACACATTCTTCTGGTTGTAATTAAAGGGGGAGGGGGGGAAGAAAAGATAAATCCCTCTGGTGAGGGTTTCTCACACACAGGGATTGGTCACAACAGATGTTTAACAAAGTGCTTGATTGACCGCTCGCTTTACAGAGGAAACTAAACGTTTGAGAACGGCAGCTTCCAAAAAAGGGGGGAAATTAAATTACAGCTCATCAAGAAATTGTTTTAAAAAAAAGAAAAGGAAAAAAGAAGGACCAGTTTTTACACATACAAGCTAAAAATGGTTATGGAGATGTGATGAAAACAGGTCTGATTATTTTAAGGCAGGCTTTTCTGTAAGGCGTTAAAAAAGTCCATTGCTGTAAGATCTCAAAGGAGTTAGTCCAAAGTGTCTCAGTGTGGCTTTGCGTGAAGACACCATCCTGAGTGCAGTGTGTGTAAGGGACTTCAACATTTGTCCAACTTTACGTGTTTCAATGTGCATGTATGTAGGTGTGTGTGTGTGTTGCATTTATAGACGCTTTGGGGTTCCTTACACTGCTAGGCGGGGTGCTCCTGGGTCTCCTTGTACCAGACAACCTTTTTTGGAACTGCAACAGACAAAGAACACAACCATGTCAGAAGGGAGAAGATTGAAGGATAGATAACGAGATGTCAGATAAACCAATAGGAATTCACTGCCAAATAAATTCTTCACAAGGCACAAGATGATAAGTGTATTGTTGTTCCAGAGGACCATTATACAAGAAACGATAACAAACAAGTAGTATCAAGTTCTGCAACCCGAACAACTAAAACTAACCCTTTAGGGAGTTTCTGGAGTCCATATTCAAAAACACAGCTACATACTTCACTGAGTGATATCATTAACATTAAGTTGGTTTCTAAAATGAAACATATTGTCATTGAGTCAACTTACCTTTTTTCTGTTTGTTACAGATAGCATTCCATTCTGAAGGGAGAAAAATAAAAAGACACTGTTAGACACAATGAACTGAAACCATTTAAAAATGTAAGAAAATCCAGCAGCAAACTGTCTTCAAAGCTGCTCGTGGCTCTCACCTCTACTGTGATAGTTGAGCGCCTCCATGAGATGGCGGCAGCTTAGCAGCAGCTTCCCGTTGCTCTCCCCGTCGTCAGGGCGCGTTGTGGTGGTGGGGGGGACGGAGGTGGCGACAGGAGCAGGCGTTTCTTCTGGAGGCTGGCCTGTGAGGGCTGTGGCGTGCTGGGGCTCGTCTGCCTGCTGGGGGTCTGTGGGTTGTGGGGAGAGGGAGCTGGGGGCTGCTGGGACCGGCCTGGCCTCGCTGATGAAGCTCAGGCCCCACTGGTTCTGTAGCAGCACGCCGATGGCGGGGCGCTCCTCCTCCAGCGCGCCGCTTACCGCTCCCTTCTTCACCTTGGAGGCGTAGCTGACAGCAGGCTGCAGCTTGGCTGGGCTGTCCTGCACCGGGAAGGCAGGCGGGGGCTTGAGCAGAGACAGACTGTCCTCCACCCACCTGTCCTTTTGGTGAAGCTTGTGCGGGCGCTCGCTCACTCTGACGGCCTTGTTGTGGCTCTCTCTGCGCAGGCTGCGGCCCTTGTGTTGCGGGCCCTTGCGGTCCTTGTCCCTACGGAAGAAGCTGAAGGCGTGCTGTTGTGCGTGGCCTTCGGGTGAAAGCTGGCGGGGCTGGTCGATGCAGCCTCCACCCCCACCGCCCCCACAGTTACCTGAGCCAGGAGACAGGCGACGGTTGCGGATGTGGGGCTCGGAGTTGGTGGCTGAAACGAGGACTGCTGGGTCGCACAGGGTATCGGACTCACACACAGTGTTGCTGGCTTCCCATGTACCTGGAAGACACGAGGCAGGTCAGACGGAGGCATGTTGGTCATATATCTGCTGTGCTCACAATCAACTTCATTGACAAAGTATGTGAACATAGAGGGAATTTGACTGTGGTGTTAAGTTGCTCTCAATGTTCCAGTGCCAGAGAAGAAAGACATAAATAGATTATCCAACGTGGACAGAACAGACGAGAAGTACATGAATAGACCATCTAAGCTGCTTAAAAATAGGTGTAAATAAAAATGCATAAAAAAAAACACTAACCATGAAATGTGTGGATCCAAGTGTTTCTGTAACTAATACAATGTCACATCGAGCTGTTTTACCACCGGCTATGCATTTATGTACCAGACACACATTCCAGTTCTTGGTGAGTAACTCCTGTGCATTCATAACTGGAGAACATGTGGGTTAAGCTTCAGTAAACTGTTTAAAATAACTGCCCTGCTCTTATTCAACAGCAATCGTGTCGGTTTCTTGTCCCAACAACATATTGATCTGCAAATTACAACATTCTTTACGTGGCAGTGTTTTATCAAGGATCCTAGCACTCCTCCATATAAACAAACAGCAGAATGGATGACACATTCTCATGTGACTTTACGGTGCCAGTTGAGTTTAGGCACAACAACCTTTGCCTGTAATGCTGCCTATTTGCCAAGTCATGCCATCGTGTTGATGTTAAAGGAATACCTCCCCCTTACGGAACCGGTGATCTATCATTATAAAATTGATATTATAATATAATGAATGAGGTTTTTCTTCCCAGAGTCTTTCTTGGCCCAGCTGTCCTGTTAATCCTAACCCTACATTTTTACTAGTGTGATGTCACTAGTAAAATGTAGGGTTAGACAGTGAGACCATAAAATAGGTGGAAACTGTCCCTCCGAGTCCCTACAGTTACACCGCCGCGCCACATGGGGGCTCTGCAGCAGAGTTCTGGGCTGTAATACAGCTTCTCTACCCTCAACAGAAGAAGCCTCATCTGTTGTTGTAGCTCCGGTGCGCCGTCACTACAGTTAACAAACCAACTCCGTGTCACGGTGGCAGCTGGTATTAACGGTCAAAAAAGTCATCGGGCAAAGGAAACTTGCTGCTGTGTGTGGCACTTCAACGTGCTGTTGCCGTGACGCAGAGTTGGCTCGTTTTAAGCCGCAAACTACATGTGTTAGCTCTCGTGAGCTAGCTGGCTAATAACGACATCTTTAGCATCTACTCAGGGCTTTACCCCCGTGCTTATTGGTGGAGACAGCCAGCAAGGCTGGTTTTATGTAACTTTAAAACATGTCAAACTTGAAAATATTATTTGTGTTGAAGCTGGAGTTAAAGTATTACCAGACATTTGCTCACTAGTTAATTTGGATAGCTTTTTAAAATGAAGATGAGCAAATACTGCAGGAAAATTCAAGTCTTTCATTATTTTGATGTAGGCTACTATCAATTGGAAAATTTAGGCTATTTGGTTGATGCTGTCATTATTATTTTGCACTGACTGACTATAGCCAGACTGGTGTGGTATTTTGCACCAGTTTCTCTTTTGTATGGAAATTTAAGTTCCAAGCAAAAGAAATAATCTAATGTGATTAGTTAATTGAATTTAAAAGGAAAAATACAATATAAGATTAGGTCCCTATCGCCCAGCCCTACTTCACATCAAACATTGAACTAGTTTATCAAGCAAACTGCCAACAATATTTAGTCCACCACTTCAAATGTAAGATTTTACTTCCTTTCGCTTCTTTGTGACATTGTAAATGGAATACATTTGCCTTTTACTGTTGTCCGCACCAAATAAGCAAAATCAAAACTCCCCGGCATGGGATTTCCCCCAGAATTTTCTGGTATTTTATTAGCCTGGCTCCGTCCGCCTACCTACTTCCGCTCAAATGTCATTTTCCCTTCAGTAGTCAGTCTGGGGCTGCGGTGAATTTCTCAACTTTAGCTCAGGAAAATTTCGGAACATCCGATCAGCGAACAGAGCGAGTGGCTGAGAACGATGACGTCGAAGTTGCGCTCCTGTTTCAGTTGAATGCTGCATTCCTTTATACTCGGAACTCAGAGATTTCCGACTTGGTAGTTCCGACCTGTCTGTGTTCCAGTGCATCTGCTCGGGAAAGTATGGACACCGACAACCTTTCTCGTCCAAATAACTAAACGTTAGGCTCTAACAAGTTACTGTTGCCAGGTACCGGTAGATTCATAGACTACAATATGTAGTGAAGTCAGAAATTTCCGAGTTCCCTGTACAACGGGAACGCACCGTCAGAAGCCAGCTCATGACATACGTGACGACCAAACGTTGTGCGATTGGTTGGCTAATCCAGAGTGACACTGGGCAGATCCAATAGTTTTAAACTTCAACAGACACCCGCCTCCAAGTGAGTGAACATTTGCCAATTACAGCACTTCCAGACTTTCTGTACAAGCAAAATGAAGTACGATGGTCTGGTTGGACCAGGCTAGTATTGTATAGGTTTAAGAATTAATCTAAAATGACCTAAATTATCAAATTAAAGTTGGTTGCAAGCAATTTGTTACTTACATCAGTAAGCACAGTATTGTGTATAGTCCTTACTACTAGCATTACTGGCTAAACAAACAACTTTCAATATCGCTCACCATACGTTTCGCTGTTACATTGATCTTGTATAAATGTTGCACAACAATCTGTTAGTTATTTAGTCACATTATATCATGGCTTAACATATAAAAATGTGAGTTAATGAAGCATTGACTGGAATGTGAACTATTTTAGTTCTAGGCTAGTTCAGTGAGTGACACTACTGCTCACTTTCGAATAGGGGAAATCTTTAACTTACAGATATCACCAAGATATTCTGCCAGTTGGTTACTTAGCCTACTTAACCGATTATGCATACATTGCAAAAAAATGTTGTATCAAGCCAGTGTTAAACATTTATTATTTATTTACATTTATATACTTTTATTTTAATGATTTTACAATTTTTACATTTAATTTTTACAAAACATTAGTATCCGATGTTTTACTGAACATATTCTGAATATAGTCCATTTTATAAATCAAAAAATACTATGTACATTTTGTACAAGTTATACAAATTAATATATTTGCTTATACTTGTTTGAAAGAATACATGTCCTGTAAGTCAAATATCACAACATTGACCAGTGCTTGAAAAACAATATTTTGCCCGCAAAGAGACATGTCTGTTTTAAACACTTTTGGAAACTCCAAACATGTATTTATGTAGGTTATTCACGTTAAAGTGGGTCACAGGTTTAGATGTAACACTGCATGTGATTAAGGGCATAATGACACCCGGCCTACAGAGCGCCCGCTCCTAGGCGCCACATTCTTAAAAAAAGAAAAAAAAACGGGTGAGGTAATCTGCCAATTCACGGAGCCCGTCTCAGAGAAATTTCGAGAAACGAGCTGAGTGTACCGAGTCTCCCGTCACTGGCTCAAATTGTACCTTGGCTGCTGTATTAGCGTCCCCTCGGAGACAACAACATGCTGCTGTGATTGGTGTACGTGGTGCTGGCAGCTAACAAGACAGCCACGGCTACGAGTCAGCGCCGGTGTTAGCAAACTTTAATTAGCAACGTCATGGTGCCAAGAATTAAAACTCGACGGTTTTGACTTTGCGTCCAACAATGTTTCAAGGGCGCCAGCTGTCGTCGAGGAGTATCTTTAAAATTATCAGTATTATCATCATGATTTAACCGTGTTATGAAATTAACGGCTAGCTAGCATGTTAGCCTAAGTCAAAGTTTCGTAACCCCCATTCAAAGCGGCTGCTATCGATACCGCTCATGATACCGCTAGCACAGCTGCTAACACCGTCGACAGGGTACCAAAATAACACCTCTGAAAGTAAGGAATTTCGGTCATATAAGTAAGAAAGTCGTACAAACTTACCGGTTTTGATATGCATCTCTTTTAGTATGATGTGTCGTTGAAGCTAAACCGTTTGGCAACTTTTGTTTCCAGCTAAAAAGAGAACGGCGGCTCGCTGGATGAGTCTGTGTGGCCACCCGGAAGCGACACGAGAATGTGGGTGGGGACAGGAAGTCCCCGCAGATAAGCGGTCCGGCGGGAAACTTGGAGGGAATTTTAATATTCAAACAGATTCAAACCCTTTACTATTATTGTAGCCCACGTGATAACCACGTGCCAACAGTGATGTATCTCAACGAAAAGGATCCTTCTTCCTTTAAAGTCAGATAATTATGTCTTATAAAGAGCCAGTATTGGTGTTGCAAATTTGAATATAATTATGTTCCTCTTTATTTAAACACTTTTAACCAACCATAACGACATTCAATAGGTGTAGGAAGGGCAACATTGGGAGTGTATCAATGTTCCCAGGGATCAATGGGATTATATGTCAGGGGAAAAAGTTGTTCTAATTCCACCACGTCGGAGTGAAATGTATTGTTGCTAACTTCCCTGGAGGTGGACTGAAAAGGCATACTATTTAAAGACACAGATTTTTAGTGGCATTTTTTGTCTTCTGAGTAGTATAGAGATGATTCAATCAGGGATAGTTAACACATCATGAATGTATGGATATCATGTGTGTGTCGTTCACTTTACCACCAAATAAATAATAAAACATCCCATTTGATGCCATAATCATTCTGGGAACATAATACTTCTGTTCTGACATTCATCTGCAAGATTTGGCTTTAGATAGCACAAGCTTATACAACTAAAGGCGTAGTTCTCACCTCTAACATCCTGTGTTTATTTAACTGACCCCACCTGCTATCATTAGATAATCGTATTAATGGTACAAAGGATCAGGTCTGTCATCATGGATGTAGAACTAGACACAGTGTGCATTAAAGTATTGCTTTTACTACAACCTGGGTTAACAGGGGCTCATATATCCTATCAGTATTGAGTGGATAACACACATCCTGCTCTTTTAGCGTATTCCTCTCATTGCGATCTGTGTAACATCCCATAATCTTTAATCCGGTTGCCAGTCACACACCGACCATCTAATGACACTGTTTTAATATCGACAAAGGGTTTTTTGTAACACTTTACAGACTTACTTTACCCCACACACTGCTCCCATCACCTCCATTATTAAGCTCCATCTGGCATCTAGCTCTTGTACTAGGGAGGTGGAGTACACACTCACTTTAAGTCACGATGAACGAAAACGTCTGTTAAATAAATGTAATCGAATGAGTCTGCCTGTTTGACTCATTTTGTATTTTACAGCAAGCACCAAATAAGTGTACACTGCTGTTTTCACAAAACCAAAACATTTTCGGAAAATAACTATACTTACTTCTATACTTCACATGGAACAGAGCACCACCACAATAAAAAAATAATATATATTCAATTAATAAAAGGAGCTTTTTTTTGTGTCAAAGCAACAATCATCATCCCGTCAATATTCGATCATTAGCTCAAAGACTTAACGATCCCTTGTCCATGTGTGTGCGTACGTGTCTCTTGAGCCTGGTGGAGGTGGAGAAGCTCTTGCTGCAGAGGGGACAGCTGTGCGGCCTCTCCCCGGTGTGCGTGCGGACGTGCATGTTGAGGTCTGAGGAGCACCTGAACCTCCTGTCGCAGTAGGAGCAGGGGTAAGGCTTCTCTCCTGTGTGGATGCGTCTGTGGAGCAGCAGCTCTCCTGAGGTGAGGAACGTCTTCCCACACTGAGAACACTGGTGTGGCCGCTCCCCCGTGTGGGTCAGGTTGTGTCTGACCAGCGAGGTGGACTTGGCGAACCTCTTCCCACATCTGACACACGCAAACGGCCTCTCTCCGGTGTGCGTGTTGAGGTGTTCGCTCTGGGCTCTCTTGGTCTTAAAGCTCTTGGGGCACTGCGGACAGCCAAACGGCCTCAAGTTACTGTGGCTGCGCTGATGCCTGGCCAGCTCTCCGTGCGTGAGGAAGGTCTTCTGGCATGTTGTGCAGAGGTACGGCCTCTCCCCGGTGTGGATCCGTTGGTGGCGCGTGAGGCTGGCCAGCTGGGTAAAGCTCTTGTCGCATTGGGAACACTGGAAAGGCCTCGTACCGTCGTGGGTCAGCAGGTGTCTGTTGAGGATCTGCAGCTGGGTGAAGCTCTTGTCACACTGGGCGCAGGGGAAGGCTCGCTCCCTGCCGTGGACCTGCCGGTGCTTGTTCAAGAGCCACACGTGAGTGAAGCTCTTGCCGCAGTCGCAGGTGAATGGCCGCTCGCCCGTGTGCTTCATCTGGTGTCTCTTGAGGTCCGACGCCCGGCCGTAGATCTTCTCACAGAGAGGACATTTGTACTGTCGCCTCACCACGTGCTTCTGCCTGTGCCTCAGTCGCTCCAGGATAGTGCTGAAGCTCTCGCTGCATTTCTGGCATTTGTACTGATTTGTGCTACTGTCTTTCTCCAAAGTCACCTCCTCCTCCTCCTCCTCCGCCACCACGACCTCAGTGGTTAAGTCCAGGGGAGGGTTGCAGGTCTGGCCGCAGGCGGTGCGTTCAAAGTGCAGCTTGAGCAGCCCCATCTGGGTGAAGCGTTTGCCGCAGTGGGAGCAGAGGAAGGGCCGTTCCCCGGTGTGAATGCGCTGGTGTCTGGTCAGGTCCCAGGAGTTCTTGAAGCCCTTCTTACATTCCTCACAGGTGTACGGCCGCTCTCCGGTGTGCGTGCGCTGGTGGCGGGTCACGTCAGAGGCGCGGGTGAAGCTCTTGCCACAGTCGGGGCAGGTGTGGGGGTCGGGCCGGTCGTGGATGGGGAAAGGCTTGGGGAAGTCAGGGGGCGGGGCCTTCCTCCTAGGGGCCCGGGCGGTCTCTGAGGCCCGCTGCAGTTTGCTGTACTGCTCAGGGTGACTGTGCTCTATGTGCTGCAGCAGGTACGACTCCTGCAGGTGGAAGAAGGGACACTCGGAGCAGGCAAAAACCTGAGCGGACATCTCCACAGTGGTGCCTATAATAAAACACACAAGACATAAGTGTTTGTTTGTTTAATGTACGGAAAACCGTCTGTCATGCAGCTGGTTTCTGGTGGTCACATTTAGGTCAACCATAGGACCACAATAAGCTGGCTGCACATAAGGTTAAGGTTAACTTTATTGTCCAAAAGGTGGAAAATGTTCTTCTGCACAATAAACAGAACAGAAGTAGAAAAATATGTACAATTTAATGATCAATGGAGCCTGTACTACAATTTCATAAGTCAATCAATAATTGAGCCTGTAGTAAAGTTTAATAATGTAACAATTGAATTAACAGTTTCAACAGTAAGAATGAATAATTTAACAACTTAGCCCGATGTAAAATGTAACAATGTCATTTAGAATGTATTATTGTTTGATTTTTATTTCATAATTTAGCAACTGAACTTGCTTCTTTTAGATTTTAATACGTGTCCACTATAATCATTTTCTATAAAGATAAAGATGTTCATAAAAAAAAAATTAATAAAAACAGACCAGGAGATAAACTTCATTGTTGTGTTTTGGCGAGTCGGACAGTGTGGTCACTGTGCTGAGTCTGCTCAGTGTCTTCCTGCTTACTCATCTACCAATTGACTTGTTTTCATCGACATATCATTATCTCTTTTCTGTTCTTATTTAGCGATTTGATTGCAAAATACTACCCGTGTGTCTGGTTCACAGCTTAGAAGGGCGATTTTAAGTCACTTTTTTTATGATTGCAAAGCGGTCTGTCAATATACATATAGCCTCGCGGAGCCAGAGCAAAATAGAATATATACATAAACACAGGTAAATGACAACAGCTCTTTCTGGGCAGTTTGCATCTTCATTTTCCTAAAGATCACTTTTTACCACCGTCCATTTCAGAAACGCAAAGCTAAATGTTTAGGTGAGGGAAATGCCTTTGTAATGAGGACAGAGGGTCATAACAGAGACACAAAGGTGAACATGCTCTGGGAGATGGCTCAATAAGCCTTTAGTCTTCTTTTCTTCCTTTACAGATTCCTGGCCTGGATTAAAGTGGAAAGGGGGATTCTAAAGGACAGGTACACCTGCTTTACCTTGTGTTCCCAGATGCTGGAGGCTCTTGTGGTGCTGCAGGAGAGAGGTGAGGTCGTCAGGACTAGACAGAGCCTCTAAGCAGTCCTTCAGTACAGAGGGGGCAGAGGTCAGCCACGACACTGTCTGTTTGTGGACGACAGCGCAAAACAGTCAACAGGAATCAGCTGACATGTTATCTTATAGATATCATCATGAAGATTGAAACGATTATTTTTGTTATCACCAATTTTTTCAGAAATGTTTGAACAAATATGCAAACGTGTCAATATCTAACTGATTATGCATACATTTGCATCTCTTAAAGCCAGAGTTAAAATCTGTATTTTATTTTGAAGACATATTAGTGTCCAACGTTTTGCCAGAACAGATTTTGGATAGAGCCTTTTCTCCTTTTAAATCAGGATCAGCCTTTTATTTTATAAATCAGAACATGTACAGGTCTTATAAATGCATTTTGCCATGTTCTGAAAAACTAAATATACCATACTGTTAACCACATACACAAATCCTTTTTGCAATAACCTTGCAATAACCCTGCAATGCATCGCCATGAGCTTTCAACTTAAAATTGTTCAAGGTATTGACGTGGTAGTTATTTCAAGTAGCAGCTGCTGTATAGTGATGTCATTTCCTACCTGACTGAGGTCTGGCACTGGTAGGAGTTTCTCCAGTTTAGAGAGAAACTCGCACACCAGGAGCTGCATGTCTGTGTCGTAGCTCAGACCGTATTCTGTGGGGAAAACCTCCTGCAAAGAATACAAAGGGATCAGTGGTTCAAATCAAACAAATGCAACGGGGCGTAGTCAGATAAAAAAAACAGTTATGTGCACACAGAGAGAGGTTAGGTTACATGGGGAGTAGCCTTGCCTGGTAGAAATGCTCCCGCTCCGCTCTGTCCTTCAGAAGCGTTTGAACGAGCTCCAGGAAAATGGCCTCCTCTGCATCCACCTCTGCATCGCCACTCTGACAAAGACAATAGCGGTTACAGACGTTATTGGAACATTAAAAAGGTGCACTATGCAATTCTGGGTGTGTCAGAGAAGTGAACATTTTCTAAGCTATATTCTCATAACTGAATAAAACAAACTCTCCTCACAGGAAACTTGGATCCCTGGAACACTGTTTGAAGTCAGAAAGTGACTCTAAAAGTTACTGTTAACAAAATGATCTTGTTTTGATTTAGGATGATAAAATTATTCAATATTAAGAATGACATTCAGAGCGAATATGTTTTGTACACTAACTGCAGGCTCTGGAATGGTAAAAAAAAAACTCCCTTAAACCTAATACTTCGTGTCACCAGTAATGACAAGGGTTTTTGGGAGATGTAGTAAGACTTGTGTGCAATCAATGCTCTCACTTACTCCTGTGTGTCCTGGTGGGCGGATTCGTTCCAGGTGAGGCTGAATACTGGAAATGTTGGCCGACTGCTCATCCCTGCACAACTCTAGAATAATCTGAAGAGAGATGTGGAAATAGAGAGAGAGGGGTGCTGTGACATTGTTGTAAAATGTACTAATGGTTTTGTAACTTGAACTCTTGCTGTGTAAACCCAGCTGACTCACTTTGGCTCTGAGCCTCAGGAGCAGTTTGCCTCGCTGCTTTGGACTGAGCAGGTCTGGAACCGTAGCCGTCACCAGCGTCACAAACTCACCCAGCGTCTCATAGTCCAGGACGTCTCTGCGCTGGGCCACCTGCCACATGGCTGCAGACAGCAGCCTCAAGGGAGGAATCAGCAGCCGAAGAGAGGACAACGGTAGAAAGATGTCTGCACAAACATTGACAGGGTCATGATATATATAAGATATGTAGCAGATCTGTCTTATTTCCTTGTTTTAAGGTTTTAACATTTGCTGACTTGGCCATATTATTGACAATTATAATAAAGAAAATATACTGAATTGGGCTCATGTAGCAAACTCATTTTGATTGATGAGGTGTGATTAGTTTATTTATGAAAATATATCTTAACAGAAAAGAATGGATTTTTCTTCGTTAACTTTCACTTTGTGTTACCCATTGACAATCAGCCCCAGAAATTAATAGTACTCAGGACACATCTCTTTATATATTTTAGTGTGAATTTTTACTATAAAATTGATTAAACACTAAAATCAATTATGCTAATTTCTGCAATGGCCTGGAAACTATTGAAAAAAACCCACATCGATTTTCCATAGAAATATTCATATAAAATACAGTAAGCACTCGAATATAAAGAGGTGTGTCGTGTAGTTCTAAATTCTAAAATAATTGAACCACACTGGCTCACGTGACCAGGGATTTATTGAAGAAAAAACACATGGACTTTCTATTTAAAAAAAAAAAAAATCATAATAAAATAAGCACTAAAATCCAATATAAAGAGGTGTGTCCTAGTACTATGTTCTGGAATATTTTGAAGACACTGGGTCACATGCATTTCCATTAAAATATTTATATAAAATAGACTAGCCACTTATATCCACATAAAAGGTGTGTGCCTTGTGTTATACTCATTTCTGGAATAATTATAAGGCACTGGGTCACATACACCCACACGGTGGGAACTACCTACCGTTTACAAGAGATTGGTTTACGTCTTGCAGGAACCACAAATTACATTTGTTTAGTCCAGACAAATAGTCCAGTTCTTAACAGAGGGTATGTAGCCCTCATTTCATGTTTCGCTGTGTTTACATGAGGTAGGCTACGTTAGCTTTTATCACTGCCGTTAGCTGGGGCTACGAGCTAACGACACCGTGCAGTAAAGCTAGTTAACTGTTAGCAGAGACTACATTATGGAACACTGCAATAATCAAACTGACCTGTGTTTTCCAGCGGAAAGGAGCTGCCAGTCGTTTCCATGATATAAACTTTGTACGGTCACTTTTAATAAGTCCGTTTAACTGGCTAGCAGAATGTTTGTTGTTAGCACCTCACGAAGCGGACACACGTGTAGTAAAGTCTTCAAAATAAAAGTATTGAGAGTCTGCTCAGCTAGACCAGCCCACAGCATCAATAAGTTGTGTCTGAACCAATGTTGTACTTCAATTTACTAGCATCGTCTAGGAGTCAAGCTATTTATTTTTACAAAACATATTCAAATGAAATCATTATAAATCAACTTAAGAGTTTCCCCTGACAGACCATGAAAGACATGTACACGTTTATTAACACAACCTACAATGTTGCTCCATTCAGACATGAGCTAATTTCATTATTTCATTTGTTTATTCCATTTCAATTTTATTGTAAATGACTCTACTTTGTATACTGCCAAATGATTTAAATCGTAAAACATTTGAGACAGTAAGTAAAACTGCAATGCAATGTTGATAAAGCATGCATATTAAATGTTGGACTTATATTGTACTTATTTAGGTTTTATGTAATAAGAACAGAGATTTAAAATGTGTGTAAAGGTGAACACCAAGTCATGCTAAACATGAATGAAATGGTTACCAGGCAAAACACTTTATTTGCAGTATTTTTCATGTGCAAATTTTCAAGATTTTGGTGCACTGGAATCATTTTAAGAAAAACCTTTGTTCTTCAATAGTGTGTGAGTAAAATCTTAGAGAGAGACATACAATTAAGATAATTTAAAAAGTTAGAATGCTATACAATTCATCTCAATAGACATTCAGCTGGTCTGCTCCAAAAGGTAACAGTTACAGTGTCAACACTTTGATAACAATTTCATAGTGACTTTAAAGAAGTTACGGTTCACAAGTCCCGATGACGCCATTGTCACTTATAAATGGAATGACTTGAAATGTGTTTTCTTCTTCACGGCAATGTGAATCCATTCACGCAGAAAGACAGTATCACAGCAGAATTTCATATGTTTAAAAACTAGCTCTTCCACAGGGCCCAATATCCAACAAGGCGGTGTTAAATTCAGTCAAAAGCTTGGTTAGCATTCCTGGCAACAGGGCAGAACCAGCACTCCATGTCTTCAGGCTCCTTGGTCCGGTATCCAAACCTTAATAAAAGTATTCACATTGAAGACACAGTTTAACACAACGTTTTCAGTGCTAAGAAAGAGGCTTAATGCATTTAAATGTGAATATATTATACTAAAAAAGTCACTAAAAATAAACTTCCATTCGGAATTGCATGTAATAACAGTTTTACAAAAATCTTAACTGCAGAACAACTGACACCAGTTTCTCACTTACAGAAAACATAGCTTTTGGGTCCATGGGATGCTACTAATTAAGAGTTTTTAACGTGTGGAAAAACTATTCAAACGAATCCTACTACACACATCTTAGCATTTCAAATACTTTTGAAATATTGATTGAAGGCATTTCTTCATCTGTATTATTTCTAGATAACCTCTTCAACACTTTTAAAAGATCTCGCGGGAACCCTGGTAGTCGAATCATTTAGTATTTGGTACACCAATAAGAAATAGGAAACTGTCTAACTTTACATAATAGTTTGGATTCATTTTAAAAGAAGAAATACTTATCAGGTTCGTTCCAGCTTCTTAAATATGAGGACTAGCTGCTGTCAACTGTCAGTGGTGACCTCAGCACAAACTTATATTTACAGCTAATATTTGATCAAGCCACACCACATAAGAGTACAGTAGGCCCTAGTTATTACACAGTTCAACTTCTTCAGGAATACAGTAGGATACATAGGCTTGAATGACAGCCCGGAAAGTGTAATATTAATAGCATTAATTAAATGGTCACTTCTCATTGTGTTAACAAGACTTAGCTAAGTAGTTTAGCAACTTCCGTAGTCACCGCCCTCTCAATTACAAAACGTTAGCTAGAAACTTCCCCAACCCACTCACCTCTTTTTCACGGTACTATATAATACATGACCAGGAAAAACACGACGTCAAAGAGCAAGAACGCCCAAAAGTCAAACCAGTAGGAGTGTTTAGGCAAAGACACCGAAACTCCGTTAGACTTAAACATTTTATGGTTTTCTGGTGACTCCGTCGCGTGAGACGCCCCTGGCCCCATCTTTGCTCCAGCTGCGGCTGCTGCACGTTCACAGGAACTGCACGCACTACATCACACGTAGGCTAGTCCTTCAAAATAAAATACCGTGGAAGTTCTAAAAATACTACCCTTTTATTTGTAGTTTTTTTGCATTGAATATAAGGCTTTTGGCCATATACAATTGATTACAATGTTGGTCTATCACACAATGTATCCTGTGACAATGCACCATTAGCATATCTTTGGTGATTATTATTTGTTTAGGCCTACTCATGCCCAGCCATTGTGTCTCTCTGACATATCCTGTGTCCTGTTTATTGTTTTTTATTCGCTGTATATTGTCTGTTATGTGTTGCTTAGTGTGTGTAGGACTGCTGAACTGAATTGCCCTCTGGGATAAATAAAGTTGTTTGTTTGATTGATTGATTATAGATGTCATAAAGACATCAGCAAAAGCTTTTTTCCCTCTGATCAGTCACTATCTGACTACACATGACAATGTCACCCTTTCTTTCATCTGTGTGATGATGTGATTAAGTGTTATCATTTACAGTTGATGTTATTCATATGTAGCCTAGGCATTAGGTAACACTTTTCTATTTCAAAAAAATTCAGCTTACATTTGAGATATTACATGCAAATGTAGACTTTACATTGACAATAAACAATGACAAACAGTTTTTATGTTTCTACAAATATTTCTATATTCTGACGAGTTGTTATGATGACTACCTTTAACTTTATCCTACTTGATTACTTGTGATTAAGTAACAGTTCCTTTACTCAAGTTTCTGGCTTCTCTGTCCCACCTCTGATGCCTTTACCTTCCACGCCATTAAACAGTCCAAAACACACCACACACACACACATTTCAAATAGACAAGGACAAAAGCTCAGCGTGTTGTTTGCTCGTGTGACACCAAATACCATTTATTAGGGCTTTACAAAGACTACAAAATCCTCCAGATGAGTTAAATCACTGTCTCTGTCTATTTACATGATATGTTACATACAAATGTACAAAATATAAAACATTGAAGGACAAATGTTTCACCCAAAAAGAAGAAGAAACTTTTCTCTCAAACCAGAGTAAATGCTATGGTCTTCAACTGAGATGTAACTGCAGGGTGTTACGTGGGAAAAATGTACCAGCTGGTCATCAAGACTATGGTGTGTAGACTGTTGGTGGCGTCAAAAGTTATTCCATTCTTAAAGGCCAACAACAGCGAGTGTAGGGTAGCTGAGAGGGTGAATTGTTGGAGGTTTGATACACAGGGGTAACTGTAGGTAAAGAACAACCAATTACCATGGTAACCACCACCACCCCCTTATCATGCAACCACACACCCTCGAACACACAGGATCTACATGTGAACCCTCCGAGGCTTGGCCGCAGAGACACCAGTGAAGCTGAACACAGGTAGGATTGTATTGGATAGGATTGTCCTGAGGTTGTGACACCATGACTTCTTGGTCTCTGATGGACTTTGACTGACCGGTAGCACCTGTTTGGTCGTTGGTAAAAGCGTACAGTACATTGTCGGGTCAGCTTCGGTGCCTCGGACAGCTGGCCAGCCTTAAACGTGGCGGTTAAGTTTGGGTAGAAATGTCCAGAGAGGAAGTGCTTCAAAAAGGAACAACATGGCATTCCTAAAGACGGAGAGGATCCAGAGAATAGTATGGCAGGATGGGTGGGAATACCGGAAAGGTGCCCATGTCTTTTTTTCTCAGTCTGTGATTTGAGTGAGTTAAAAAAAAAAAAACTTTTTCTTTACTGTACACCGTATGCCTCCTGCATAGGCAAAAACATCCAATCACCACAAGACACACACCTGCTTCTGACAGCGTGTTGAGTTTTTGCATTTCTCTTTTTTTCTCTCTGTTTTCAAAGTACAATAATTTACTCTGCGGGTTAAGCATTTTGTAACATCAACAGGGCAGAATGCATCTTTGATTCACTGTGCAAGACTTAAGTATTTACAACCCACCCCCGACCTTTAAAAGTGTGCAAAACCAACCCACTCGTTCAAACAAAGAGGACAATCAAAATTCAAAATGGCTTCCGTCCAATACACGCATACGTAACGATAAAGGATCTCTTTCTCAATGCATCATCCCCTTTAAAAAGCTTCAAAACATGCTTGTCAGGCTAGTAAAAACCCCAAACTGTTTGGTTGTGCTCCTGTCAGTTCAAGTGAGCCCAGCTCAACTGGGCCAAAAAACAACAACTTAAAAAATACCCCACCCCTTTTTAAATGTTTTTCTTTTTTACAATTATGGTCAGTTTTAAATTCAAATACAGCATCAACTCTTTTTATACTTTAACTGTCAGAAACAAGAAAGGAAGAGGGAGCAAGACTTTAAACAAAAACAAAAGTCTGTTTTGCCGGCTACGAGCAGCTTCTTTTACATAGCAGGAAGCAGGTCATCGTTGTCGGACATTAACTTCTCTTCCTCTCACTATAGCCAATGGGAGCAGAGGATGCCTCCCAATACGTTTGCACACTTAAGGCAGTGAGAAAGCACCAGTAGCATTGTTCCACTCATTCAGCTCTTGGGGCCGATAGTTAACTTGCTATTGACAATAGTTTGGTACATCATGTATCCACATGGGTGCAGATGCTGAACAACCACCTGGTTCTCCATTCAGGTTATAACACCAATGTGACAGGATTTCAGTTATTTGCAATTGATCGATAGTTAAGCCCTGCCCCCCTTAGCTACTGTTACCTCACTTTTCAAGCATTCTATGTTTGCACCTCTGCAGCTTACAATGATAGAATTATGTCACTCTAAATTCTTAGTCATTGTTCAAACAATGGGTCAGAAAAAGGTTAACAAAACGCTTGGTTACTAACTACTATAGGTGGTAAGCAAGTGCTCATGCTAATGTTGCAGCTAAATTGCAGCTAAATGCAATTGAGCCTATTCTGTAACCTAAGGGAGGGTTTAGCTAATGGTCATTTGCTATAGTTCTGTGAAGACCTAGAGAGGGTGCTGCTGCCTGCTGGCCACATGGTGCACTGCATTCTAAGCTAAGCAGTGACAAAGTAACAGGCGGTAGACATGGAAAGCCAACAACAACCTAATCTAAGTTTACAACCATGTTCAGCTGTGAATCGTAGTTTTAAAGTCATGTGTGTGTATGCACATTTGGCAGTAAATCATAGGGAAACATTGGCACTTGTCAACTTTTTTTCTTCACAGTAGCAATGTAGCTGGATGACACAGACAAAGCGCTTCCGTTGTGCTTGTTGTTGGCATGCAGCGGGGCTAGCGAGGAGCGGCTTGGCAGTGCCTGACACTGAGGAGGCTCAGGACAGAGAACCAACAGTGGGACAGTTGAGCCGTGTGTGTGTGTGTGTGTGTGTGTGTGTGTGTGTGTGTGTGTGTGTGTGTGTGTGTGTGTGTGTGTGTGTGTGTGGTAAAAATGTAATTGCTGGAACCGTTAGTGGAGTGTAGAGGCTTTGAAGATGTCTTAGGTGCAGAATTGTCTTCATACTTGGAGAAGGCAATGACATCAAAATATACAAACTCAGTGGTAAACAATTGGGACAGAAATGTGTCCCTCAGCCCTACATTCTACTAAAAAGTGACCCGTGAGGAGCCACCTTCGGCTAAACAGCTGGTTGTGGAGCACAAAATCAAATCAGATGGATTTGGGACTATTTCGATTTGTGCGCTTCAGAAAATGTGTTAACAGCCACTGTTTTTCTAACAGGAGAGCCTTCAGTATGGCCACAAGAGGGCACTACATCCCCTGAAAACACTCAACATTTCTACTCTCGCTTGCTCAAAGATGAGGCTCCCAAGTTGGTATAAAAAGAGCCTTGCTCGATGACACTTTGGCAGGCTGGATAGTTGGTGTCATGGCGGCTTGAACCATTTAAAAGCCTCTGATTAAAGGACAGTGTCCTACTGCTGCCTGTGTGTAAATGTAAGTGTATCTGTCTGTGTGTGAAGCACCTCTGTAAACAAGGAAAGACATAAACAACAGAACCTGCCCCCCCCCCCAACCCCTTTGTAAACATCTGAAGATATATCTGGGATAGAAAAAAAAGAAAAATCCAGTTTTGTCACGTCAACTTCTTGGCTTTCTCTTCTTTTTTTTTCAGACCACGAATGATTTGCTCCTCGGAAGTCACTTTCATAGGAACTACTCTCCCTCATCAGACACACCTCCCGCCAACACACATATCTGAAAAGTTGTATCCTTAAATGTTATCCAACCATTCAAAATGACTACGCTGGGCATACTATTAAATATGTTCAAAATATAATGGGTCCAACCTGTATGATTGTTTATCATTCTGACCACTGTTGACCAAGTTGGCTATACTGCTCTTTAAAACATACAATAATCTGATTTAATATTGCACCGTTGTTATCTAAAAATAAGTGTTTTTCTGTCAAATGGTGGGTATACCATTCTGGATAATAAAACTTTTCATGGGTCATATATCTGTGCACTATAGGGGGTGTCTGGGAGCGGCCGAGGTTCATAGTGTCCCAGGGTCAGGTGACCTGGGCGTCTCATAGCGCAGACTCCAGTGAGGAGTCCAGCTGGTCGTCGTGGTGACTGGTGCTGTCGCTGTCACAGCTCTGTGTGCTGGAGTAGTTAGCGGCCTCCTGCAGCCGTAGCAGCATGTTCATCTGAAAACACAAACAAAGAAACGCCTTAATAACAGACAGAGACAGAGACAGAGAGAGACAGAGACAGAGACAGAGACAGAGACAGAGACAGAGAGAGTAAAGCTGAGTTTTCCATTGTGAAAACCCCTCAAACTTCACATCTCTGCTCAAAGGTGGAGAAAGCAAATTCACTTGTATCAAAATCAGTGAATATCTCATCATGATCCGCGAGCAAGCATTCCACAGAATCGCTTACTCCACCTTTAAATATAAAATATGGGTCCCCGGCCTGACTAGAGACTCCCAAAGTATGAGAAACAACAACCCTCTTTTTTTGTCTCTCCACTGCCACCTTTCTGAAAATTTGTGTTAAAAAAACCCCAGTCAAATTGGTCTCCCCTTATGACATCACATGGGGAGATACATCTGACCACGCCCCCTTATTACCAAGCTAATTTAGCACTACCTCCACCTGTGATAATAAGCCCACCGCAATATATCCCTCAATCTAACTTGCAGTTAGATTCAGGGCCAATCAGAGCAGGCTGGGCTTTTTGGAAGGCGGGGCTTAAAGAGACAGAGGCTCAAAAGAAGAGATTCGGCCATTGCACTGTGAGAAATATAAAGGTTTTTTTGGACACTACACCAGGAAAACATTTTCTAGTAGAAACCCAAATTATAATTTTGACCCTGAAAATTAGCACAATATGTGACCTTTAAAAAATACCTGGTTAGTAGTCTAACCCCAATACTTAAATCACCCCTTATAACCCTATGCATTTTAATACTCTTGGAATTATAACAGGTATCTTTCTACTCTCCATGTAGTAAAAAAGCATTGCGGTAAATAACCACATATAAACTGCTCATCCCTCCCGCAGAGCTAACGGTCCAAATTATACAGAAGTGCTGCTGCATCTAATGCATTGCTTTAAGTGTTCCTAAAGGGAGCCTCAGTACACCTGCGCTTAAACTGGTCTCGCCTGGACGACCCATACACTAAATCAAGCCCGTTGTTTTTGGATGACTACCTTTTAATTCCTCTCGGGCTGCAATAACCCACCAAATGAATTCTCTCTCTTTTCTCTCACACTGCCTCTCCATCTTTCCCTCCTCGTTGTGTGTGTGTTGTGCCAAGGTTGTGTTCAGGAGCCTATACCACCTACAGTAGTTACTTTACAAGGCTCCGTATTTGTTCTATTTCTTACTTGGACAAAAGCCAAGCCAAACACTCATCCTTGGTTTCTATGGGAACGAGCATCCTTGAATTGATAAACTTTGTGAATCTGAACCACTTGTACACCTATGCGCGCACACACACACACACACACACACACACACACACACACACACACACACACACACACACACAGTCACACACACACGCACACACACAGTCACACACACACACACACACACACACACACACACACACACACACACACACACACACACACACACACACACACACACACACACACACACACACACACACACACACACACACACACACACACACACACACACACACACACACACCCACGGGCTACGTAAACTAGAAGCTCCATCATGTAATCCCTGGCATTGTTTTGCGTGTGTGTCCTCCTCACCAGTGGGTCTCCATCCGTGTCACTCTGGGACACCTGTTTGGAGGAGGCCCCCTCCTTGGAGGAGGTGTAGCCGTCGTAGCCCACGTCCTCTGGCCTGAGTTGGAGCAGCGCCTGGCCCTCCTGCTGCAGCGCCGCAGGGTTCCATGGGTACGTGTCGTTCACCCACTTGGATGGATCCTCCCATGCTGCTCTTTTGCCGTATAGCTGCAGGGTTACATAGAGGACAGTGGGGATGAATGTAGTGTTCCAGACATGAGTAAAGAAAAAAAGACATCTAACCTTTTATCAGTGCCTAGAAATACCTCTAGGCGTACAATTTCGGTGAAAGTGCAAGTAAGCAATGCTTTTAAGAAGGTAAAGTTCCTTGGAAGCTACAATACTGCAAGACTGCGAACTCACACTATGTAATGTTAAAGTAACCTTTGGCCTCCAAATTCTATTGAGTTCATCCATGAATTAGAATGGATATTTGTGCTACGTTTGAAGAAAAAAAATCCCTCAAAGCATTCATGAGATATTGCTCACACAAGACAGACAGACAACCCGAACACCTAGTGCCTCCAGCTTTTGGCTATCGCAGGCGCAGATACATAATACAAATCAGAGAGTGTAGCGATTTTCCTCATCTTTTCAGTTTCACTGTGCCAGTCCCAGTGGTGCATTAAGGAAATGGCCAACTGACTTGAGTAAGATTATTTACCTGAAGCCCTTCCCTGACCGCCTCCAGCAGGTAGGGCACCAGAGAGTAGTTCCACAGGTCGGTGAACCAAACCCGAGAGCCCTCTACATCCAGGGGACAGGACAGGAAGAGACGGGGCCCTGGAGGGACGAAAGAGACAGCATGATGAATGTTCAAAAGACGTAAGACGAAAAGACTGATGAAGAGACATGGAGCAACGGACCACACAATTTGGCAAAAAAAAAACATGTAGCCCCCTTAAAGGAGAAAAACAAGTAGGTGTGTGTGTGTGTGTGTGTGTATGTCTGACCTATGGTGACATCAGAGGAGCTGTGTGCCTCCAGGAAGCCGTTGAGGTGCTGCCAGGTCTTGGGCATCCAGTCGATGATCTTAATCAGGTCGTTGCTGCGCGTGTTCTTATCGATCTCCGTCTCTATCAGCTTCCTGCGCAGGAAGCGGCCCAGGAAGCCTTTGACCGGCTCGGTGTGGTTGGTACACAGCACCCACCTACAGCAGCACACAGGGGCAATGGAGAAACCTGGTCAATGTTCAAACTAGGTCTCTCATCAAAGCTCAGTACGAGAGGTTCCTGCCATCACAATAAAGAGTTTGGGGGCTTATTACACTTCACAATAATAGGATCATATTTAATGAGTGTCTAGCCCGTGATGATATTTCTCTAATTGCTTTTATATTTTCCAAATAATCAGCTAGTCACACGTGCCACTCCTCCTCTGAACACTCATTCTAGTCCATTTGTTTTAATATAACATGGCTTGTCATCCAATAGAGTCTCCCAGTGGAAGAGGGCCTTTAGTCTACAATCTGTTTGAAATAACAGAGGACTGCCCATCAAACACATCATCAGTGAGATAATGCAAAGGAAATAAAACTTGAGAGTCCTTTCTCTGTGGAGGCATTTGTACACATTGCAAAATCGTCCAATTACAACAGGATGAGTGGGTATAGAACTCCCCAACAGCACAATATATTTTCACCGACGGACACAGACAGTACCAGAGTTTAAACAGCGACAGTTTTGTCGAAGTTGTGGTTGTGGTTAGTGCATGTGAGTGAGTGCGTGAGTGTGTGTGTGTGTGTGTGTGTGTGTGTGTGTGTGTGTGTGTGTGTGTGTGAGTGTGTGTGTGAGTGTGTGTGTGCGTGTGTGTGTGTGCGTGTGTGTGTGTGTCACAAACCTAAAGTTGTGATGAAGCTCAAGGTTCGGAGAGGAGGAGACTCCCTGGTTCATGGTCCCGATAACATAAGGGCTGGATACAGACAAAGACACACATCATTATACGGTCACATTAATATAGATTTGTAAACCTGTTGCATTATGTTGCTGTAAGGCCAGTAACAACAGGGTTCTCTGTCAGGCTTAAAAAAAAAAAATCACACTTTTTAATGCAGTGAAATGTCCGACTCACCATTTGTGGTACTTGCAGTTGAGGAAGCCGTTGAAGATGTCGCTGAGGGAGCCGATGTGGTGCAGGTTGTCCAGGATGACCACAGTGGGGAGCTCTGTGTCCGTCTCTGAAGAGCTACACTGCTCTGCCAGGGTGGACAGGTACTGACGCAGGTCCTGGGGAGGGAAAGCATTCGCAGGTTTATCATTTTGGAAGCAATATTTTGATCCTAAAGGGCTTGAAGAGTAAGGAAGCAACATGATGAAGTCCTTAAGCCTTTATTTATTTATTAAGGCAATTAGATCCAGCGGCCAATCAAAGCAGACTGGGCTTTTTTTTGAAGGCGGGGCTTAAAGAGAAAGAGACTCTAAAATGGAGCGTTTCAGACACAGGCTGCAAAGAGGAGATGCAGCATAAGGCACTGTGAGAAATACAAAAGGGTCTTTGGACACTACACCATGAAAACAGTTTCTAGCAGAAAACAGATTCACATTTAAAACACAGTCCTCAAACCGCTTGTGTATTGTTGTGATGCTGAAAGTTGAACGAGAAAACAACATTGATATTTCCTTCTACGTCGTGCACACATCGTGATAATCTCCTCTGGGGTTGTTGAAAGGACTTCTGGGAGATGTAGGAAGTCATAAGCCCCGTATAGGTTCCTCTAGGTACCTTGCTGGAGTTCTGGTCCACGTTGAAGCTGGCCACGTTGTGCTCAGTCACCTCCTGACCCATCTGAGCCATGATGTACTGGGCCAGCTTAGAGGCCATGAAGGACTTCCCGGTGCCACTGGGCCCAGACAGGATGATCCGCCGGTGCTCCATCAACAGGTTGAGGTAACGCTGGATGATGGGTTTAGGGATCAGCGTGTCGAACACCAGGCTGTCTATGCTGTTCTCCTTCACGCCTGTAGGAAGAGGAGAGGAGGGAGGGAGGGAAGACATTTAAATGAGTGAAGATTCATTGCATATTGGACTGTTACAAGGTACAGTGTGTACTATCATATTATAGTATTAAGCAGAATATAGTGGTGGGATTCCCTTGCTAACCCTACCCCTTTGGGAGTATTTACAGAAGCTACGGTGGTCTTCAAGGACAAGAAGCTAGTTACTAAATATGGCATCATCCACCACTGTCTCAAGTCTTTCTACAATATCAAGTGATGAGGTGAAGATGTATTTAGTTATTTATTCTACAGTACTTCTTCTTCTTCTTCCGACAGGTGCATTTCCCCCGGACGCCCACTATATAAAGAAATTTGGCAAGGTCGTTAAGTTTGTCTGTTATGTGTTATTGTAGAAACATGGCGGTATCCCCGCTCCTATGTAAATATAAAAGGCTCATTCTTAGGTAATTATCTATTTTATGTTCAAGCTATTATACACTAATTAATACAGACTATACATATTATTTTCCATCTCTACCAAGTCTGTACTGAACAATGACAATAAATCCACACCTGGTTTCTACATGAGCTGTCATCCTAAAATAGAAAGTCTTGGCTCTGTACCTTTGAGGTTGACCTTGATGATGTTGTTATCGCCCACCAGGTATCCACAGGGCAGCAGCTCAGGTACCTCAGAGGAGTGAGAGCGCACCACCTCTCCCATCCTGTAGCACACTATACTGTCTGAGCTCAGGCCCAGGCTGCCATGAGGGTCCACCCGGAACACATACTCCTGCACAAACAAACAAAGAGTTTAAACCATTGATAATGCCCTCAATATAGACTGGGATTCTTGCTGTCCAATGTAACCCCTAAATTTGACATGCTTGGTTTTTGTACTTGTACTTGTGATTCCACTACCATAAAATACAGGGATAAAGGTTTATTCTGTGGAACATTTTGAAATGACATGAGCTTATTGTGCACCTGAATGGAACATACTATTCAGTAGTGTTATTATTACATACTGCAAATCAAAGGGCCTGCAGTGAAAAGTGTGCCTAAAAGAGTTCTCACAAGCCTCATGATTTTGTCAGACGGACTAGACGCACGGTTGAAAGATAACATCCCGAATTTTGAATGTCAAATAGCCGACCACTAACATTGTATTCTCGTCACTGAATAAAAAAAACTAAATTGTATCAGTTTTTATCATCAAATATGTGCTTTTACCTTGTCAACGTCTCGTCTTATGCATAAAAAAGGGGTTGTTGGCCATCATTTTTCGTCACTGTTTTTCGCTAACGAAATTAGCAGTGGTGTCGTTACCTTAAAGAGGCGTCGGATGACCCCATCCAGGACGTCCCACTTGGTTTTCCCGCTCACGCCTATCGACCCGATCAGGCTCTCCTGGCTCCGTGTGCCCTGGAGAGGAGGACAATCATAGTCACAACCAATAAGATGACAGTGTCTTTTTAACTGGAGAAACATAGAAATAACATGAACTCTCCATCCACTAACCTTGGTGGTGTACGGTCCACTGCTGATGCTGACCACTATCCTCACACTGCGGCCCTCCTTACGTAGGTTGCCCTCGTAGCCGTCGTCTAGTAGAATATCTAAAAACAACACATTTTGTCTTAGAAAAAAAAAACGCAACCATCCCTCAAACTTTGATTTATCCTAAACAAAGACTCACTCTGCCTGCTGGCAAATCATAGCTGTGACTGGACAAACAGACTCCAAAGTAAACTAAGGCTAATGGGGTTCTTTCATGTGATAATTTAAATTGAATGGATTTTTCATACAGAGAATGTTTCTAGTCGGTGCTCGGAATGATAATGTAAGAATGACTGTGTGTGAGGAAATTAAATAGTGCAATCTAAGGCAGAGATAGTTTTTTAATTTATTTAGAATAATAAGACGAAAGTAATTTTTTTTAGTAGGACGAGGTACATTTGAAGTTGAAGCAGTGAAACAAACTCACTAAGAAGCTAATGGTGGAGACAGTTGTCTGGAGAAATAAATTGTGATTTTCATCCAAGCTGAAATTTGCATATAAAGAAGTATAACAGAGTTACATCGGCCCACAGCAGTGTGAAATCATATATTATATTCACCTGACACATGTTCTATTTGTGTCATGCTCCACCAACAGCAACAGAACTGAAGACACAGTTGTTTCAGTTCACAAACATCATAGGCTGAGGATCTTTAGTCATCTCTACATCCGGCTTTGCTAAGTTACCATGATTTATTTTAACCTGCAATAGCAGATTGCATATTATGCTTACTTTCAGGTTAAAAATATATTTGGGTTTTACTAAAAACAGTTTACCCCAAAAAACCTTTATGATTCTCACAATGCCCTGTGTCTGAAATGCATCATTATAGAGCTCTTTAAGCCACGCCTTCCAAAAAGGCCAGTCTGCTCTGATTGGCCGTGAATCTAACTGATGAGTTAAATTTAACTACCGGTTAGATCTAGGGGTATCTGGGGATGTGCTTATCAGAGATGGAGGTAGTTCTAAGTTAGGTTTGTATTGGGGGGGAGGGGTGGCTTCTCCCCTTATGATGTCATATGGGGTGAGAAATCTGATATCTATCTATCTATCTATCTATCTATCTATCTATCTATCTATCTATCTATCTATCTATCTATCTATCTATCTATCTATCTATCTATCTATCTATCCTGCAGCCATGTTTCCGCCTTCTGCCGGTTCCCTGCAACCTTTAACCTTTGACAACAGCCACACCACTAACAGCTCCTCCACCATAAGTCTCCCTCTCTGTTTCCCAGGCTCCATTTTGGTGAAGGGTAGGGGTTAGTCTACTTTGTATTCTGCTGGCTTGCCTCAGCCCAGGGCTCTGTGCTGTGGTGATAACAGCCCCTTGGCCCACTCACTCGCCATCCCACGCGTCACTGCTCATCCCTCCATCAATTAACCAGGGCCGGAGAGTCCCCGGAGAGAGCCGCGCCTTCTATGTTAATTATAGGACAAGGGAGAGAGGGACCAAACTCTTTCACTCCTGAAATCGGAGCAGGCCTGGAGAGATTGTGTGTGTGTGTGTGTGTGTGTGTGTGTGTGTGTGTGTGTGTGTGTGTGTGTGTGTGTGTGTGTGTGTGTGTGTGTGTGTGTGTGTGTGTGTGTGTGTGTGTGTGTGTGTGTGTGTGTTAGACAGGCTCCCGCTGTGTTGCTAGCCCTTGCAGTAGAGAGAGGGCAGCTATTTCATCATTTGGTGCTACTCCGGATCATTTCTGTCCGCTAACGCAATTCTCTCCCATTTATTGAGGCATGTACGGAGAGAGAGCTAATCCAACTTAGCGAGCGAGCTATCCAAATATATACTGCTGCAGACCACAAAGTGTTTCCTACGGCTTAGCACAGCATAAGGACTTTGCTCTTACAATGCCGAACTATGAGGTTTAATTCTTTAGAGCTGAATTTGCCTACCAACAGTCACCAACACTCACCATCCACAACTTGTACGTACTGTGTGCACTCTGAAAAAAAAAAAAACGGGTTTTAATCCACAGCCTTAACGGTCAAGTTGCTAGTTATGGTGGGCCCCTGGTTGTCCTACCCTTTATTTACACTACATGCCCGTTCACAGAGCCTAGGCTGTGTATTTACACCTTCAGCGCACAAACAGTACAGGCAGGCAGCGGATCATGAGGAGATATCGACTGATTTTGACAGATAATGATTTTGACAAGAGAAACATTCTCCAGAACTCCACCTTTAAAAGAATATCAGCCAACTTAAAAATATTTCTCCGTCCTGATTGGCTAGTGAGTGACAGCATTCCCTATTATTGTTTAACGTTTTTCAACACATATAGACACGTCCGTTTCAATTACTTTGGCGCCTTCACACTTGCTGCTCTGACTTGAGCCAGCACACGGCTAACACCTCGGTTGGACATGCTGACTGTGAGCTGACCTGACATGATGGTGTCAGTGATGTTGAGGTTGTTGAGTGACAGGCCCAGAGACTGACGGGAGGAGGAGGAGGACGTGCTGGAGGTCTCCGAGGGCGGCCGGCACGTCTTGACGGGCGTGGCCGTGGGCGTGGCGTTACCGCTGGACTTCAGACGGTCGTTCTCCGCCTTCAGGATCTCAATCTCGTTCTGTGGATGAAAAAGGAATAAAATAAAGGTAAAGTTAGACTAAGGCTGTGTTTGAAAAGCCCTACTAACATCCTACTCATACTCCTTTTGACGTCAATTTGAGTATGTTGTTATGGTTGTGTATGCGAGTTTGTGTAGGCGAGAAAGGCCCCGGATGAGTACTTACTTCCGGGAAGTTTTTGTGTATGGATCGATACTTTTCCTACTCAACCGCCCCACAACGCATTGCGTCTTTTCAAACGACACAGAAGTTTTTTTTTTTAATTCTTTATTGCTTCTGTATACGTCAGTGCAATGACGGATTACCGCATGGGCAAAGTGGGCACATGTCCAGGGCCCTGGCCAATAGGGGGGCCCTTGATTTTTTTTTTTTATTAAAATTTTTTGACGGGGGTTTCCCCCCTGGGAATGGGTCGTAAAAAGTCGGGTTGTTTTATAATCGGGGTCTTATATTCGGCCGGGACAAGCGTGTGTGCGCTTGGAGAGAGAACGATGTGTCTAGAGAAAAAAAGGCACGGGAAATGGCCAAAGAGCTCCACATCCCCACTGAAATCAAAGCCTCGACTCATTGTGTTGCGAGTCAACGTGTCAGAGGCACGAATCGGTACAGCGATCGACCTACAGTGGCTTTTCTGCTGTGGCAGTTGTAGTGAGGAGAGTTTGCCAACTGTGCGTTCCCTTTACGCACCAGTACCAGTGTAACGAGCGAGGCGGTTGTTTCACTTTACAGTTAGTCGGCAGTGAGATTGGGGTATCCAGGCTCGGGACATGCAATCAGATCGCGGAGCCTGTCCCCTCGACACCCGTTAACGTGCAGGAATCCCCTGTGATCATTTAGTTTTAAACCACAGAGTGTGTCTGTCTCACTGTGAACGACACCAACACAGCGTTTCACCGGGTGACGCGCTGCTTTGCTCAGACATTGAGTGTAGGCTCCGATGGGGGCAAGGGTGGGCCAAAAAGCAGGCGCAGAGATCTTACAAAGGCAAAAAAAATCTGCTCGCGCGCTTAGCGCGCGCTCGCATCGTCGGTGTCTCTGCCCCAATCTAACTGTCTAGTAGGCTCCGGCGCAAAGAATCTCTTTCTCTTGCGCAGCACCAGAGAGACTTTATAGAATTGTATTTCGCTCTATCTCTCTCTTTCTCTCTCTAGGCCGTGCACTGCATTATAATGTGTGTGATTGTGGATTGCACGGTGTGCTAGTGCGTGTATTTGCGTGTTGGTAGGGGTCCATGACTGGTTTGTGTCCAGGGCCCGTGGTCATGTTAATCCGTCCTTGCGTCAGTGTAAACGGTCTATATACACAATTGATCGTTAAGTAGACAGTATGTAGTATAAACATGTTGAGTATGTAGGAGGTCATTTCGAACACAGCCCAAATCTTTAAGTAATGTGGGTGCATGACAAAAACAGTGAGAGACATGACAAAAACACCATTATGTCGGGGACAAGAAACAAAGTGAACAGATTTCTAACTCTAAGATAAACTGCTAGGGGGTGCCCCCGAATAGTTGACTATTTAACGATCCAATGGAAGTAGCCCGATTAGACTGATAATCTCACATTCGAATAGTTAACAAATGTGGTTATAAAACAATAATCATTCTATTCAAAATAATGTAACGCTGAATGTCTGATCTTTCCATGGAATTGCTTGATTTCTCCCAATAAGTCATACAGACTTGATACATCTCCTATTGTGGTATATATATCAGCCTATTATAGCATACTGTTAATAAAACATTTGAAAACAACTCATGAGCTCTTAATACATTTTCATAGTGTGCGTAAATGGTAGACTAAGTCGCAATAAAATTATTTCTTATGGAAAAAACTGAAGCAAATGTTGCGATTGAGAATATGGATCAACTAAAAAGAATGATTTGACGATAAGCCGACAGTAGGCAATATTCGACCAATCAGGTTGCTTAGACAGCCGACGGTCATTCTCCAGCATTCACTCCATTCAGACTGGCTGCTGTTGTTATTCTGAATCAGTATTATTGGTATTATGGGCTGTAAGCGTCTTTTGATCTTCAAGGCTCCTTTGTACTGAAGGGTAAGTCTTAGATAAGGAGCCGTACATGATCCCCAGATCTGAGAAGGAGACTACAGGCTTCTACCAGACAAGATCCACTAAACTGAGACATTTATGATGGTATGCTTTGAACATGGGCTTCTTTTAAATCACCTCTGAACATTGTACTTTGAAATGATGGTTGGCGTATCTTTGCAATACATCAATAGGAATCAAATAAATAAACCAAACGTGTGTGTTTGCTGGGAGAAAACTCCACATGCGTTCTTATTATTTCATTTCGCCTCATGGACGATCAAACAATTTCATTCGGAAATTCTGAAGCGCTTCCACCTTAAAGCCACTACGAGTAACATGACACGTTGGCGGCCCCTTTGGACAAATGCGGTAGTATTTTTACGACGCCCGCTGTCGCAAAGCTGTTTTCTAGCTCGTGCCAGGTGTGCGAGTGTGAACTGAGAAGGGCGCAATATAGTGCATGTCCGTGTGTTGAAAGTGTGAGGACATGGTGGTTATCTGATGATGGTGAAGCAAAGCAAACTTTTGTTAGTACCAACCGCTCATTCATTTAGGAGTAAACACTGCAGTCTAGTTTCGCTCTCGTGAAATTGTATACATGTTGCTTGGCAACGCCCTCGTCCCGCCCGTAGCCTATATCTGCATTCTCTTTTTTTTCTTTGATGGTTCAGCCCCGTTATCAGTCATTATGACGACAAATAACTGTCTCAAACAAGGCTCCTGCTCCCCTTCCCTCACCTGGAGTGATAGGCTTCTCAAATCGCGTTGCTGCTCCACACTGAAATCTGCGACCAATACGGATATGTGACCATACAGCCTGCACGAGCGAACCGAAAATCGGACTGGGTGTACGACCAGATCAAATGCAGTAATAAAAACTATATAAAAACGTCTTTCTTTGCACTGATGGTCTCGTTTGCTGTTAAAGGTAATTTATGATTATCAGAGGAAACATGAGGCTGTTTAAAAGATATTTAAATGTTACTCGTAGCCGCTTTAATGCGCCATTTATTTAATGTCCAGTTTTGGGGCTGATTCAGCAGGTTGGGTTAGTGCACTTTGTGAACGCTGGCAAGCAACTGGATCACATTTTCGTTTGATATTTCCTTGTATTTCTCCTCCATAAATCACCAGCATTTTAGACTTAAGGGAATTGTTTTTAATAACCTTTTAGTCAGAACTGTCACTCAAAATGTGAACTCAAGTTCTTTTTATGTACAAGTGTTATGTTATTTAAGTTCTATGTGTGTAGGTGCATTGTGGCGAGTTTGGTGTGTGTAAATAGTATGTATATATATATAGGAAAGTGCTTTGTGTTACAGTATGTGTGTGTCTGTATGAGTGCAAGATCAGCCAAGCACTAACTAGCCCACTGAATGCCTTATTAACTTCCTAACTGGTACTTGCTCCAGTGCCTTTAGGGGGAAACACACCAGTTGAGCTCAATTAAATTGGACTGGCAGTAAAATAAAGTTTTGCCTGTCTATGCCTGCGGAGTAAAAAACAAAGATGCCTCTATCTGGGCAACAAGCTCTTAAAGCCAATTTGACTTTGATATTCAAATTGTAGCCACCATGATCTCCCGGGCGAGTGTACACGCTGTACCAGTTTTTATTTTTATTATATATGTGTTATATGTGTTTTAAGCTTCATTTGATAGTGATAGAGTGAAAATGGGTAAGGAGAGGGGAGTGGGATGACATACAGTTGGGTTCCACGGGTCGGATTCGAACCCGTGACCACTGCGACAAGGACTGAGCCTATATGGTATGTGCTCTAGCCACTACGCCACCGGAGCGAGCCCACGTTGTAACATGTTTGACCTGTGTTAAACCTCAATAGGTTGCGGTCTCACCTGCATGCGGTTCATGGCCTCCCTGATCTGGTCCAGGTGGTGGGCGGAGCTAAGAGCCTCCAGCCGGATGTCAGTCAGCTTGAGCTCCTTCTCCCTCAGCTCGTTCTTCAGCTGCAGCACCACCTCAGCCTCGGCCTCGCTGCATTCCAACAGCCTGCACACAGGGGTTACACACAGGGAGGAGCAGGGGGTCACACCAAGAGGGTTATACCAAACACACACACACACACACACACACACACACACACTGTCTGGAGAGAAATATTAGACACTTAAAGGAAACAAGAGAGCTGGAGTTGAGAGGCAAACTGTAGTTGGAGGTGGGAACCAGGCACAGGCACATATACAACATGGAGGTGAATGGGGGAACATTTGAGACAGCGAATCCTTCCCATTTACAGGAAGCCATTATTACTTCAGCTAAGCTATCTGGTGATAGGTTCCCGTTCCAGTCCAAATGCGTTGCAAACACAATGAACAACTAAGGTGTAGAAAGTGTAGGATATATAGTAGATGCTGCGGGAGTTGTCCCACCATCATAATGCAGTTATTTTCATAATAAACAGGCAGATGTTTAATACAATAACTACAGTTAAATGCAACGCTAATTTGCTTAGAAAAACCCAACAAAGATCTGTCACACTGGTGTCGTTCACCATGTTAAGACACGTTTACACGCTCTGCCCCGGAGAAAACCACCTCAGCCTTTGTGAAAAGACATTTCCCAGACCAGCTGCCAAACAGCACAGCAGATGTGAACACTATTTGCTTGTTGCTTGTTGTCCACATGGGGTCCCCTTTAGCAGTGACACGGAGCCAATTCATTCTGGTGTGAGTAGGAAAATGATTACTGCTCATATCCTACTCGTAGCCTTAGCCTACTGACATCTTTAATGAACTTAGAACTGGACATTTCAGAACCAAAGAGACACAACCTCCGACATGCCGAGGCCTTCATGGCTATAAGATGCAGAAGAAATTCACACCAACCCAAACCACTGCACACACACTCCCTGGGAGCATGCCACACAGGGCCTATTACCGAGATCTGTGCTTGTAGACCATGTGAGCGTTTTGCCTTTTCTTTGGTGTCCAAATAGGGGAGGAATTGCTATCGCAAACGCTGTTGCTACAGCCGGTGGAGAGAATGTGAAAGAGAAGAATGAACAGAGGGGTGAGAGAAAGGTGAGGTGAGGAGGATTAACAGACATTTTTTGGAAAGAAAAGAAAAATGGACTCAGAAAAGATACAGGACCAAAACAAACTGTCTATGTGTTTGCATGTAGTAATACAAGGGGAGAGAATTACCTGTGAATACAGATTATGTGCGTTCCAAATTGCAAAGTATTTATTTTTACTATTCTACATACTACAGCTGATCATAAAAAGTATGCAGTTAGCATGCAGTTGGCACACAATTGGGATATACATGTACTTACTACTACTACTAATAAGTTTATTTCATCATAACATTGCGCTTTGAACTTGCCTCTTGCTCACAAACCCATCGCATAGCTGTTTAAACATTTTTTTTTAGCAGGTTGTTTTCACTCGAAGGCTCAGTCGATGTGACTTAACTTTAACGCCAAAAAAAGCATGCTGATTTCTACACTTAAAGTTAAAACCGGATGTAGTGGTCGTGCATCTGGTTATTTTTTCAAACCATCTAGATCTGACCACATGTATTGGGACGTATGGGTGTCTGTCTGCGCGTAAAGACTCACTCTGTGGTGGAGGGCGAGGAGTGCAGCGTGGAGACACTGCCCTGCCTGTTGTCATGCTGCAGTTTGGGGGAGGAGGGCAGCGAGTCGCTCATCTCCTCCATCTCATCGTGGGACTGCGACTTGGTTTTCTTCTTGCTGAACGCCTGTTTGAAGGAGCTGCGCAACTGCAAGACCAAAAAAAAAACACAAAAATACACAGAGGGGGAAAAGACGTCAATATCACCGTCACACCTAACCTCTAAACAATCATAACACCATGTCAAGCTCTGGTGACATCACATCCTGTCAGATCAGGAAGTGACTCCGTGCTGTTTCCAGGCAACGGTCACTGTCTGGTTTAGGTAAAGATAAGAGAGGCAAAAAAGCAAGGCAAGGTAAGTAGAGATGGAAATGAAAGATGGACACAAGGGGGGGACCAGGCTCTTTAATGACCCTAAGAATCAGGGCTGAAACAAGCAATCAAAACCAAACAAAGGTTATAAAGGAGGAGCGGGGAGGAAAGAGGGGAGGGGTTTGCCGTATCCATGCCGACGTTTCCAGGAAAAGGGGGAAGAAGAGGTTGCTCTGAGAGAGAGAGAGAGAGAGGGGGGGGGGAAGAAGGAAGGAATGAGGGAGGATGGGAATAACAACCACAGCACACACATACACAAGACACTCTTGGAGCCACTGACCTGAGCCGGGATGGAGTCAGCCACCTGAAGACGCAGAACACACCCAACGTTAAGCCACGCACAAACACACACACACACACACACACACACACACACACTCTAGCTCACCTGGCGAGCCATTAAAGCTAAATGCTGCCAATGCAAAGCTGATTCACTTAGCATTCTTTTTTATACAATTATTGCTGTTGAGAAGGGAGATTGCTATTATGATCACCACATTATTAAAATGACTTTGTTAGACAATTGAGGCAAAGTCAGGATCAGCTTCCCATGCTCAGAAATCAAAGATATTATTTGTATGGTAGTTTAATGGATGGACACTGAGAATCATAAGCAACTATTCTACCATATTTAACTCATACATGAATAGTCATATAATCTAAGTGTTAAAAGAGATGGCCGTTAATGGACAGGCCTGACTATTTGGTTAAATAGTCAGGTAGTTAACAGTTATGAGTGTGTATTTATGAGTCTCTGTGGGGACATTTTTAACTCCTTCCAGAGGGGGGGCCGTGTCCTCATTATGACTGCTTTATTGAAGGACACCTCTGCATTCCCCTGCCATTCTCTTAGCATAATCCGCTGCTTCTCTGCTCACTCTTCACTTACACTACACCTGAGCAACCCCGGTTCAACTCTATCCGTGTCTCCACGTGTGTGTGCGAGGAGGCAGAATTTATGCGAATGAATAATTAATCAGCTGCTTAAATAAGGAATTGATTTGTATTCATGAGCCCTGACTTGAATTTTCTTTCTGGTGTGGGGGGTGTGGGGGGGGGGGCTCTCATTTAACCTGGCAGGCTCAGGTGACACTGTCTGTGGTGAACCTTTCGGGTGGTTGTTAGCAAAGCATTTCATTTCAAAGACATTGGGTTTGGCATTGCAGCAGAAGGCAGTGGAAAGTGAAGTGACTAGTCTGCGCTCTGCACTCTTTGGCTGGCTGGGACAGAACCTCTAATATGTCATGTGTCTGACTCAGGGGGCTGCAGCAAATAACATGGTGCAGTCAGGGACACTGGGCTGCTATAGTGCAGAGGAAAGCAAAGAACAGTGAAACTATGAGAGAAGGGCAGAGGGAGAGGAGGGGGCTCTGTTTGTGCAATTTTAGATAATTTGGCATGTTCTCCTTGATTTGTGGACAAATAAGTGGAAGTGAAATAGTAGACATTGGGTATTCCATTAAAGGTGGAGTCTGCTATTCTGTCAAAATCACTTTTTAATCAACATCAGTGAATATCTCCTCACGATCTGCTAGTTGGTACTGTGTTTGCACTGAAAACAAAGAGCTGGTGTTAATACACAGCCTAGCCTCTGTAAACTGGTATGTAAACAAAGTGGCTCGGACCGACCCACCGTAGCAAGTAACAATGCTATCGATAGACTTATCGCTATGATGATACAGGTAGCACGTTTTTAGCAAGTGTGACAATAAGCTGGCCAATATTTAAATTACAGTTGAAGCCAAGCACTGATCAAAGCCAAAGTATGATACGAACTTTAGCTTATATGGATAGCATTGTTGCTAGCTACGGTGGATCCCTTTTGTTTACATACCAGTTTACAGAGCCTAGGCTGTGTATAAACACTGGCTTTTTTCCAGTGCGCACACACAAAATACTGACAGGTAGCGGTAGTAGGTTGAAACTTAATTTCTGTTTGCCGTAAAAAGAGACAGAAGTTAACTTTGTTGAAGACTTGACCAACTCCACCTGAGTAGCTAAGGGTTTAAGGGCCCTCGGAAGTGTGTCAATTGTCATTAGATGCTGAGGGGAGTGAGAGTGCTTCTCCCCTGCCCAGACTTTCAAGCTTGACACAGAGATTCAACGAGCACTTCTCTCTAACCCCCTGGGGCAGTTATCAACCTGGTTACAAGCCGGAACTTTGGTATCCATGACGTCAGCGGCCAATAAGCCTGCTGGGCTGTTGTACATAGAAATTCAAAGTGCGTTTCAAAAGTGATAATTGCATGGTGGTTGACTGCTCCGCTTGACCCTCACGGAATGTTTGGTACCTCATCCACTTGGGCGCTGTAACCTAGCAACTTGAGATATGACGGCAAGCTGTGACGCATTCAAAAGGTATGGGATTTTACAGATTATATGGGTATCGGACAATTTTCTGCCTCCAACCACAAAAAAGTGTCCAAAATCTGTGACTTGTTTGAAATTGGACCAACTATTTATTCATAGGATGACTCAGTTAATATGGGCTCAGTAACACCCACTTTAACCAACTTTAGAAAGGTTGTAAAAAGAAAACGCATCATAGCAATGACAGATGTACTGCCGAGCGGGTCAGAAATGATCATGGTCTACTTTTGATTTGGAGTTTTCATTCAATAAAGAGGAGCTGCAAGCAAACCCTGTCATCCCCAGCTATAAATTCTAGGCATTTAGCTGCTATTAAGGCAACAGTACAATACGCTTTATTTCACAGACCCACACCAATTCCTTCATTTACGTAAAAGAATATATTTAATCCGTAATGCAGGCCTATAGAGCATATTTGAACTGGCTTAAATGCTAATGAATAATTCATATTTGAATTAGGAGTCTTTCACAACGCAATCCACCTCCTTAACAAAGACTAGAGAAGTAAGTGTAAAAATATAAGGCTTTTGATGTGTGCTGAGGGGAAAGGTTTGAGTTGGGAAGACAATTGAGTTGCATAGCCAGCAGTTACATTTTGGACGAGTTATTTTCATTTAGTTTTTTATATGTTGGAGAGAGCTGCTGCGTGCCTTTTTATATTTTCAGTTTTTTCTCAAGTTACAAAGTTGATATTTTTCCTTTTTTCTCTTTTAATTTCTCTCTTTCATTCCTCCACCTACCCAGCTCTTCTTCTTCTTCTTCTTGTCCTCCGCGTCCTTGCCCAGGCTGCCCATGCTGGAGTGACTGGCCGCGCTGTTGATACTGGACATGCTCTCTGACGAGTGCTGCCGTCTGATGCGCAGGTCTGGAAAGGACACACACACACACACTATCTCGCTTAGTGTACAGGCAAGATGACAAGACGTACCTACAATGCCGAAAGTTTAGCCCACATATTTGTCTGGTATCATTGTCTTTTAAAAAGGTGAGACATGGCAGGCAAAAACATAATTTTTTCAGGCACTGGTCAATTTTGAGATGTGTGCATATTTTGCTTCAATAACATGTCTTCTTTCACTAATATAAATAAAAGGTCTAAAATGTACTTTTAGATGTTGATTGGACTAATCCTTGTCTGTTTGCGTCTGTACATTTCTCCTCTACTATCTATCATCTATACTATATCTATCTTCTAGCATCAGATTTTTTCAATATTCTGACCCAAAGATATCATCTTCTTACATCGACTAAACTTTCCATAATCATTCTTGGCACTTTTGAGGTATACAATATTCAAGTTAAATACTACAGCAAACTGTTCCTGCTCAAATCATCATATGCTCCCCTGCCCGTGTGCATCATTACCTTTGTGCAGGTGGTCCGGGCCATTGAGCGCCACCTGGATGGCTGTCTGGGCGTCTGTGTTCTGACACTTCAGCACGTCTATCGTCTCCCTCAACTCAACCAACTCAGTCTCCTGGAGGGAGGGAGAGAGAGAGGGAGAGAGAGAGGGAGAAAGAGAGAGCGACAGGGAGAGAGAGAGACAGACAGACAGACAGAGAGAGAGAGACGGTGGAGAGAGAGAGACAGAGCGCGCGAGAGAGACAGAGAGAAAGAGAGAGAGAGAGAGAAAGGGAGAGAGAGAGTGTTTAAAACAAGGTTAATACACCTTACAAACACCCTTACTGTTCTTCCTTTGGCCAAATGCGCTGAATCAACACATGAGCTCCATCACTGGACACACACTCTCAAATTCGCCACTGGCTTAAGGTAGAAGTGAATTGGGAGACAGAATTGAAGGGAGGGTTATTTTGAAGAAGATAGGAGTGTCCCCATGGATTCACCCCCTCAACCCCAGCACTACCTGCTCAGAATGAGAAGGAGCTCTAAACTCTGTGGAACCAGCAGGATCAGATAGAGGGGGGGTGGGGGGGTCTTGAGTGAACAAAGCCCACTGGGGGCTGCAGATAGGGGTTCCTGCTTTAATTAAAAAAGTTGGGACAGCCTTGTTTAAAGAAAAGACATCCCACCAGATCCCAGTCTGTTTTAATTTAGAGGGGATTAAAAAGCTGCCAGGGGTCGTCAGCACCTCAGTGTGTGTGTGTGTGTGTGTGTGTGTGTAGTAGTATGTGAGTAAAATTCATAATTGTGTGGGAGGTGTATATCCTTTATCAGCACCATAGAAGCTCCTCTAAAAGCCTTTTGTTCGTAAAAAAATAATAATTTGACTTCGAAGAAAATTGGAGAAAAAATAAGACCCCAGATCAGATCAATTCTGGAGGATATCTGGAGAATACACTGCATATTTTCAGAGGTGTATAAATATACTGAACCATGGCATGTTACTTAGAATTGTGATACTTTGGACTGCATCTAAAGCACAATAATTTGCATTGGTTAAGGTTAAGGAGTGAAGTTAGAAACGGGTCAAACTTTGCTAAGAACAACCTTGAGTCAGAAAGTGAACCTTTAAGATAACAAAATTTCAATGAATCCATAACCGCCGACCTCCATGTTGTTAATTTCCCGCTGCACAATTTCAATGTCAAAGCGTTGGCTGTTTCTAATCAGTTCTCCTCCCTGTATTAATCCCCTGTGCCCTCGGAGTTCATTCACACACAGAGCATTTCAGAATTGGAGGACTGTAAAGCTCTTGTACCTTTTGTTCTGCGGTCATGGTGAGGCTCTGCAGACGGCCCGTCATGTTACTCAGGCTCTTCTCGAAGGCTGCCACCAGGTGAGACTGAGGACACACACACACAGAGACACACACACAGTCAGTATTTAGCTTAATACACTGTGACATTTGTATTCCCTTAGTCAAATTATATATATAAAAAAAAAATTATTTAAAATGGTCAAAAATGTAATGTCCTATTTTATTCTTCAAAGACAGACTCAATATCTCAACAAATGTGTCTATCCAAAATTAAAATATCTAAAACATATGGAATCAAAACGTATAGTTTAAAACACAAGAATGATCAGATTTAAATTGATGTTCATGTTAAATGTTTAGAACCCCCCCCTCCCCCCCCCCCCCGCCCCGAAGAAAAGCCTACACCAAGCATGAATAAGTCAGTGGTGGTTGGTGAGGATAGCTTTGAGGTACTGTACACTTTTTTTTTTTTTTTTTTTTCATATGCGCTATAATCAGGGTGTCATTGGAAAAGATGGCCCTCCATGAATACATTCAGTTAAGTTTAATAACAAAGTGAGTTTTCACTTAAGCCAAAGAGGAGCGAGAACCACACCAGACTCTTTGTGGAAAGTTTGTTTGCAGACAAGTCTGACTGTGATGAATAGGTTTCCTGTATCCTGTAAAGAACTGCTGCTGAGATATCTAGCTCTCAAACACACACACATAGCCCTTCACTGTGAGTCACTCTCACAGTTCAAGGACCATTTCTGGTAGTTTGACAGGAGCCTTTAATACAACGTGTTGCATCCTACTGCTGTCAACAACCCATTGAGCATTAGAGCATGCTTCAAGAACATGTTTCCGGGCAAATACAACCAAGAAAACATTTAGCACAGAGAGAGAGAGAGAGAGAGAGAGAGAGAGAGAGAGAGATGCTGCCCTGCCTCACTTCTGTCACCTAAAGGGGAAGAGGCCACACACTGCTGATGGGTGGCAAATGTTTTGCGACGTAACACCGTCTGCTCTGCTGAATTTCTGGTTTGTGTGTGTCTGGGTGGGTATCTAGATTTGTCTGTACCTGTTTTTTTTTTGAAAATGTGTATTTATATGTGGATGTGTGTTGGAGACTTCAGTACCTGGTTGTGTGTCCTTGTGCAAATCTGAGTCCGTATAACCTGTCCGTGTGTGTGTGTGTGTACTGCCAGCTCATCCTCAGACCCTGAGACACCTGTCAGGCCTGCTGTGTCACATAGAGGCGGGCAGCATGCCCAGACAGACTAGACTATCTCTGTTTTATGCGCTCACACACACACACACACACACACACACACACACACACACACACACACACACACACACACACACACACACACACACACACACACACACACACACACACACACACACACACACACACACACACACACACACACACACACACACACACACACACACACACACACACACACACACACGCACACACACACACACACACATTCTAATAATTCAGAGGACTTTAATTTACTAGATCTAACTCGATCTGTTACTAAATGTGCAATCTAGCGTCTAAACAGCTCCATCAAATTGATTTTTTTTTAAATGTTTCTAGCCTTGAGAGGACATTGGGACCCCTTAAATCTAGAACGAACACACACACACACACACACACACACACACACACACACACACACACACTGACAGGACCATGTGCCGCCTCCTCTGCACTCCATGTACCTGGCTGCAGAAGGAAAGGTCTTGACCTTTAGAAATGCCAACTGTTCCAACTCATTTCTCCACATCTCTGTCCAACTCCACCTGTGATCTCCTACTCCTCACCCCTCTGCCCACCTGTCAGGCCTGCAGGAGGGGCAGACTGGACAGCAATACGTCCCACCCATCTGTCCTGCTCCATGGGGCCCGGCCCAGGCAGCCACGCTTCGCCCCCAAACCCCCTGTCTTTCTGACACTATTCCTGATACCCAGGTCTGGAGGTTGACGGTGGGCCAAACCATTGAACTGGACAAGGGGACTACATCTCAAAGGTTGTGTGTCGGCCAGGGTAGGAAACTTGGAACATACCATTTGGGGGGCATTTTGGATTATCTCCAGGGTAATTTGATCTAATGTTGGGATTTTTGATAATTTTTTTTATACCACTTAGAATACAATTTTATGCTACTGCACTCCCATACACGTTTAAAGGGGCGGGAGTTGAGTGTGTGCAGGAAACTATTAGCGATGATGACTGTCCATTTTCGACTCTGGCTCTGCAAATAACATTTTTCTCTTCTTTAGGAGGGCACTACAAGCCACCGTCACATGAATTTCAAGGGCAATTTCATTTTTTTTTTTTTGCATTTTGCCTTGTGCCCTTGCTAATTCCCTACCCTGTTGTAGGTAGAATACAGACGGACGCATAGTCACGACTACAGTGCTCCAAGCCAGCACCTACTGCCGGGCTAAACTATTAAAACAATAGAGCAGGAAAGGGAGGGGACCGACAGAGGGAGATATAGGGGGAAATAAGGAAGGATAGAGCCAAAATGAGGGAGGAGAAGAAGAAAGATGTCAAGGTGACACAGTGACGGGTGAGTAAAGGAGGGAGGAGATTGAGAGGAGAGGAGGGGTGTCTGGGTGAACTCTTAAACCCGATTTAGTGTCAGTCCAGGCAGGGAAATGTGTCAGCTTCTCACACTTAAATAAAAAATTAAAAAATCTGAGCTGTACAACATTTCAGCTTCTTAATCCCTTTGACAGAGTGTTGGTTTTACGGATTCTGCTCCATTCTGATCAAATATGACCAAAACAAACACACAGCTCATTAAAATGAAGTGTGTGGAGTGTATTCAATCCAACGTGTGATGTTTTTAATGTAAATCGTTTTGTATGAGAGCGCTCAGAGGCTATTGACACACCCCGTAATACTTTGCTTAAGATCCAAATTCATTCCAAAAAGACAATACGAATGATTGTGTATGCGGTGGCAAAGCAAATGAGAGAGCTCAATATCAAATGACCTCAATCACTGAAAGATCCAATGCGTGGCTTTGATGAAATGAAAACACATTCAGCTGCTTCTTGAGTTAACATATGAGACCGATCAGCAAGTCTTTACCCCCCAAAACAATACTCTATCCGCTGTGACTTCAGAATATATATTTGACATTATCATGACAACTATTTCCATAGTAAAACTTTAAGAATTGTGCCCCCCTGGATGTTGAGAACATTTGACTTCATTTGGATGCTCAAAGCCCTTTCTAAAACCACATCAAAAGGTTTACGATGCATTAAGCGGAAGTCACAACCCAACTGAAATGACCTTTTAGTGTAAACACCATAACATATACCTATCGAAGGAATAAACGGCAAAGAATTTAGAGTTACATCATGTTGAGAAGATCAGTGATTAAAGCAGTGCCACAGAGAGCGTCTTGTTTTGGACTGTGGGAGGAGAACATGTGAGGACTCACACTCCCCACTGGGAGGATCAGACAAGCTCGTAGCACCAGCAACCCACCGTGCTGTCAAGTAGTGTGATGCAATGTACATACAACTTCAAATCCCAAGCCTCTTTCACTGGAGTGGGAACTGTCGACTTCTGCTGTGCCAGTGTTTGTATAAGTCTTAGCACAGAATTGCCTTGAGACTAATTGTCTTTCCAATTGTTGTGTTGATTCACAGCGACAGTGATTATATCTCTTTTCATTCATTTTGCTATACAACAGCCTAACTACATACACAAGCACATGATTTAGCCCCCAAGGTGTAAAATGTTGTTGTCATCCAGACATAGTTGATCAGTTCCAGATGTATCATCTTGTCGGCTACATTATATTACTACACATCAGCTAAAGGATTTTAAGGTGGATGAACAGAGCTGACACCAGCGACAGTGACATGTCTCTTTTTAATTTCAAGGGTCTAAATCAGCTCGCTGGTGTCCTGAGGTGGTGACATGTGTTATAAACCAAACTGTGAGCTACAGCCAAAGCTGTGTCATGTATGAGTCATACTGCACTGCCATTCTCCGTACCACCTACATTATAACTTATACTCCAAGTTATAATGTAGTAATTTGTTACATTAAATCCACATGACTTTAGTCGTGTTACAAAGCCCAGCTTTTTTAGGTGCCCTTAAATTACTATAAAGCCGTCACACCCACATTTCAAATGTTGTGTATAATTTATTACATAATGTATATAAATTAAATATGTAGATCAAAATGTGAGACATGGTTTATGAAAAGAGCCAGTATAGTTGTTTGCTGAGCTTCTGGGCTAACAGCAGTACAGGAAAAGTGATATGCTGATGACGTATGACTATCAGTGAGCTAACGTGAGCAATCTAGCTAAAAAGACACGGCATGTAAATCAGACAACTTTTCGGTTACCAGCAGTTGCATCGCTCTTATTTTGGCAAGGCTTTCCCACCTCCCAACACCTTGTTTCCCTACGCCAAGCTAATGCTAACATGTAGCGACTGGACCCGTCTGTCCACTGAACGCAGAGTCCAGACAGAAATGAACTCTCCATCAAACTGTAGTGGAGGAAGCAAACAAGCAGATCAAGTGACATCTCTGGAGGACATTCATCAGACTTTACACAGCTTTATGTGGAGTCACAAAAGTGACACCTGTAAACACACTTTGGTGTGTAAAATAAGTTAGACTTTAAAGGAATAGTTAAATGTTTAGCTTGTTGCTTCACTTTCGGGTTCAATACATGGCGACAGTTACCATTTCTTTTAACTGTGCGTACACTTTTGAAGAAGAAATGGGCAACGGTCGCTCATCGCTAATTAGCTTATCACAAATACTGGTACTCCATGGTAAGTGTCAGCCTGCCTCCGCCGACAGTCACCAGATACATTTTAACATAACTAAACGGTGCTGTGTGCTTGCTGGTTTATATAACACATTATGTGGCGCTAGAAAGAATGCAAGAATATTTTACAGTAGATTTACCGTAAAGTAATTCTACATGACCAAAACAAACTGAACAGTTGTTTACCTGTTCTTACACAACTCATACATAAAGTCATGTCTTCATCTTTTATTTGCCAACTTTTCCTGCAGTTCAGCTGTCACTTTCAACTCTGAATAACTTTGTGATCAAAGCGTTGGACCGAAGCAAGGACCCCGTCTGCCTCCACGCTCGATCAGGCACTTGGCATAGAGGCAGGGTGGGGGGGGGGGGGGCTGGGACGAGAGTGTCCATCTATCCAACCTGTATCTCAACACAAAGACAGCTCCGTCTGGGGGTTGGAGGTCTTCGCATCTCACTGTTTTTCACCCACGCATGACGCTCTCCAGTCTAGATTCACTCATTCTCATCTCACTGTTGTCTTTCCACGACCACCCTATCTCTCAGTTTATTCTCTATGCTTGGATGAATATAGGGAACAGAGACTCCTGTTCTCCCTGAACCCCCCCCACTGGCTGAGACAACGTATGAACACATTCAAGAAAATATCATAAATATAAGGAAAGCACACACACACACTTCAAATCAAATATCCTAAAAAGATGCACGGTGACTTCAAATACAGGAGAGGAGGAATTAGTGGGCGTCTTAAAAGATTTATTTCCCTTCCCTGAGCTGCGATAACGCAACGCTTCCCTATAAGAGCTCTGTGATAACGGCAGGTTATCATGCAAATGAGCCGGCTGCTTTGACGGTAGTAAACAAACTCACATTGGCAGACAGCTGAGACGTCAGGGTCGCCACCTTCTCCTGGGAGGCGTCCAGCTCCCGACGCAGCTTCCGGATTTGCTGGTTTGGGGTAAAAGAAGAATATGCAGAGGTAAGCCTTTAGTTAGAACATGAGGAAAATAGTACTGATTGTTAATGCAATGGGGCGTTGAACTTGCAACTCCCATGTTGATAACTTTGATGTCAAAACATGTGCAGTCAACATGGTAATACTGTGTAGAAAAAAAAAGACACCGGGGTGAGGTGCGAAACACAAAGTGTAGGGGGATTACCGTGGAATTTTGGACTGTTTGGCCCTTGATTGAAAAGAGAAGAGTAAAATGTTAACACTATGTTGCACGCCTCCGTCAAACAGCATGTAGTGATGAGGCTGAAGAGAAAGGGGTTATCACACGCCACAGCACTGGTTTATTCTCATGGTTAGACTTTGAGCAGAGAAAAGCCAGAGATGTAGGTTAGTGTTTTCAGACCCGGGTCAAATAGTATTAGCAAATACATGATATTGTTTCTTATAGAATAAATTAGGCGCCAGATGTGTCTGTGTCCCAAACTTTACAACACAAGTAAAATAAAGGATCTGGTTTCTTTCTTTCAAATAGCTGGCAATATCAATATCTCGATTCATGTTTATATCTGTTTTTGGATGTATTCCATTTGACGAAATACCTATTTCCCTCTTGTTTCCAACACATTGACAGTTTTTGTTGTTGTTGACGTTTTAGAAGACTAGATAAAGATTTGAACTCAGATAGGAATCCTCGAAAAAATACCACTGTGTATTTGCCATTACTATTTGATCCCAGTTTTAAAGAAACTAAAAACAAGGACATAGAAAAATGAAGAAAACATTTATCAGAAAAGGATTATGGAAAATCAAAGAAAATAATTAGTGATGAAACTGAACAGGATTGTTGAAAGAAGCCAAACGAAAAGAAAGCCAAAAGGTCCGGACATGCAATACGTACAGTATCAAGTGTACATTTCTCTAATGAGTAGATGATATGTAGAAGCTATGAGGAGATGAAGCACAGTGAGGGTTGTGTGGTTATTTATGATCAAGATGAAATAAGTGTCGTCAGATTGATAATAAAGAGCAATGCAACATTGTGTTAAACTGCTTTCTTGTAGAACCTAATACAATGGTATCCGAAACGTCTTTCTTATTTATCAACATTTTGGTTCAAACTGATCATCAATCATAGGCCAAAATTTGCCGAATAATTAATGATTAACATGGACAGACTCTCTCTGATAGTTGACGCAGGGCAAAAGAGACACACACACACACACACACACACACACACACACACACACACACACACACACACACACACACACACACACACACACACACACACACACACACACACACACACACACACACACACACACACACACACACACACACACACACACACACACACACACACACACAAATGTACAGAAAAACAGGCAGCAAAACATGCATTTGCCTGGATGGCTGCTATCATGAAAAAAAAAAATCAAATGATCGAGTAGAAAAAAAATATGAATAAAATAATAAAAACTATTTTTCTTCTGGGCTACTTTTAAGGTGCACATGAGCACTTAACGCCCATCCAACCACACCTCTGCAACTTCAAGGTTTAAATGCCTTCAACTGTATGAATGTGAAGCAGGAATATATATAGAGCTCTACAGAGAAGCAGACATGCAGACAGGCAGAATATTTCCCATGCTTACCTCTGAGTGGGCTTTCTCCTCCGTCTGTAAAGAAGAAATATACGTATTTAGAAGACAGTAGATTATTGGCTCTTGTTATGCTGTGTTATGTTTAATCAGGCAACGTTTAAAAAGGATTTCAAATATGCAGCAGGAGAAATGGCCTGAAGAAGAGAATTAAACTTAAACATTAAAGTTTGACTTAAAAACAAATGGGAAATGATTTTATTAACCACAACAAAAACTAATTCATTCAACCTGAGGGAAAACAAAAACTATCTCCACGAGTCAGCCAGGCCTTTCCTCTGCAACTTGTGAGGGCAGTTGGGAAACAAGCGGAGGTGGACAATGATCGATTCTCCTACCTTTAAAACTAATCTGCTGCCTCAGTGAACGTAAAAGGGCCGGAGCGCAGCCTGTGTGCTATTACAAACCCAACACATGTCCACAGTCCAGTCTGCCAAAGTTACGTTAGATGCAGCGATGGCAAAGGATATTTTTTGGTTCCAAACAAAAATTGGATGGGTGTGACTTTGCGTCAATGGGAAGAGATGAAGACTTTGATTTAATCTGGTTGATTTCAGCCAAAGAAATGATCTATTGTATGCAGCTGTTTTAGATTAGCAGCAGATAACTTTACATCAACAATAAGTATATAAAAAGCACACTCTCAAGACCATAAGAAGAGACATTTTACGATTGTGTGGGTGCCATTGGGTGCTATAATATAAAGCAATTAGGCAGCCCAGCTTTAAAGCTCCATTTACTAATATATGAGGTCTCCATTTAACTCCATAGGGAAATATCTGGGATTTTTAAACTTAAAATGCCACATTATTAAATTGTTAATACACTTCATTCATTCACAACATTTCTTTTCAACTGGTTACATATTGAGGTAGGAACCTCATTTACAATACATTTTAAACGGAAATGCTTGAATGATGGTTTTGGATATACAACATGTGAGTTAGTGTAATATGAATTCTGAATAGCTGTCAATATGGGAAGGCCATGCAGCTACTTACCGCAGAGTAGAGTGAAGACGTGCTGGAGACCAGAGACAATGAAGAGCCATGAACTGTAAGGGATATGGAGAGTGATGAGTGACAAGGGTTCAGTAAAATACTTGATTGTAAGACCATGTTTAAACAACAACACTTGACTGCCCAATAGTGTCAGTGAAGGACTTTTGCATTGTTGCCATTCAGCCATAAATTGGGTGGGTAATGCTAAGGATAAAATATTTGACCTTTTTCTAATAAACCTAACTATGAGAAAATTCATTTTAATTGCCTTTTTTCAATCACTTTTGATTACCCCGTTAAATGTTAAAACTCCAAATGGATGCAATCACAGCCGCTTGAATATCAGCCAGTAAAAAATCAGACCAGAGTGAGCCATCAGCCCAGTCACTCACAGTATGAACACACAGTGGGAGATCATTAAATCTGGTATTACACTACTTGATGACTGATGGGACTCGCAGTGAATGTGGCCCTACACTCATTTCTAAGGACATCTTAGTAGAGGGGTCATTTTTGGAACACAGTTGACTAATGGTGCTTTTAAGAGCTTGACAAACCTTCGTCCGTGCTGTCCCTGAAGGAGCCAGAGCGGCTGATATTGCGTGGCCGGTCCTCCAGAGAGGTGGCGCTGCCCCCCAGTGGGTGACCCTCTCCGTACAGGTCAAAGGAGTCGTGGGCTGGGATGCTGTTGGAGCGGCTCATGCTGCTGCTGGTCGGAGGCAGGTTGTACTGGCTGATGTTAGTGGGGCTCACTGCACACAGGAGAGAAGACACCAGGATCAGTGTTGATATTAAGTTACGATGACCATGTTTACATATGGGGAAAATACAGTATATGTGATATGTGTGATGAAATAAAACAACCAACTTTCAGCTGGGTATGATTGAATAATGTTGCAGATGTGCTATACATTTGACTAGAATATAAAATAGTTTTATTCACAAAAAATCTGTTTAGTGTCCATTTGTAACAAAGGCAACACAATACCCCATAGTACATGTGTATGTTCACACATTTAAGGAACATGCAACAATTTTAAATATAGAGCGTTACAAACATGGAAAAACATTGAAAACATCTACTGTCCCATGTGGGATCAAAATGACTCTTTTGCACCTCTTTGTGGCTTCCAGTACCTCTGTACTCATGTCTCGTTTGTCCTGGTAAAATCACTTTAAGCTAATAATAAAAAGCTTCATAGACATAGTGCCAAACTTCCAGATGCCCTGCAATGAAGTTTTTGATTCCTATAGACTTACACAGATTGGAGTAGTGGTATTTTCCAGCAATGTTGCAGGAGGCTCCAGGGGGAGACAGTGGGGACTGGCTGCCTGTGTCCTGGAGCCCTCCTGTAGAGTGGGACCTCAGCCACTCCTTGCCCTCCTCGTGGGACGTCTGGCGGGAGGACGGAGGGTACCTGCAACCCATAAATACACAGTCAACTCAGGGTAAGAGGAGAAATATTTGCAAGTCAAAGTAGTGAAGTTGTGTGGTGATGAGATGAGTGCAGATTTATATAACAGAAGCATGTGAGCAGATGGGAAAAGCATGCAGCAACACCACATAGATGTTCAAATGCATCTTCACACACACACACACACACACACACACACACACACACACACACACACACACACACACACACACACACACACACACACACACACACACACACACACACACACACACACACACACACACACACACACACACACACACACACACACACACACACACACACACAAGCTTTGGCTCAAAGCTGCTGCCAAACACACTACTGAGACCGCTGTTCATCTCCTCTTTCCCCCAGCTCCAGAGTGGCTCAGCGAGAGAGAAGGCCCCCTTATCGGCAGCCATGACAATCGGCCATATTTAATCCTCTGAGGATGATAATTGAGTTTTGCACTCATCCCTTTTGAGCGCCGCCTTTCCATTTCGACGCACCCTCCATTACTACGCCTGTCACATCTGACCCTGCTCCAGTCCCTTATGGCTCTACAACCCATTCTCTACCCCACAGGGATTGGGTGTCTAGCAGTGTGTTCAGATGTTGTGCAACAGCAGTGTCCAATCCCTTTTTGGAGTTGAAATGGAAAGGAGACAAATATGCAAGGGTCAGTGTTTGACTCAGTATGTTTAAAACAGGGGCAAGCTAGGGGCTACAAAATGCTTATAATATGGACCAAGGCACTGATTTACATGACTCAAGGAGGCAACTATTTGCATAAGATCCATTTTTTTAAATCTAAAGATCAGACAAACAAATGCTATTGCTTTCAAGATGTGGACCAATGGTGAGAAAAGAATAGGGCATTCTGTAATGATCCAACAGCTATGAAGTGTAGTTTGAAGATCAGATGCTTTTGGGAGCACCACATGCCACTAAAATGGAGGAATAGTTTGGAACCAGCGTGCCCCCATCCAGCCCCTCTCTGCAGCAGTGCTGTATAATTGGCTAGAGAGGTGCAGGGGTTGTGCCACTGTGATGAATGGGTTGTGGAGTTTGTGTCTCAGCTCCTCTAGTCCCTGCTAAATTCAAAGTGGCTTCTTTCATTTCGGGGAGGTGAGGAAGAATTGCTCTGTGTAGGAGGATGTGTTTGATGCCCTTCCCGAGATGAGAATGCAACAAGGGTCTGATCCTACCGCAGGGGAGAGCTAGCATCACTATAGTTATAGTTGGCTAATGCATTTCTTAAAAAACTAATCCATTATTACTTATTACTTTAAGCTGATCTTTTTCATCCATTACTTTGAAAGACACTTCTTCAAAAACAAGAGGTGGATATCTTTTAGTGTCCTATGTTGAGTATTCATTTGTTACTTTGAGCTATGTCATTTAGACATGTATCCATTACTTTTAGAAAATGTCAACTTTGTGTGCCTTTTTATTGTAGCTGTTGTACCTTCTCTGCCTGCTTGCTAACTTTAGCTTACTCAATATAAAACATTTCTGCTTTTTTAAAACTGCATTTTCGAATTTTCTCAATTGAATGAAACTTCTTTAAAATCGTTCAACGCAATTGCAAGGAAGGCATCTTGGGGTTCAGAATGATTCTTTCCATGCACATGTAATGCTTGATGGTGTATGTGAGTGAGTAAAAGAAGAAGAGTTGAGGATGGGATCTGGCTGCAGTTTGAGTTGTACCTTAGTCCCTTTTTGGGAAGCGTGTTTCTGTCAAGAGGCATGCTGTTAAAACACAGAGGATGAGTGGATTAGATGAACACCAGAACACATCGTTTTTTTTTGTGATACATGAGAAAAAAGCTTTTCCAAAATTAACAGTTTTTTTCAAACACATACGCAAAAAGACATAAAACAATGGACACGCCAACGACAATACTAATGCAGTACAGTACAACCGACAACATGGAGAAAAGAGTCAATATATAAATAATTGTTTTCATTTTTGAGACATTACGCTTAACCAGTAGGGGAAAATAAACCTTAACTGCCCTGTTTATAATGTCTTCACACCCTTAAAGGTGCAGTGTGTAATAATGTGTATTTTGGCATCATCTAGTGGTGAAAAATCTGGATCGCAACGCTCCTTTGCTAACCCCTTCCTTAGGGAATTTACAGAAGCCTTCAAAGACAAGAAGGTAGTTCCTAAAGATGGCATCATCCACCACTGCCTCAATTGTTATTGTCTTACAACAGGTGCATTCCCTCAGCACACCCACTATATATTTAAATGTGTAAGGCTGTCTCTTCCATATCCCATTGTATTCCATTTCCACAAAGTTCTGAAAAACATTAATAACCTTTACACACTGCACCTTTAGTGTGGATCCCTGCAAAACTAAGATTGCTACCTGGTCAGGGCAACGGAACACAATTTGCCGTTCAGTTGGGTTGGTGAGTAGTACATTTGTTAGACCAGGAAAACCAATAGTCATAAGCTAGATCCTCTGAGTTAATATTGGGAAAATACCATAAGGACTGCTTCATGTTTGTTGTGACCAAACTGAACTATGCAAATACAGCATTTAGATCGTCTTAATTCCATGCAAGAAAAGAAACTTAAATCCACCCAAACTGCATGCTGGACGAGTGAATCTTTCTTATCATAATTATTACTATTAGTATCATAATTACTTCCGCTGCATTGTGAGTCAGTATATTAAAGTAGCTACGTGGAACTTTTAAATGTTTCTGATGATCATGAATTACATTTAACAGCAAACAAAACCACCAGTGCAAAGAATGCTATTTTTATATAGCTTTTCTTTATGCCTTAGTCCGGGGACTCTCAGCTGGCATCGTAAAAACACTATTGCTTTAGTCTGAAGGGGCCGCTAGAATTAAAACACACTGAAAGTTCCTCGAAGCCACTTTAAAGGAGGACAATCTAGTTTGTTTTATATGTTGTCAAATGAAACCATGAATACGATCCAGCAGGCCCTTAATCGTATTCTCTTGTCATTACTCACCCCTCAGACAGGGTGGACTTGACGCTGCCGGTGCGTGTGACCTTGGGCCCGTGGTGGTGTCCCAGGGGCAGGTCTATGGACTCAGAGCTGGTGTGCAGACTCATGCTCATGCTCTGGCAGCTCAGCGTGTCCTTGCTGCCGGCTGAGGAGCCACAGGCGGGCCAGGGCCGGGCGTTGGAGGGCAGGGAGAGGCCAGAGGCCGGGCTGGAGGCCAGGGAGTCGCTGGTGCAGCACAGGTCGGGGGTTTTACCGTACAGAGGGCTGCTGGCCCCGCTCAGCCCGCCCAGGCTCCCCGTGCCCGAGGAGGGAGAGTCCAGGCTTGCCTGACGAGCCAGCGTGCCATGGGGGCTGCCCAAGATTGAGGGGCACTTGCCAGAGTCGGGCGTGCCCGGGGAGCTGGCCTTGCTGCTGGCTTTGGTGCCAAACAATCTAGGGGGGGAAGGGGAGGGAGGTAGAGAGGGTGGGTGCAGTCATTTAAAAAAAATGCTCAAAGGACAAGTGATGAGCAAGATCCATACTGGAAAATGAAGGACTTTACTTTGGGGTTGAGAAAGGGGATTACATTGAGGTTATTTAATGTTTATGACAGATTCAATCTTATTACTAAATTGGTCACACACATTAAGAAACTAAAAGCTATAGTGCGTAACTTCTGCCCCCCCCATGAGGAATTCTGAGTAATTACAACAACACTGTCAGCGCCTCTACATGAGGTAAGCCTTCGGTGATCACAGTTGGATTGTGCTCCTTCTGTTGTACGTCCAGGTTTTTTCTTAGCAGTAGAAGCAACAACATGAAACATTTCTTGGGCACTTCTTGGGATTTCTCTGAGCTCCTGCACCAGTGTCGGGGGGGCGACACCAGTTTGTTAACGCTGCCATACTGAGAGATACAGAGAGAGTTTTGTGGAGCTTGATCAACGTTGTGTCAACTCGTTTGGCGATGGCTTGAATGTAACCGTCATTCATTGTTATGAAAAAGTTACGCACTATAGCTTTAAGGGTCAGTGCAGTAGAGAGACGACTAACACATCTTTATTCTAACATCTATCTCATTTCCCTGTCTTTCAGTCATTTCCATCGATACAGCTTCACCCGTTTGAACTCTGTGACTTTAAATAACCTTATCTGTTAGGCCACTCCGCTCTATTTGCCTCCATACATATGCTCAGACAGCCTGCTGCTCATATGGTGCCTGGCCTAATCAGTCATTGCAACCACTTAAAATATATCGGTGACAGCAAATCATAACAAAATACATGAAGACATGCATATGAAACAGGTTGGACTGATAGATCGGATGCGGTGGAGGTTTGACACACCTGCGGAATGCATGTTTTTAATGAGTTTGGGGATTGGTGTGCATCAAAATCCCTATCTGTTCTTATTAAGACTTAACACACTATTTTTTCCTTGTCCTTAATGAGAAGCCATCAGATCTTCATTTTTCGAGGTAAAGATATGTTTTGTGCAGACTGCAGTGGCGTATCACCCGCACAAGGGAACACTCTCTGTAATGGCACCCGCTGGCTGTGCAGCAGAGTAAGCTCACTCAATCAATTGCACTACGAAGGCGGTGAAAGACGATTCATTAAGTGTGTTCTATGAGTTTTTTTGCCCATCCAAACATATCCAGTGTCTGAGATGACAGAGTATTCCTATCTCCGTGGTGAGACATCTTCAATAAATGCCCCTATCTCACAGGAGTCGGGGAAAACATCGCCCACAAACATCAGTTCATCATAATGAAGGAATGAAAACAACATTCCATTCTGAAACACATATGGCATCAATGGCATCTTCTCAACCCTTATAAAATAAGCCAACTTAAAAGGTGGAGTCAGCGATTCTGGAGAATGCTTGTTATCAAAATCAGTGTGAAAATCATTGAATATCTCCTCACGATCTACACTACCTGTTCGTACTGTGTGTTGGCTGAAAAAAACGAAACAATGCTAATGTACAGCATATGCTCTGTAAACTGGTATGTAAACTAGCTAGTATAATGCCTGTTTACAGAGCCTAGACTGTGTATTTACACATTTTTTTTTACTTTAGCCAACACACAGTACAGACAGCTTGCGGATTGTGCGGAGATATTCACTGATTTTGACAAACATTCTCCAGAATCGCTGACTCCTCCTTTAAACTTATATTGCAAAATATCTTTTTTACTAATAACGCATGGACTGAAAAAGCATGTGATGAAATGCTTGATTCAAGTCAAAACACACATAGACAAAGACAGAACAGAAAGCTGTTGGCATGTGTTTTAGTGTGTCTGACCTGCGGAAGGTAGGAGAGGCGATGTCGGGGTACTTGGAGCCCGGCTGCCTGAGGCCCGTCTGGCCCGTAGAGGTGGAGGTTGGGCTGGCCTTGGGGGAGGTGGACGGCCCCGCTGCTGCTGCTGCTGCTGTGTCCTGGTCTGAAACCGCCACTTTCTCCTTGTCTGTCTGGTTAATGGTGATGGGGCTAGAGCGTCCTGAAGTCACTTTCCCTTCCCTGCGTTTGGCCCCTGCTTGTGCTGCTGACTTGCCGCTAACATTGGAGTCTATGCTGCTGGAGCTAGAGCGATGGCTGCTGCGCCCGGCCACCACCCCACTGGAGGACTTAGCCGGCCTGGGTAACGAGCGGTACTGCAGGGTCACCTTGGAACCACTGCAGCTGAGGATAACGCCGTCATCCTCTTCGGGTTGAGAACCATCCAGGCTGGTCTTACGCACCCCACCGATGCCCGCGCCTTTACCCAGGGCGGCGGAGGACTTTGGGGCCTTGCCGAGGGTAGCTGAGCCGCTGGAGATGGTGGCACCACTGGAGGTGATGAGGGTACCAGAAGAACCGGGGATCTTCTTGTATCCAAAGGAACCAGTGGTGGGTGGGCGCCCGATGCCAGAGGGAGGCTTCTTACCTTCATCCCCACTGCTCTTCCCAGCGTCCGAGGGCGAGCGCTGGATGCCGGCCGAGCTTTTTGAAGGCGCCTTGCCCTTCTCAGAGGCCTTGGCGTCATCAGTTTTGCCTGTCAATTAATTTGCATAAACACGTATTAGCGCAAACACAAAAGAACATTAGCCTCAGCAAAATTCTAAGTTGGCCCCAACACTTGTTTGTATTTATCACCTGAGGGTGCCACAGAGGAGCATAAGCCAAATTAGAAGTGTACATTTTGGCCAATAGCCAGCTTAATCGAAAACCAATACTCATCTGCAACAAAGCTGCTGACTGGACTGAAAAACTGAAGTGGGTTTTTTGGGGAGAGGCAGAGGCAACACATCTGCTGCAGCGCATGACTCTCAATTGCAAAAAAAAAGTTTTCTCCAAAATCCATATTAGTATCAAAGTCAAGCGCAGTATAGGCCTTTTTCCACTAAAGACCTTTTGACATGTTACAAGAGGAAAAGTTTATTTCCTCCCATGATAAATGAATGATCAGAAGGTCATCTGGATTTTCTTCAGAAAATGCATCTCTTGATGGCTGTATGGATGGGTTAAGTTTGTCGAGGTAACGGCCTCCACACACATCCTGCATCTACCTCTGGAGCGCGTTTTATTTAGTTTTTTTGACACATTTTCGCTTGTTGGAAGTTTTATTTTGAAAGGGACACACCGGGAAATGGTGAAACTACAGCGGAAGCTGCCGGTATGAAGTCAATATGACTCTCAGCATAGTATTTTTCTATCAGTTAAAGCAGAGAGACCCGAGAGAGACGCGCGGCTCTCAGAAAAAAATAGGCGAGCCTCCTGAGGTAAAGTGGAGCGGCGCTGCAGACTCGCCTCTGACGGGCGTCTGCAGCGCGGCACAGGTTGGATGTGTGACCGCTCTAGGTTGATTACACGGTCAGTGACAAAAAGTCAGACGCAGACGCGCAGTAGACGCGCAGTAGACGCTCAGTAGAGGTAGGATGTGTTTGGAGGCCGTAAGTTTCTTCATTGTTGGGTTATTATTCCATAACAGTTGAGGCATCAAAAAGACAATTATGTTTGTTCACAAAGTTAGTCATACCATCATACAGAAGTATATATAAAAGGTGAATAATATATTTCAAAGGTTTTTTCTTTAACTGTTTTGTCATCTTGTGTCAATAAAAGACAATTACCCCTCAACTATGCTTTATTTCTACCCATTATATTTGTGTACAGATCAAACCCTTGCTCCCTCTCCATACCTGGCGTTTTGAGGCCAGCCGAGGTAGCCTTGCTCCTGGGTGGCGTGATGCCGACCTGGGCCGTCATGCCTCTCCTCCAGGAGCCTGTCTGGTTCATGTGAGCCAGAGCGTTGGCCTTGTGACTGGCGTCCTCATACTGCTGCTGGCCCTGAGAGGCCTGGGAGGAGGAGGAGGAGGAGGAGGAAGGGGAGGGGGAAGGCTTCCACCGGGAGGGGCCTCCTCCTGCACTGGGCTCCATGCTGCTGCTGCTGCTGGCCTCCAGCTCCTCCTCTACCTTCTTCAGGTCCTCGGCTCCGGCCCAACTGCTGCTGCTCACCTCCTGCTCACCATGCTTAGACCGCCCTCCTCTCTGGGACTGCGTGGGGTTAGGGCAAAGAAAGCACATCAAGATATTAATACCTGGTTTGGTAAGCTAAGGGAACTGCAATTTTACAAAGTAACCCAATTAATTAACGAAAGTGCAAAGACAACAGTAAAATTAATGCAAAATCATTTCAAATTTCAAGCAAATTTCAATGTTATTTTCTTGTCATACTGAATAATAACAGAGCCTCCCTGGAGTCGGGAGAACAGGCAAAACACTTCAGGTACATCATGAAACTTTGCCATTTGATTACTTACATTAAAGCAATTATTATTTGTATTACATTTTTATTCAGAAAGGTTTAAATAAATATGCAAATGTGGCAACATATTTAACTTATTAAATGTGTACATTTGCATCTCTTTAAAAAATCAAGATGCTGGCCACAGTGAAAATCTCTATTTCGAAATTTAGTGTCACAACACATTGTGGATACAGCCTTTATTCATTTTATGAATTAAAAAATACAATGTACAGGTCTTAAAAATGCATTTTCAGCATATGTTAAAGAATATAATGATCATAAATCAGTCTCACCATAATCGTCTAAATATGTCAAACCCCTGGTATGATCCTTTAAGAAGTGCTATTTAAACACACAGCCACTACTAAACAGATATAAAGTCCCTGAGCAAACAGGCACAGCAGGGTGTGTGTCTTTGTGTAAACTGTGTAGTCGTAGCTATCTTTGGATTCACCCATGTTCAGAGCTCCTCTTTTGGGACGCATACAAACACACCCATACCCACACCCACACACACCCACACACACACACATACACACATACACACACACATACACACACACACACACACAGCAGTACTTATAACTAGCCTACCTTGACAGATGGCCAGTCTCCCTAGCAACACCAGAGTCTCATAAGAGCCCGGTCTGTTGAGTATTTCATGAGGGGCCAAAGATACTTGGCAGAATACAGCAGAAGCCTGTGAGGACTGGGCTTCAGTCTGCAGTCAGTTCCCTTAACTGCTATTTTAGAGGGTACATACATGTTAGCGTCTGTTAACTCCTTTGTTGCTGCTATGTTCCCAGCATGTGTTTGTGTTTATATTGCCATTGAATAGCTAGTGAGTGAGTTAAACGTCTCACAAGAGATTTTTTATTTAATTCAAAATGGGCCAAAATGTCCTGACTTTATTTGAATGGGTTCAAATACACAAATACTATACCAATGTAATATTCCCATGATTTAACTCAATAGCATCTTTCTGTGGGCGTTGTAACACTACCTACTAGCCTACTTCTTGTTGTAATCTAGGTTTAAAATAACAAAAACAAGATCCAAACTAAGTACACTTTGATTGCATCATCGCAATGACATCATCAGAATTAGTGTTCACACTTTTAAATAGCTCCCTCTTGAGCCACAGAGGACATGACTCAAGTGCATTCCCTTTCCTAGCTTCTTGTGACGAGTGAACTCTGCTTTCAATATCAGTTCCTCTTAAAGCAAAAATAATTATGTCAGAACATTTGTTCTGGCTTCGGGAGGTAATCAAATGCACCAGTAGAACTCACTAACTCCACTTACAATGTTGGTATAGTCATGAACATGTGACATTTTGATCAGCGAAGTTCTGCACATCCTTTGGGGAACCTGAATGTCTGTATCACATTTTGTGACAATACATCCAATGGTAGATATTTAATTCAAAGCAGTGGACCATCAAAATTCAGTTTCCTTCTAACGAGGCTTAACATCGTAATTGGCCCCAGGTCCCAGTTGCCTAGATAGGGTAGGCTACTAAACGGTTAATACGTGTTGTGTCCATACCTGCGCTCCCTTGCTTTTACGTGACGAGCTGACAGCTGAGTAGGCGGGCGTGTTCAGATCATCCGTGCTGATGTTGTCCAAGGTGTCGCTGAGGCCGCTGCTCACCGAACTGCTGTCGTCCCAACTATACAGGAGCAGAGAAAGAGGTAGAAAGGTTTAGCGTTAGCGGCAATGTTAGCATTCGTTTCTGACCTTACACAGCTGTGAATGGGCTTTAACTGACAAGCACACTGCCAGCACTCCATCTGCCACCATCATCTCCTTCCTCTAATTAAAAACTTTACTCGTCATGCCCACTGAAGAACTGCAGAATAAAAAAAAAATAAAAAAGTGCAGCTGGAATCAAATCCAAGTATAATTTCTCTCAGTGCCTCAGTTCATATCCAGCTCGAACAGCAGACTTGTAGATCATTCCTAATTGCCCAATTTGTCTCTTCAAACAGCTGTGGATCTTTATAGAGCCCCATTGACTTGTGGGTATTCGAGTTTTCCTGAAAAAAAAAGGCTCATCAATCGTTAAGCTTCTCATTAACTGAGCGTGTGGATGAATAAAAGGGTCTTCATTAAGCGCCGTCATTATTTAGCTGTTGTCCAAGGCTGACACACACGCACACGCACACACACACACACACACACTATGAGTCCCCTACATGAGGAGCGTATAGATCGAACAGCCATCATTTCCGCACACTCTCTGTTCAATTACAATCAAATTAGAGCTCTGAAGACTCCTGCAGTATGTTTCTCTAATCTGCAAACCCATTTTCAGCCATCAGACACAATAAATCACTTTCAATAAGACACTCTGAGTCTCTTTCATTATCATCATTGTCCTCTATCTCTCTGACACACACACACACACACACACGCACACGCACACGCATAGACACATACAGGCGCACGCACGCACACACACAATCAAGCTGTGATGGCTCACACATGCACTGTATGGACACACACAGACTCCTTACAGATACCAATTGGTTTCCATGCCAACATGTCAAGTCTGATGTGCATTTTGTCTGTGTGTGTGTGTGTGTGTGTGTGTGTGTGTGTGTGTGTGCGCGCGCGACCCCACCCTTAATGTGCATGACAAATCTGCTCAAACATCCTAGAGTGTTTAATTTCAAATCTGGAAGGAAAAATGAACAAGTCGTGCAGCAGACACCCAGAGAGAGGTGACAATCAATACTAACTGAATGGCACAGGCTTACGCTGTGATTGGCTGTACAAAGAGTTTCTCCAAACAAAAAGGACTTTAATCTGATGTGTGAATTTTCCAGTCAGTGGGATCCCAGGACACACACTGCATTAGAAATGATTTTATAAAATGATATTCCGAAACAACTTCAAGAGGCTAATTGCATTTTTTTCTTTCAGTGAGGCATCCAGGCACACCATCTATAATTCATGGCAGACAAGGATGGAACCCGGAGGTGGGCTGAAAATGAGCGAATAATGACTAATTTCTTTTAAAATGCTCACAGAGGAGGGAGGGAGAGAAGGAGGGAACTGTGGGCGCGCTCAGAGATGTGTCCACGGAAGATAATAATGGCCTCATTGATTTTCTTTTAAAGTTTGCTCTGAAAAAAATCTATAACCATAAGGGTTGTTGCGCTTAAAACTCGCACGCCATTCATTAGCTATATGTTGCCACCTTTTATTAAATGATTGTTAATAGCCTTGGTGGTGATGAAAAAAACATGAAACAATCTCGCCAGCACACACAAGTTCAGCAACTACTATCTGTGCAGAAAGGAAAGGGCTGGTGGTGCTAGACGGTCTGCACTCCCATGGCACCTGTGAAAGCTCTGTAATGAATGGAGTGCGGAGCAGACACCTCGCAGCCCAGTTGTCCACTGGTGCAGTGCAAAATTGATTCGTGCCTGTGACTGATTTAGAATGAGCAGCATTTATCTTCACGGCCCAAATCTGACCAGGTCTATGACTCATTACTGCATAAAAGTACAGACTGCAATTTTGTTTTAGGATGGAACAGTACAGGTGTATATAATATACTATGCTGCTAAATAAAAAAATGAAACATTCCATTTCTTTACTAGTTGTCTCTCAAAAGGTCCTTTTCTGTGGTCATGTGGAATAAAGAAAACCATGAAAAAGAGAACATATGATGGGTCTTTGCATTATCGACCATCCATGACTAATCTATCTCTTATTTGGCCATCTTTCTTATGTCATTTTGAGATGTCATCCCCCCCCCCCCTCCCCTTCAAAGCCATTATTGAGAAAACATCACAGTGACAGATTTTTAGAGCACAGACTAGGTTCTCATCAAAAAAATTAAAATAAAAATGGCATCCTTGCTGTTAAACTGAGTATTGCGGTCCAGTATCTAGCTTTACTGCAGTTCTTAAATTAAAGGGCACATATCATGATCATATCATTTTCAGGTTCAAAATTGTAATTTGGGTTTCTACTAAAAACTGTTTTCATGGTGTAGTGCCCAAAAAAACCTTAATATTTCTCACAGTGCCATTGCTGAATCTCCTCCTTTTCAGCCTCTGTCTGAAACACTCTGTTTTAGAGCCTGCCTATTTAAGCCCCGCCTTCCAAAAAAGCCCAGTCTGCTCTGATTGGCCCCTGAATCTAACTGCATGGGTTTTTTTTTAAACACAGGTTCTCAGAGACCCAAATTAATGTTGACAAAACATGAAAAAGTTCATTTCGCCTTAAAAGGTGACAAGGGAAAAAAAAACAGTCTGCTTTTGATTGCTGGGAGTGGAGCTCTGGTATCAAACAGAAATGGGGCCGAGTGTTTGAGGGAGAGCTTGTCTGCACACACCAGGCTGTTGCAAACAAAGCCCGTGGAAATCGATGGCTTTGAAACACGCCTGCTTTGTTTCCCTTTAATCATTTCCCTCTCATCTGCACTTAGGCCTGTCTTTGAATGATATCGTGGATTTGTTTGGAGTTTAGTTAGGGCATCAGCGAGTTAAGGACTATGTCTGAGTATCAAGGTTAAATTGTGCACTTGGTACTGGGTGGGGTTTTGAAGTTTTGACGATGACAAGGGCTGCCGGGTCACCCTTTATAATCTGATGTAAAGTTAGCCCTGTACTTCGCTTTACATGCCTCAGAAGTGACTGGGGTGTTGCGGTGCACTCTGTAGCAGCCTTTAATGTGTGACAGACAAGTGGGGCAGACAAAGTCAAACTTAATGCTCGCAACAAAATGAATCAATATGGGTGACTGACTTGGCTGAACTCCAAAAACACAGGTTTTGCCCTACAGACATCTTGTACAGAAAGTCCTATCCATATGTGTAATCATATTGATTTGGTGTAACAAATATTGTCCGCGTTTCCCAGATTCGTTAAGAGCCTCTTTGGGCTAAGTACTTCTTTGGAGCGCTCTTAAGAACGCTGTGAAAGAAGAATGCGTTTCCCAGATTCGTTCTTAGCGAAAGTAGCTCTTTCACTAAGACGGAACTGTAAGATGGAGCTGACCCACTCTTACAACCTTCTTAGCGACCAAATCGTCAGTGATCATGCCGCGTCAGGGAAATTAATTTCCTCCACTTTTCTAATAAAATAAAACAATGCTCAATGCGGACCACTGGCGCAAGAAACATAGACTAATAGTAGAGAATTTTTTTTTTTAATGAATTACACGTTTACGTTTTCCACACACTATTATAGTACTACACATAAAAAAAAAACCCCAACCCTGTGGCATATCACAGATATCAAGGAAACAGATTTAATTGAACTCAGCTGAACCTCATTGAGAGCGGCTCCACCTGCTATAAAGGCGTTGCCAAAGTCTGCGCGTGTGAAAAACCATGGCTGTAATACAACACATTCTCGCTGCGAACCAACAGCCTCGCCGTGCGCGAAGCCAGACGGTTTACATAAATGCATACGTGCTTCGGCACTTCTCCCCACTGGACGTGCTATCAGACCGGGCCGTCCAGGCAAAGTACCGGCTGCCCCGTGCGGAGATCCAACGGCTGATCACTCTGGTGTCTCCACACATCCAGAGCAACCCGCTGCAATTTTCCCTTCAGCCCGGAGATGCAGCCCCTTGCTGCGCAGCGTTTTTAGGAACATATCAACCTCTTCTGAGGTCCAACAACCCCAGCCCCTACCTCTTCACCACCAGTCACCAAGCACTGATCACTAAACCATAAACCCACAACCACCACATCACCCATATCAACTGTCAGGCCTGAAGGCTGAAATAAATAAACAGAACCAGCAGATGTAGGCTACATATAACGTCCTGCACACTTTGATTATTGCTGCAGTGTCCGGGTGCTTTACCTGAAAGTCTGGCACTGGAATGTTAAGGAAGTATTGTTGCATACAGTATGTGGGAGTATAGTGTCCACGTTTCTGAGGTGACCATGTAACAAGTGGGAAATTAGCGGCAAAACATGCTGTGTTGAAAGGGCGCACAATACGCACACGTCATTAACCTACGCTTAGATACATTACAAATTGCCTGGGACTTTTTGTTGCTAGGTTTGATACCATTTCAATGCAAAATTATCCACATAATACATGGTTGAAAAGGAAACCGAAGTAGTTTATTGAAACCATAAGGGGGAGGGGTTACTCAGCGCTGTCTTTACTGGGCGTCTGCATCACCTGCAACGAAGGGAGATTGATTAGTGAAACCTTCGCACTCTTCCTTTTTGTTTGGTTCTGGAACTCCTGCCACTTCTTCCTCACAGCACGGCTGTCATGCAGGCCACAAGGGCTGGAGGGGGACATATTTTCGGCTATGGCCAGCCTAACACGGTTCTTCACCGAGATGTTCTTTTTGCCCCTTGTTCCCCCGAATAAAACTGCCCGGTGCTGCCAGACCTCGTCCACTAAGACGCCCATCTCCTCCGCGGTAAACGACGGTGCCCGCTTGTTTCTTTTGCTGCCGCTTTCTTCCATTCTCACATCACATGTGTGTGCCTATATCCACGGGGTAGGCCTATATATGCGCTAATGGGCTTGATTACTACTTGGATACACTTGTTGCCACACACACACCCACACGATACATGCGTAGCCTAATTCCACCAGTGTGGGGGAGACCACGGGGCGCTGTGTGTGACTTATGCACTGATAAAGAAGTGGGTGATCGATTCGCCTGGCATCGATTTATTCAGTTTCAGCACCACCGCGGTGGACAGCTCCCACTAAAGAGCTTCTTTCGCTTCATCTTACGGCTTCTCCAAAGATGGCACTTAAGAAGCCATCTGGGAAACACCCGTATCTTAGCGCTCCGTCTTAGGCGGACCCTTCTTTGGTCCCAAAGAACGATCGAATCTGGGAAGCGCGGCCATTGTTAGCGAGAGCATAAAGAAAAACATTTGGGAGAGATCAAAGGCACAGATGTTCTTTTATGAGTGCTGATTGCTCCTTGTGCCTAATTACACATCTTAAAAATTCCATTCAAGCTTCTTTGAAAGTGAAAAAGGGTTCAGTTTTTCCCCACATCCCTGTTCATTTCCTCCAAACTGACTCAAATTGAACTTGATAACATGAAGTGCTGCACCTTGCCTTGGGTAATACTAAAACGGGAGGGGGAATGGTGGAGCAGTAGTGAGAGTGGTGCCTATCATCTTGATATGAGAAATCAGCAGCAGATGGCTTCGAAGGAGCTCATTGACTTCCAATTCTTATCTAAAACCCAGAGTAATCCTCCGCAGTTCCCTCCTGGCTACAACATATATCGCTCTTTCCTCCTACAGGGGGTCTCTCTAATACAACACCAAAAAAAAATCTTCTTCCTGGAGAATTAGCTTGCACTGTAGGTTATACGATTAAAACGATGTATTGGGTACTTCTTGCTTAATTACCAAAATGAGACACTGCTCGTGGAGTCATAGTAACAAAGTAAAGATGCCCCTTAGCTTTTGGATTCGCTTTTGTGGACAGAATTGTTCTTTTGCAAATTTACTTGGATAAACAAACAGATTTGGTATAATGGAAAACAATATCAACTAACTTGCTTCATGGCAATGCAAACAAACAACAGATTGTCTAGAATAAACTCAGGAGAAGGAGAGTGAGAGCATCATAAGGGGAGAGCAAACAGCAAGCTTATTCCACTCCATGGCACTAGCTCCCTCATCCAAATTGTTGGGCGCACATTGAATCTCCAATCTCTAACTAGAGGAGGGTCAGAAAATGAAAATGAAATTCTGCAAACGCAGATAGCTCCACATACACAGTGAGGTAATTGTTGAGTCGTCGATACTGATCAACATCCCGGGGCAAGCCTTCGTGGAGCTGTTTAGTAAACAGTACTACAGGACTGTGTTTTTGTCTGCATGGGACAGCTGAAGAAGAGCATCCGTACTCTGTGGATTTTCCCTGATATAACGGGTTGACAGAACTTAAAAGGAGAAACCGAAAGCACTGCGCTCCTTCTCTTGCCTCGACTGTAACGGGCTGAATATTTCATCGGGGCCGACTCCTCGGATCAGCTGGGGATTTACTTTGACAGAAACAGAACTGTGTGGCTTGACCGAGCTCCTCCCACATGCACGTCACCACATCTCTTACATATGGGGGGGGGGAGGGGGGGGGTGACACAGTCGAACTCACTAACCCTACAGTGCTGGGGGGCGGGTGAGTTGGAGTTTTGTGTCATAACTTCCTAAATTAACGATGAGAAAAAATGTACAGAGCTTTGAGAGGAAGAAGCAGTGAAATGAAATGGGCAGATGGCGTGAAAACAAGTCATATTGAAGGCTCCCCCCCCCCTCAAAATACACCTGAAAGCGCACTGTATTTCCCTCGCGATGGTTCTGTTCATTCATTGGACAAACACAAACTGGAATAGCTTGGACTGTAATAACCCACATAGTGCAATATTGTATCAGCAAGTGTACGGCAGTGTTTGTATAGAATTGTACGGTAACTTGTGCTATAAAAAAGGTATGCGTTGTATTTCAGGACCATGGTTTTCGGAAATCTCTCTCATGCAAAGTCTATGAGAAGGCACTTGAAATGATCAAATAAAATACAGAAGAACTTGAGTGGGGAGATTTGACTTAACCGCAGAAAATTGGCGATAAATAACCAGGATGGAAATCAATGATGGCCCTATCCAAATATAGTTATTTCTTTGCAGATTCTATGGCAAATGCTTGATTTTGGCCCGCTGTGTCGCAGCGTGTGGCTGCTCCCATGCTATGAATGCACTCCACTGAGCCATGCTAACATTATCTCATGCAGTATTCAGTACGCTAGGCTGTGTTCTCTCAACGGCCCCATAGGAGACAATGCTATTAGCAGCATGAACAAAGGATAACAGCGGTGATTACAGTGCTATCAAGGAGATGAATGAGATTTTGATGGGAGGGGATTGATAAATGGTTGGGAGAGGGGGATAGTTTTGAGGTAAGTAAAAGTGGGATATCTATAGATGGGAGAATGCGGTATTTACTCTTACGTAACCAAACAGAAAAAAACACTCATATTTAATGGGTTTGAAGACCTTAGAACCGGTCTGGGTTTTGGGTTTGAGAATATACATACATTTTATTATAAATATATATATCATACATTGTGTTTTCAATTTTGGTTATTTGTATGTTGCTAAAGGAGCAATTCATGAAACTTTTGGTAAAAAAAAAAAGAAAGCCATCATATGAAACCAACTGGTTCATGTCACACACTTAATTGAGAAAATGTATCATTGTTATGATCATTGGGACGCCAATTCCAGTCATATTAAGTCTCATGAAACCCATTTAAATCCTGTGTTTACATGGGAAAATACATTAGAAACAAGATAGTATTTTTGGAAATATTAAGCTCTCATCGGACAGCAATTTAAAGTTGAAAACAAAACATACACACCTCGTAATTGAATTCCTATTCCCTCATCCTTTGACCGCCGACAGTGCAATTAGTATCTGTGTACAAGTAAACAACTCTCTCTCAGAGAGGCGTCTGCTGCTGCCTGATAATGGGAGTCTGAAAGTGTGAACTGAGAATGTTTTTTCTTGTTTAAAAGCTTCTTTTAATAGCTGACAAGTTAGTTTACAATACATACAGGCATCTAATAAACCACATTAAGGCCTATAAAATAAAACATTTAACAATGCGTCATTCTCCTTTTCCTGTGTTCTGTATACTTGCTTCACTCACTGTACACAGCAAGCCAAGGTGCTAAGATAAAACCACAACAAAGATGTCCTATTGCAAACAACATGACAACTGTCATGACAGTCTGTTGCACGCAAAAATTTTAAATGCACCTTTTCTGTATTTCCTGTAACTCCCACAAATACACACACACACACACACACACTTTAAAGCATGGCTCTTTAATGTGAATGGAAGGCACTCATCCTCATTTGCCTTTAACATAATCCGGGTTAATGCCACTGAGCTCTTGCAATTACACATGAGAAAACACCAAAATGACTTGACTCTTCTTCTCCACTCCTTTCTGTCGTCTGCCAGGCTCTTAACTGTGATGGAGAGCACACAGAGCCAGCCTATCAGAACAAACTCAACGTCTTACTCAACTTAAAACACACCAAAACACACAGTCATGAGAGGCATCAATCAGCTGTGTACAAGCTCCAAAACAGAAGTTGCCTATGTAGAGTAGTGTTGCTGTCAACTCACCTCTCTTGTGGGTAGAACCACCGCTGCCTCTCGTCTTGTCACAGAAGTGTTTAGCTTTGCTCTGTCCCTCCTTGTGCTACAGACGGGCAAAAACCCCACCTTGCCGACAAGCCTAGAAGATGCTAGTTATACAGGACTCCAGAGAGGGAAACGGCAGCAACAAACAAAGGGGAGTAAGGAGGCACCTCACTCTTCCACTTTCAACCCCCTGTGTGGTTGCTACTGCTGGTGCTGGCTCCCCCTACAAGCTCTTCCTTTCCCCCTCCCCTTTCCTCACTAGGATGGGCCCCGAGATGATGCGATACCAGACATGCGGTCAGCACAGCAGGGCTATCGACAGGGTTAATTAAAGGAGGATGACAATGCAAAATCCAGCCAAAATCTACTGTGGCGGGGAAGCCAACAGGACGAAGAGCTAGCTGTGATGTGCCCTGGTCCTCTCTCTGCCGAATGCAAAGACTCTGACTGGAAGGGATCTCATGCATAATACGTGAGATGCGAGTGAGAGATGTGTCCATGCAGCCCTAGTGTTGGGACATTATTCATGACTCTCTGGAAGCACTGAAAGGGTCTAGAAGGCAGCGAGAAGGACATGGTGAGGAGAGGTTTGAGTTGGTTTATAAGGCAGGAATGATTACATCTTCTCCATTGAAGAGATACACGTGATGCTTTATTGTCAAGGTTGAGTTCCCTTTCTATCACAACTTGTTGCATGACAAAGGAGACACTCGACTAAAGAAATAAAATAAAGAACACAATAAAATAAAGCAGACGATTCAATAAAGAGCTGCCGAGTATTGTGTCTTTATTTCCCCTGGTGTCAGAGGACAGTAAACGCAACATGGATAAGCAGAAACTTTCACCAAGAGTTCTCAAACAATATGCTACATCCCGTCCTTGGATTGTCTATTCATTGCTAACCACCCACTTCTTCTGCTTTTGTTTGTTTTTAAGTGAAACTTTTGTCTCCGATGGTGGGAATGTACTTCTTGGAAAAAGAGCTCTAATGCACCGGACACAGGTTGAATAACTGTTGTTAAGAGAAAATGCTTTTGAAAGGCAAAGCAGGCATTGCTTTGACTTACTTGTTTTTTGTTATTTCAAGGTGGTATGTCAAGGGAAGAGAAAACTCTGGTACATAGTGACAAAAAAAGTAACAAGATTTGTCATTGACTGCGGAATCCAATTGAGCTTGGCACAACTCAATTAACGAAAGGAACAGAGTGACCTTGGAGGGATGGGCTGTGTGTGTGTGTGTGTGTGTGTGTGTGTGTGTGAATGTGTCTTGTTGCCCAGCAGTGACAGCCAGCAGGACATCAGTGCTGCCTGGTCGGGGCTGGGGCTGGTCAAGACGTTTACAAGGCTTCCTACTGCAATGCAGTCAAAGATGACAACACAATCTTTAGCCGTTGGGCAGCGTGGGGTTTCAAGTCCGCTAATGCAACCGGGCAGGGGCTTTGTCCAAGTCTTTGCTGCTGGCCAATGTGCTCACAAACAGCCACACCATCAATGCTGGGAAATGCCACCGCCGGCCCAACCATTGATAGCCTCCTCCTCAGGTCAAACAAGTATACAGCATCTATGTTTTCTACATAGGAGGAACAACAAACTCTACAACAATGAAGTCTGGCCTATTGTTTCAAAATGCACAGTAGCAGATGCTTGACTGACAAGCTTGACAGTATAACTGAAACAATTAGATAATTAAAAGGAATATGCAACAAATGTTTATGAAACAGCCTCATTTTTCCCACTGATGATCATAAATGACATGTAACAGCTAATTAGACCATCAGTAAAAAGAATGCTATTTCTATATAGTTATTATATATATATATATATACAATTTATAGTCCCATATAAATACATAACCTCATCTTGATGCATCCTGCCGTCTCTCTTTCACTTGCTACCAAAACTGAAATTTCTGTGTAGTCTTTAATGAAAATATAGCTATATTCCCTGGTTCTAACTTCCAACATGATTACTTGTCTGCTTCGCTACTTTTCTATGATGGTAAATTGAATACTTTTGGGTTTTGCTATGATGGCCTGACAGAGTGAGCAATTTGAACACGTCATCTGGGAAAATGTAATGGGAAAACTGTTCACCACCAATCTTCTAGCATCATCTTCTCATCCTTTATCTGTCTGGTGTTATTGCATTTCAACTTGACGGACAGCCAGCCCTCTGCTGAGGTCTGAATCCCACCACCACTCATCTTGGCACGTGTCCAGAATCAATGATCATCATCAGACATCTGACTGTCTCTATGGGAAACAGTGTTCCCACAATAAACTGACTATTCCTGTCCTGAAGAAAAAAAATCTATCAATGCTTTTTATTCTATCAATGCTTTTAGGCTCTTTTATTCAAAGCTATAGTACGTAACTTCTGTTGCCCCAATGTGGAATTCTGAGTAATTACTACAACACTGTCGGCGATTTTCTACATTTTCTTAGCGGTGGCATCTACAACTGAAACATTTCGTGGGCGCTTCTTGAGCTCCTGCGCCAGCGTCAGGGGGCGACACCAGTTTGTAAACGCTGCCATACTGGGAAATACAGAGATTTTCATGGAGCTGTTAGGCTTAATCAACTTTGTGTCCACTCGTTTGGCGATTGCTTGAATGTAACTGAAATTCATTTGTATGAAAAAGTTAGGCACTATAGCTTTAAGCTAATGATGAATGAATGAGGTCGTAAACAGGATCTATATATCGGATATGGATTCTATTGAACTTTCGTTTAGGTCATCACAGGTCTTTACTGATGTAAATAAAGAAGCAGCAACAATATTATTACGCTGTGTGCGGCTTTATTAATGCTGAACTACCTTCATTAGCCCATAACACTCGTCATGTAACAGGATTACATTTTCATAATCCACAACAGAGTCGGGGCTGCATGGCTGCAGAGTGAATTAGCAACGATAGGAGATTTGTCGATTCTTATCACCACAAGCTCATTAGGGCCTGTCAGATGATTTTCAACCAAAATGAATTGATTGTGCGGCCCCATGATCGTCTAGTTATCCTATCCTGCATTATCATCACTGTATATACACACACACTGTTTAAAGTAGCAATCCAATAGCTGCATGCAGACAAATATTCCCATTACTTACAGCCACATTATTAAGCTCTCGAGCTTCTACATCAAAGCCCATTCGAAGTCACCTCTGCTGGGTGAGAATATTGAAAAGATACAGCAAGAATGATTGACAATTCGCCATTTTTTTTTCAAAGTTATGAAGAGACATAGAAAAAAATAAAAAAACATAACCCAGTCCCAGGATACCCATAAAATAATAACACAAGATAAATGTGATTATTCATTTCAAGGTTGTTTTCCCTTTTTATCAAGAATTCTTGCCAACTGCATGATGAAGGAGACACATCACTTGACTTTACAAAATGAAAATATACATATATGCAGACAATTCAATCTTTTAAATGAATTCCTAATCCGAGTCAATTCTCAG
>NC_137226.1:19324515-19329515 GCF_949987685.1 Ammodytes marinus
CCCAAATTGAAACAATTTAGAAGTAAGAAGTACCAAGACCTGCAAAATTAAGATGCCACGGCATTCAGGCTCTTCTACAGGCCGGCACTGCATTGATATTTCATGCTACTAGAAGTTAATACTGTTATGTCCTTTGAATTTTACCAGTAAACTGCCCTTTAAGCTGTTGAATATTTCCTAATGACAGGAGTGAGTGGTTTGACAGGTTTCTCAGTCAGCCATGTTTTTTTAAGTTTATAAAAAAAGCTTATTTTGCCAGATTTAATGGCAAATTAGTAAAGAAGCTTTAAGAATCGGATGTATTTTGATGTCTTTTTCGGAAGTCTGACAATTACAGTTCTTAGATCCAAGCCATAGTCAAAGCCTGTCACTGTGTGAAACCAGCCAAAGTGCTTGAGGTTTGAGTCAAGCTTTTTTTAGACAATTAAAAAATGTTTTAAAAGCTCTCATAATCCCAAACTGCTTACAGCGGCTCCTATTCCTTCCCTGAGGGTCGGTAAAATACATTAGGGGGAAATTTACATTTAAACGAGCCGCTTGATAATGAACAACAAAAAGCAGAAAAATCCCTTTTGAATATCACCCATTGAAGACACACTAAGAGGCTTTTTTTTGCTTTAGTCAACGACTTACTGCCCTACTGCTTTTATTCCTCAAACATGTTCTTTCGGATATGGGAGCCTGGATGTAGCAGTGACTGAGCAGACATGCAAGAAAATATATGACTATGAGGCTGAGGCTGTAGAAAAATGTGTCGAAAACTGTTCAATCTAATCCGGTGAGGTTACAGTGATCACAAAGACAGCTAAATATGAAAGACAAACTACACAATTTAGATTTGACTCGCTCTCAACACAGGAATAAATGCATAGCTATACTTTTCTGCTTCCGGCAATGTGCATTTCGCGGCGACAAAAAAAGTTCTTCAAAGTCAGCGAACAGACTGTTTTGAACTTGGGGGCCTTATCCGCTACTCATTTCACCTTAAGCCAGGGGGGGTTATGTGGGCAAAGAAGACGAATGCCTTGGGATAAAGGAAGGAACCAATCACGGGAGGCATAGATCCTGCCTTACGGTGTGTGGAAGCTAAAGCCGGGCAGTAAGGTGTGAAGCCCGGTGAGAAATAAGTCTCGGCAATGAATTTCTATCCCCCCATGAGGTTTGTCGTATGTCAGCGGGTAGTGACAGCTCTGCTACTGACAATCCCACATGATGGAGAAAGATTAAAGTCATGTGTACTTCTGTGTGTGTGTACTTTCATATAGGTTTGCAAGGGGACATAGAGGAGGCAGGGAAGGACGGAAGAAAGCAGTCTTTTAGAGTTTAAATTCTGATCCAATCGGGTGTTTTTTGCCCTGCAGGCATCTTAAAGGGGAAGCAAGCCTCAATATTTCCTCATCGCCCCCCCGAGGCCCAAATCGCTAACACAGACCTTAGCAGAGAAAAAGCTGCAATTTTTGGGGAGGATTCGTGTCAAGGCAAGGTGAGGTGAGAGACACTTCAGGCCTAATATTCAAATGCAGAGATAACACATACGCAGGGCGAAGCTAGAAGACTTGGCAAATGGAAGAGACGGTTCACAGGGTTCATATTTATTCTTATCCCAACCACATCCCTTTGCGTGAGCGTCAAAGTCTGACAGGCAGATTGCTATATGAGATTGACAGAGGCTTAGGTTAATAGTGTATTCTGAAGCATTGGTCAGGTTCTAGCATGTTTTAATGCTTGGACGGTCAGAGATATGATAAGACTGGCTGACCGGCTTCACTGACAAAGTGTTTGTGAGACCGAGCACATAACCAAGAGACAGCAGCAGCATCTGGATTGTGACACAATTGGATTACATGGAACCGGTAGCAAAAACAAGGACACTGATACAGCAGGAAGCAAAACCAATAATACCGAGATGGACTTCACCCAGAGAGATGTATTATGTACAAAACGCATGCTGAAGAAATGAGCTTTTCCTTGAATATACTTCATTTAAGGTCATCTATTATTCTCATTTTCAGGTTGAAAATTGTAATTTGTGTTCGGACTAGGAACTGAATTCATGTCATAGTGTCCCAAAAAAAAACTGTATATTACTAACCGTGGCATTGCTGAATCTCCCTTTCTGCAGGCTCTGTCTGAAATGCTCCGTTTAAGAGCCTGTCTCTTAAAGCCCCGCCTTCCAAAAAGCCCAGTCGGCTCTGATCGGTACGTGAATCTAACTGTCGGTTTGTATGTAACTTGGGGGTATTTGGGGATGTGTTTATCACAGGTGGAGGTAGTAATAAGCTAGGTTGGTAATGAGGGGGCGTGGCTTCTCGCATTATGAATTCTCCCCTCGTAATGGGATAGAAATTTGACTTGGGTTGAGGTTTTTCAGAAAGGTGGAGAAACAAGAGAGAGGGCACATTTTTTCTCATACTACTTAGGGAGTGTCTTGTCACACTGCGGACCCATTTTAACATTCAAAAACTATGAAAAAGTGCATATTGCATAATAGGTGACCTTTTGGGGCGGCAGTGGCGAAGTGGGTAGGGAGTTCGCCTCTGGTGTGCAGGGTCGGAGGTTCGATCCCCGTCTCCCCCCACATGTCGAAGTGTCCCTGGGGAAGACACTGAACCCCGAATTGCTCCCGATAGTTAGCTTAGTTAACTTAGCACCCTAGTGCTAAGCTTACCCTGCGTGGTAGCTGCTGCTATCGGTGTATGAATGTGTGTGTGACTGGGTGAATGTGTACAAAAACAATGTAAAGCGCTTTGGGTCTGTGATAAACGGAGATATAGCGCTATACAAGTCCATTTACCATTTACCACCATTTACTGAGGTGCCAGGCATCCACAAGACGATAAGAATAGCTAACAAAAGCACGTGGGTTCGTCTATATTTTCCACAGTTACTATAATTTGGTTGAGTGCTGTCGGGTTGTTTCTTTCTCCAAGCACTCTACTCATTCGAAGCAATAAAGCAAAGGCGTGCTAATTCTTTAGAGCCACGTCTGATTGCTTTTCAAGCCACCCACTCCTCCACAACACTGCCGCTCATTAAAGTCTTGGCAGAAGTTGAAGTTGCGACACTGGGAAATGTCACCGCATCAGTCGATTTCCCAGCAGCCCCTCCGAGGGCCTGTCATCACAATCTTAGCTTGACGGCTTTCAAATCGATAGCCTGCCTCTCCCTTTCAGTTCATATAGTCTGGGATGTCCCTGCAGTAAATGGGGAGAGGGGGGGGGGGACCTGACGAAGACCAAGGAAGGACATCAACTTATTTCCTATTTTATACTTGAAGGTTTATGTTTTAGTTTTTTTCATGGGCGAAGTAGACAAGTAGTTTGTTGTCAAATTTTAGCTGCTATTCTATTTCACCCCTCTGCCTCTGTACGCCCGTAGTCGTAACCTTGTATCTTCAACAACAGCAACAGCATAAAACACAACTCTAGATATTTTCTCATCAAATTCTATGTGAATAAAACAAAACTTGGATACTGACCTCTGTTCACCTCATGAACCATGTGTCACCCTTGTATGTGCTCTAAAGCTATACATTTGCAGATAATAGAGAAAAGTAAATTATCATACTAACTGTGCACGTTTAGTCTAGATTATTTGGTAAAGCTAATTCTCCTTCAATGCATGCTAAATTGTTAACTAGGTGGCAGTCACGAGGTGAATGCTTTGCCGGTCAGTTAAATCAACTCAATTCAATTGACTGCGAGGGGGATGTGCTTGACAGTTTCTGCTTGGGAAAGTTGATACGTTTCAACCTTTCTGCCATTCTCACCACAGCGTACTGATCTATTCACACACGCATCACTGGCTACAAAGCACAGGCTGGTTGATTTGCACTCACAAACATCCACCTGGCTTCAATCTCAGCTATGGGAGGCCAATTAGGGTGAGAGTACTGAAGATACACACACACACAAACACACTCAGAAAAGTACCCCTCCGTGTCAGTAAACAATACAATATTTGAAAGATGAAGATGCATTTAATAATATTGATCATAGCTGGACTTTAAGCCTGTGACCAGTATCCGTGTCGTCAACTGCATACAATCATTCCAAACCACACTACGGTTGGACAGATCCTGACAGATTCGAACTTCAGGGATCAATAATCATAACTCATAAGGTTTTTTTATTAATGTCTCACAGCCCGCTTCACAACGAGAGCAATGTTATTAGTCAAGCTCAGAGGAAGTCTGGTTTCAGCCCATAGTCTGTCTTACCGCGGTAGCAAAAATGCATTGTTTGTCTTTTAATAACGTTCCGCTTATGAGATATTGATTCTGGAAGTTCAAATTGTTCAAAATCGTTCCAACTTTACCGCAGTTCGCAGCAGTTTGAAAGTATTGTATGCAGTTCGTAAACAAAAATGATACATTTTGTCAAAATAAGAAGTAACAAATAGCTGGTGTGTGTGTGTGTGTGTGTGCATGTTTTCAGTGTGTATGTGAACATTTTCACTGTGTATGTGAACATTTGTGTGTGTATGTCGATTTCATTGTGTGTGTGTGTGGACATGTTTTCAATGCTCTCCCCCTAATCCTCCCATACATCAACACTGTCCACAACCGTCACCAACCACACACATCATTGGAGCAGCAAGCATTACTTTGTGACTGACAGACAGCCTTCCTTACCTGTCTACGTCGCCCTGCACCTCTTTGCTCCCTCGCTGGGAGATGTCTCGCGAAGACGCCGTGTCCGGGGCTCGGCCTGTGTTGCGTGCATACAGATGGAGGCCGCCGTCTGTAAGGTATCTGTGAGAGGAGAGTTTGTTAGATGACGTATGTACTGTATGATCAGCCTCAGTTTGGCAGTCGGAGAAATGCAATGTTTCTAGTCTTTTTAGTAAATTAAACACAACAGATTAATTGAAATAAACCAGTACGGACAATACTTGACTTAACGAATATGTTGATTAATGAGCACTGTTTTGTGAACTGAAACAAAAGAGGCCCATGTTTAGATTGTTTTGTATATCTGTGTGTGTATTTGTGTGTGTGT
>NC_137226.1:19334515-19671364 GCF_949987685.1 Ammodytes marinus
TATAACATTGGTATTGTTTGCTTTTCACATATGCATAACATAAAGCATTGGTATTCTTAGAGTTCTATAGACATTTTTAATATTCCTCAACATTAGGATCACAGATTTCCCACAATCCATGCTGCTTTTTTAAGGTTCTTTGCTTCCCAACACTGTTCTGTTACAAAAGAGAGCCCAAAAAACTAAAATACACCCCAACAGAGGGCGAGTGTGTTGTGTTTAGCCAAGATCTCAGCGGGAGAAGAATCCATGTCGACAGCAGGGAATTGGTTATTGCTGAGCAATGCTGAATATATAAATACACACACTGGAACTTTTTCTCTCTATAGTTGCTGCTAACGAGGTCTGAGAGTTTTACCAGTTATAAAACCCATGGATCTCTGGTGGAGAGGCATTCAACTGATCTTGGTGGAAAGTGGAATTCTGCAGCACCACTTCAAAAGGCTTCCCATCATACAGTATCATCTTCAATATTTACCACGGTGGTTGTTCATAATTGCAGTACTGTATTTTTTCTGTACTCACATTAAACCACAGTAATACATAAGAAAATAGCTACACCACAAATACCACAACATATTCTATTGTTATGTAAGTTATTGTATTTTTAGAATTGAGTGCCACGGCCTCATTGCAGAACAATGCCATATCATATTTATACACTTGGTTTCTAAGATACAAAGTCATGCTTGCTGGGTTTCACAGCTACTGCCCTGCAGTTTTTGAGGGAGAGAAAATACTGGCATGTGATCCAACATTTCTAGGAAGCCTTGTTTTGTGAACATGTGTGTCTATATTCGCACGTGGATGTGTTCATGATTGCTGTGCAGATGGGTTCTGACCTATAATAGTGAGACCTAAACAATGTTCTCTATCTGGACCTTGAGTTAGGGTCCCCACCCCTCTGCCAACGCACGCACGCACACACACACACACACACACACACAGGTCAGAAATCCCTTTCCATCTCCTATAATCGACTGCAAACTCATCTTGTCAAGAAGAAGTGCCTGGTATTACCTCTCCACAGCTCAATCATGTCACTTCTCAACTCATTCTGACTGCTCTCCCAGGAACAATGTCGCCCAGTTGAAAAGTGTCTCATTATTACTGTTCAGTACATTCTGGTCATTTAGGCCTTCACTTTTACAGTACAGTAGTATACACCTGCCAATGGCTTGGTATCAAAGCGCCTGGCTAAATGTATTTAAGAGACACAGGCACAGGCTAGCTCCTCGTGTTCCAAAGCAATGAATAATTTAGCACGCCTCTTTCGCTCTCTGTGTAAACACCAAATAAACAAACCCCCAACCGAGTAGAAGCTATTATTTTCCAAATGTCATCGGGCGGTTTTGCTGAAATCCCTTGGGACAACACAGGGATCCCCCCCCTAAGACTGAGCAGACTGGGGAGACGAGACGAGCAAGGGGAGAGTTCCACCTTTTTTTCTTTATGTTCGCCGTGCCAGGTTTGTCCTTGAAGATCAAAGCAATTCTTCACACACACGGAGCTCTCTCTTTTCCCTTCACAGGTGTCAATCAATACCATTTTTTTCATTGTCTGACTAGATAGAAGAAAACAACACAGAGGAGGGAAATTAAATGTGTTTTGTTTTTGATCAATACAGATTGTGTGTGGAGGCCCAGACACAACTGGATCCCCAAAGATTTGAATTGAGCCGATGTGGTGATGGCTGCAGCATCAAGGAGGCAAGGTCACTTCAATGAGATAAGGGAGAAGGTTTTGAAACTGTAGCCGAACTACACTGGGCCCATTTCAACTGGCTCAGTCATTTTGAGGGAACATTAGCCGCCACTAGCTTCCAGGAGACCTACAACTCCACAATCGTTCAAGCTACGTTTGTACAAGTCCCAACGCATAATGCTGCAAAACTTTTGGTGGAAAAAGAGCATGATTATAGAGCGCTAACCCAGTTTTTCCAACCCACATGAATATGGAAATGCTTGCGGTGGTTAAAGTCATTATAATATTTAGAGTTGGTGTTTGGGGTTGTATTTGCATAGCGCTGGCTTTCTGTACTACTTACCAGTGCAATCATAACGGACAGATGGGAAGAACACCTGTCTTGAATGACAATACAATGCCATGCACATGTTCACACCTGTCATGTGACAAGCAACGGCATCCGAATCAAACAGATGTTCCACATTTCACTGAGAACGATTGGATAAGTAATAATGTTGTACGTTTGAATGCACTGACTATCTGCTTAGTTTGGTCAAAGCCACTGCCCAGCTTATTCTGCTCCATGAGTGAATGAGCGAGCACACCCTCTATCACAGTAACAATGGAGTTTGGGGTGACAAAAGCACCTTGAAATGAAATAAATAAAAAATGACGGGATGAACTGGTGTTCCCAGGTCTTCTCCCCTTATTACTTGACACATATCAACTGTCAACTGCTGATAAAAGGCATTACATGTTGGGATACGTCTCCATTTGTGATTCATTGCACTTTATTGTCTTCATCACTACACACAATTGTACAGCTCTTCTTTTCAAAAATTGACCATTACATATATTTCTCTTAATATTCTTTGAGATACATTTTACACATGTTCTCTATGATTATGTTAACTGTGTTGTAATTGTGTGTGCACCATCTGATATAAGCAAATTCCTTGTATGTGTGAACGTAACCTGCATTAAAACTAATTCTGATGCTAACTGTGAAAAATGCCCCCAAAATACAAAACATTTCCAAATAATGAATGCAAACCTGATTTAGTAAAGTTAATAAGTGCAACTTTAAATTATCATGAACTTATAAAATCTCAAAATTACAAATCAGCTTTTATACAACGCATACAACTGAGTGTCACTCAGAGAAAGCTATTCTTGAGAGGAAAGTATGGTGGCTCTAGCTGTGCGTGCGGACTACGTTTTTACATTTCCAGGGTCCTGCTCGAATTCTTTGATAGAAAGACAGAGTGATGAATATGACAGTCGTGTCTGCTGGTGCATTACGGTGATTAATTACTGAAGGCGCTTCGAAAAGCTTCACGCTGATAACAGGCATTTCAGATTAGGATGGTCTGGGGCTGGGTGCCTTTTGTCATGGACACAATTGGTATGCATACACTGAGGCCATTTTCACATTCAGAACTATAACCATGTTAGACACAGGCACACGCCTGACAGCAAACTTCCTTACACTTTTCCCATTAAATCTAATGGTTGATGATTGAACAGTGCAGTAGTAGACACAGTACACTATTTCACCGGGGCTACTGCTATCTCTGGCTGGCTGCCCTTGTGTATCTAATGCATTGTGAATGAGACTTCCTTCTCAGACCAATAACACACACCTCACACCTGGACTCCATTGGATTAAATGTGGCGATGAGACAATGGCGCTGTATTGATCGTGCCAACGCACACACGCACGCACGCACGCACACACACACACACACTAACACTAACACTAACACACACACACGCACGCACGCACACACACACACACACACACTAACACTAACACACACACACACACACACACACACACACACACACACACACACACACACACCACATAAACAAACACAAACACAAACACACACCAGACACACACACAGAGGTAGACTGCCATCTGCCATGGTTGTCGGCAGCCCCGGCCACCATTTTCCACCACAAATGGGGCAAAATAAAACCCCACAAAATGATAGACTGAGGGAGAAATAGATAGAGGCACGTATAGGGGGCCAATGCCCGGGGAGCTGACATAAACCGATGGGGAAGATTTTGTGTCCGCCATAGCCGCAGTATCCAGGCTATTAGATTGCCCATTGCGCCCCATGGCTCACAGATGGGACAGTCTTTTAAGGTGCTGGTTGTCCATCAGCTCCAGAAATGTCATTACATGTGTGTGGCAGCAGCTGGCGAGGGAGGCGACGCCATGTTTGTTAATCAAACACGGCAAAACGTTGCGGAGAACGCGGGCGCGGTAATGTAGAGGGAACCTCATTAATAGCTGCTGACATACTGTATCTCCCTGTTGGATCGCTGGGATAAACTGCATAGAGGGTTGAGTCAGAGATATTCAAATCAGGACTGCTGCTTCTTATTTATATATCATTTTTTTCAAGAACAAGGGATGCACAAGTAAAAGTGACTTTTCTTTTCTTTTTTTTTCTTGTGGGTTGGTCGTGACGTGTGGGTATTCTTCAAAGTGAGTCTTTTGTTTGGGATGTGACGCATTTTGGCAGGAGTTAAAATATGTCTCCTCATCTTCTTCTTACAAAGTGAAAATAGTCCTTGAAAGCAGGCCAACGTAGCAGTTCTCTGATACAATGATAAAATTCCAGATGCTCTGTTGTTCTTGCAAGAAAACTCACCGTTTAGATATTCTAGGCTGTAACTTTACCGTCCTGGTTCGCTCTCAACTTCCTCAGTATTGCTTTCACACTCAGCAGATCTAAATACCAACAGTTGTCTAACCTGCCCGACACCGACTAGCACAGGCAGGGGGAGCAGCTGGAGCATTTAGCATCTAAAGTGCCACATATTTCCCCTGGCAATCAAACTTTTCTCGATGCGACTGTATCACAAGTCTCCTAACACAGACGTACGTGCCTCAGAATAACCACTGGTAGCAGAATCAGTTTTTCTCTGCATTTGGACTCATTTCTAGAACACAGTCTGGGTGAAGCTGCTTGATGCCTGCAGGGGGGCCTGCTGGGGGCTTGAATTTTTGAAGCCGGAACAAATGTAGCACTAGTGGTCAGACGTTACCAATGATAACACTCATCCAATGCCATTCAAACTATAAATAATGAAGTATAACGCCTTAGAAGCAGATGGGATCTATCAACATTTGGGTTGTGACTTATGAATGGTCCTGTTGGAGCCATTACATGCTACACTATTGTCCCCAGTTAAACAACATAGCGGCTTAAAGGTGCAGTGTGTGTGATAGCAGAGTATTGAGCGGTATCTAGCGGTGAGATACAAGTTTGCAACGCTTCTTTGCCAACCCCTCCTTATGGGAGTATTACAGAAGGTACGATTGCCTTAGAAGCAAGTTACTAAAGATGCCATCATCCACCACTGCCTCAAGTCTTTCCACAATATCAAGTGATGAGGTGAAGATGTATTATGTTATTCATTCTATAGTACTTCTTCTTCCAACATGGGAACTTCCCCAGGACACCCATTATATATAGAAACACGCAAGGCCGTTCATTTTGGAATCCAGGACTACCTGGGAAAATGTGGACTGCTGTTCGTTTGTTGTCCCTTTTTGCCATACGCATGCGAGTCATTTACCATTACCAGTGGTAGGCAAAGACAGTTGTCATGAGCGGTGCCTACCTGTGGCTGATCTGTGTCCCCCGTAGACTGGACATGGTCTCTTCCAGGTTCTGCCGCAGGTCAGCGATGTTTTTCACCGTCCGCATGCGTCTCGCTTCGGGATCCTCTCCTTAAGAGACACACACATTTCACATGAGGTTAACTGAGATGTTCGGAGACAGAGACACACACACACACACACACACACACACACGCACACGCACACGCACACGCACACACACACACACACACACAATGATGACGGATGGCGCTGACGGCCAAGCACGGGTCCATGTTTTTCTTAAACCCGTGTTGACAATATTGTGAAGCCAGCCATACAATGAATGGGCCTGTCAGGATGCAGCACACACACTTCATCTAGTCTGGAAAGCAGCTACAATATCTTACGCAGCAGTGGCTGTGTCTTCCCTTCAGGGCTCGATTGCAGAAATGTCTTGCCATCATGACACCACTCGCTCCGTCAGATAGTCCGGGGACAGAATCTTGTCCGTGATAGCAAACTCTGTCACAGAAACTATGCTTCTCTGTCAGCCAAGCCGGTAAAACACTCTAGCATCATTCATCCCTGCCCTACAGCAATGTACAGCTAAGAGAGCGCGTCATATGTTTCACGTGTGTTTATATAGCGTGTGTGTAGCGCATGTTTCACCCAGACATTTCCAGCGCTACTAATAAGCAAAGAGGTGGGCAACATTTTTGAAACTGCGAGCTGTGGGCGCTCACCAAACGATCTGCTTGTCTGCTCCAATTAAGCCTCTTCTGTTAGCTCGTCAAGCTATTAGCCTACTGTATATCCACAGGCTGGGGAACACAAAGTGGTGTGGCACATAGAACGGATGTCAGTCAAACTGCTTTTCTAGTTTAAAAGGTGCTTTCACAAGGTAAACATGTCTCCATAGTACAGATGAATGAGCCAGCAGATCTCATTGCTACAACAGGGCGACAATGCACCAAGTTTGTAAGACGAGTGCGAGAAGCTGTGCTCTGTCACTATGAGCTGACTTCAGTGCTCTGAGTGCTAACACTGGCAGCAAGCTACTGTGCTGACAGTGACTGGGGGCAAACGGTGGCATATTGGAGCAGTGGTAGGTTGAACAATGCCCCCCCCAGCAACTCCTGTGGCAAATCTCTGTGTCAGGAGGAGAAATAGAATGTGGCATAATGAAGCATGGCTGGATTGTAAATAAGCAGAACAAGCTATGCCAGTTTTCCCTGGGTAGCTATAAAAAATCAATTACAGAGTTGCCCCCTCAAGGCAATTGGATAAACTCACTAGCAATAATGCACAGACTGTATACATTTCATTCAAATGAAATGCCACTGTGTGCAAAAAATTGTGCCCACACCGGAAAAAGGATGATTTGATTTGATTTGAACAGACCTAAACGACACAGCCTGTGTGTGTGTGTGTGTGTGTGTGTGTGTGTGTGTGTGTGTGTATGTGTGTAGCCCTGTCGCCTGCACACTGACACCAGTCCCCCTGTTGTGGTGGATGCTGTGTGACAATGTACATTGTTGGATGTGGCCATGCTCAGCAGGTGCAATACATGTGGATAAAAATGCCCTGGAGAAGTCAACACTGAATTTTTTTAAAGTCTCCATTTTGAAAGGGGAATCATTTATTTTGTACATGCACTACTGGTGCAGTTCAAGCAGACATCTTGGCCACGACTTTCCTATAGAAAAAAGTCAGTTGAAACCTATTTTAATTTATTCCAATCTTGAATTTTTTTTGTATTGGTTTCAAATCCAATACATTAGCGTAAAATGCAAGGACATCAAGCTAACAACAATTAACATAGTCTAAGTCACGTTGTTTGAAATCAAAACACCACAGTTCCCATGTTCAAAAGATCCTTCCAAAAAACTCCAAGTCCAAACCTGACCTCAATTATACTGTATGGCGCAGTGTGATGACCACACAGGGGGTAAAGAGCAGTCTGGTATATAATTGAGGTCATGTTTTGTCTTGGCAGAACAAATAGAGCGCAGGTTGTGTGATGTCGAGGTGGTTGGAGGCCACGTGCTCTTAACCTCTGACCCCAGATCAGCTGTCCACTTTACGACCGGTAATTACAAATCCATGAGGCAAATCACAGTGACAAAAACTGTGCTCACTGACAATGAGCCCTGAATGTATTGATGTCAGGATGGAGCGCATGTAAAAAAAAAAAAATGTTGAAGCTCAGAATGGAATGCTATTAGCCATTTATATATTTTATATCATGAGAGGCCGCCCAAGGCGTGTGTGTGCATTTGGGATATGTTGTGAGCACTTGGCTGCTGTACAAGAGCAATAGTCCCACCTGTGCAGCGCAATAGCACCCCATAGGCACCATAACGTTACACACACACACACACACACACACACACACACAGTCTTTTGAATTAGAAAAGTCCTTTTGAGAAACACCACACCTATAAGCAATCGTTTAGCTCAGCATCCTACCCTTGCAGATTTGTTTTGCTAAATCCCGAGCACCTCATGTGCTAATGCAGTGGCTGCTCATACATATCATCATAGCCGTAGTGGTTTTCACTTCAGTATTTAACACTACACAGGTGAGAAGCCACAAAGCGTTCATTTGGGATTCAAGCTGATGTCCAGGTCCTTGGCTTGTCAAACTGAGACCAGGTCAGTGGGGGCAGAGGGAGGGAAAGTTACACACACACACACACACACACACACATACACACACACACACACACACACACACACACACACACACACACACACACACACACACACTCTTAGACACAAACATAAATGGTGTTGAACAAACGCTGCTCGGGATGAGTTGACACAATATAATGCAAATGAAAATTCCATTTGGGACGGACGCGTTTACACACACACACACATACACACACACACACACACACACACACACACACACACACACACACACACACACACACACACTGTACCAGTGGGCGCTTTGGTGCCAGCTCTCGCTCTCTCTTCAATAATGCATGCACGCTAGCTCGAGCTGATGCCCCTCGCTCCAGCTGAATACTATTAGGGAACCAATCCCAGTCATCTAATTAAAATACACACACACACATTCATGCCAACACACACACTACCACACACACAGACATGTTCACATAGGCAAACGCACAACTTAGACATTACTTAGGGCTGGCTCCGCTCTTGTTGCAGCATTTTCTCACAAATCAGCCTTAATGAAGCGTTGGCCTTCAGACACTGGCGGGTCGCTATGGCAGCTCTCACTCTCTGTCACACACACATACACACACGCGCACACACCCACACACACACACACAGATGTAGCCACGCGCAATTTCATGGCCCTGTTGCCGAATCTGCTTCCAAATAGGGTTGCAGCACATTGAGCGCTTGTTAATACGTATCGACGACAACTGCTCCCCTAGGCTAAAAGCACAAACTGCCTGGAAAGCAGCTGGATACTTCGAAAGCCAACTTTGACAGGGGTGAGGTGTGCTACAAAAGAATGTAAATGGGTCCTCCACTGTCTAGATAGATCTCTCAGAAACATATATATATAAACATAAACATAAACACACACACACACACACACACACACACACACACTGAACGGTGTAATAATAAGGTATTGATCACGGTGTCTGTGTGAGCCACCAGCAGAGAGGGAGGTGCGTTTCCTGTGGAAGAGGTGTTACTTTTCCATCATCCCTATCTCAATGTATTTCTTCTTAATGCTGCATCATGCTTCAACCTGCTTGAAGGATATCAGCACTAATCTGCTCATTGCTGGCAGTGCTGTGCATCTTTAAGTCACAATAATGGTCTCTGCTGGCACAACTATGTTAAAAAACGGCCCATCTCGTCAACTGAACCCCCCCTCCCCTCCCCTCCCCTCCTTCCCTATCCACTCATACAATTTTCTCTACACAGGTGCTGGTTCCAAAAGCACAAGGTATATTCTATGTTAAGGTCTGCCAAGCTAGGCGTTACTAGAGCCACTGTCCAGGTATGGCAAGGGATCTGTGGCAGATACATTCACAGTACAGCACTTAACAATGCTGCACACACACACACAGCAGGAAGCTTCATCTACAGACAATGTGTGTGAGTATGTGTGTGTGTGAGTATGTGTGTGTGTGAGTATGTGTGTGTGTGTGTGTGTGTGTGTGTGTGTGTGTGTGTGTGTGTGTGTGTGTGTGTGTGTGTGTGTGGACGTGAGTGACAAAAAGGATGTGTACGTGTTACAAACAGATATTTGGTGTCCATGAATTCAGACTGCGGCTGTCCGTGCACATCTTGTAGGTGGAGATGCATTAACAGCACCTGTGTGAATGTGTGTGTGAATAGTAAGAGGGAGGGTGTGTTTTATGCTAGTCCCACGCATTTCGTCTCAATTATGTCTTAAAATGCTAATAGTGTGCTCTGAGAAATAGGTTTCTCCACTGTGGGGATTAAGAAAACAACCTGCTTATTGAAGGCTGTGTGTGCTCTGAAATTCACATGTTCTGCTCAAGTTGAATTAGAAAAAGAAACCTGACCAGAACTAAGTCCCTTTACATTAACATTAAAGTCACATATTATGTTCAGTTTTAGTTTCAAAATTGTAATTTGGGTTTCTACAAAAAAAGTGTCAAAAAAATCCTTTATATTTCTCACAGTGCCATTGCTGAATCTCCTCTGGTCAGCCTTGGACTGAAACGCTCCGTTTTAGACCTGTCTCTCTAAGTCTCCTCTGATTCCCTGAATCGAACTGCCTGTTTGAATATTACTGGCAGGTAGATTTGAGGGGTATCTGGGGGAGAGCTAGGTTGGTAACGAGGGGGCGTGGCCTCTCCCACATATGACATCATAAGGGGAAAGAAATCTGACTGGGGTTTTTTTTCTCATAGTTTGGGAGTCTCTAGACACACCGATGTCCAATCTAAATTAAAGTGCATTTTGCATGAAAGGTGACCTTAAGTTATTTCACTTCCTGCACTAAATCCCCAACGGCTAGTGTCACAATAACCCTTTCATTTATGCATCTAGACAGTATATGATGTCCCACATTCATGCCTGTTTCCTGGACCATGGCTCACAGCGTTGACTTACGTGGGCGAGGCTGTGTGTGCAGCACCTTCTCCAGGTCACCCAGCATGGTGAGGATCACCTCCTTGTCCAGCTGAGCCGTCCCCTCTCGAGGCCCTCCCCCAGAGACCTCCTCCTCTGCCCAGTACCCTCCATCCTTCTCCTTTCCCCCTCTCTTCCCACCACCATCCCCTCCCTTGGCTTCTGCCTGCTCCTCGTCCGTGCCTCCGCTGCTGCCCTCTTCGTCCGTCCCCCCTCCCTCGTCTCTGGAAGTCTTGGCCTGCTCAGTGCGCATGTGACCCCCATACGAAGCCCTTTGCGGCCGCCCACCTGCACCCGTGCACCTCCAAGGCACCGGGATGAGGGAGTGCTCCGACTGGGAGAGCACCTTGGTCAGGGAGAGAGACAGGGACCTGGCTCTGGGGCCGCGCGACCCTCCTGCTCCCCTGGTCACCACCTCCTTCCTGGGGCTTCCCTGCAGGCTGCCTCCCGCCCTCTGTGTGGGAGACGAGTACAATGGAAAGTTCTGCGGTAGTGAGAAACGAGGCGGCAGCGGCGGTGGCTCGTCCAGCTCAAAGGAGTAGACCCGCTGCTCGCCGTCACTGAGCAGGGTCAGGTTAGCAAGGGAGCGCTGCTTGATCCGCAGGTTGAGGTTGTCGGGGAGGGGCTGGGGGGTCCGCCGAGCCGGGCTGCCCCCTTGATAAACCGAGAACTCTGCTCCCCTCTTCATCGCTGCTCCCCCTTTACCTTCAAGCCTCGAGATCAGTGAGTGAAACTATGCGAGTGTGTGGAGTGGAGCTATACCTGTCCGTTTCACATCTTGGCCGGGCTGTGAACGAGAGAGCAAATGTAGGAATGGAGGAAACGGTGGACGGAGGAGGAGGCATAGAGACGTGTCCCCGCGTCCCCAAGCCTCCTGTCCAATGTCCAGTCTTCAGAGGCAAGAGAGAGAAATCCCCCCTTTCAGGCATGTAGGGAGTATCCAGATCCATGCCTGAGTCGGTCCATACTCACGGTCAGAAAACACCTATTAATGCTTCTTTCTTCTTCCCCTCCTGTCCTCATGCTGTCTCTCTCTCTCTCTCTCTCTCTCTCTCTCTCTCTCTCTCTCTCTATGGTCTTCTCGGCTCCTTTCCGTCTTGTCTTTTCCCGTGCCTCCACCACACAACACAGTCGGGGGGGCGTGGATGAACGATCCGTCGCTACATCTCCCTTCCCTTCGCCGGCACGTTCCCCCCTTTATCTTTTGCCTTCCTATGAAATGACAGCCTCTCTTTCCTTCACTCTTATCTCTCTCTCTCTCTCTCTCTCCCTAGCACCTTCTGTCTCCTCCTGTAATTACCAACTCACCACCACACTTCCGTCCCCCCCCTCTCTCTCTCTTCTCACACTAACAGCGGAGAATGAAGCCGGCGAAACATGCAGCCTCACATACTGTAGCTCTCTCTCTCTCTCTCTCTTGGTCTGCTTGCTCATTCCAGCATGCAGCCTGCAGCACACTCACTCTCTTTCTCTCTCTCTCTCTGTTTCTCTCTCTCCATCTCTAAAGGCGAGACAAGGCAGGCAAAAACATTGTTTTTTTCAAGCACTGGTCAATTTTGCGATTTTTTCGTTTAGCTATTTTGCTTCCAACTAAAAGGTTGTCTGTTTGCATCTGTATACTTCTCCTATACACCCATCTTTACATGCACATTATTTCAACATTAGTTTTTTTTTTTAAATACTTTAACAACAACTAAACTTTCCATAATAAACAGTATTTTTAGATTACAAGAAGTAATTGCTTTAATGTAAGTAATCAACCGGCAATGTTTCATGATATCTATGAGTTAAAATTGTACCCTATTCACCTGCACCTCCTAATCCCCCTTCCTTCTCTCACTTTCTCTCCACTTCCCTCCTCATCTTTTATCCCTCACGCTATCATTCGCCCTCTCTCTCTCTCTCTCCATCCTTCCCTTTCAGTGTGACGCTGACTTGTGTGGACAGTGCACCTGTGAAGCTTGCAATCCCCCGCCGCATTACCAGACTTAATTAAACGTTACGTCGAGGGGTTAAAACAGGCGAGCTGGCAGCTTATCGCAGATCAACTATGGGACCACAGAACCAAGATATCCTCCATCAATCAATGCTAGCTTTATTAGCCCTGTCGCTATCGGTCACAGCTGTCTGTCTTCCACGCACACATTCTTCAAATCCTGGTTACAGATGGCTCGGAAGCAGTTGCCTACTGAAACCATAATTAAAGGTTGTCGCCTTATGTGTTTACACTGCAAGCGACTGAGCTGTCGGGTTCATTATAAATGTCTGGGCGGTGATAAATCAAAATAGATCAAAATCAATGAGCTTGATCAACTTGAGCTTATGTCAGCTGTTTGCTTTCCCTGCCTCAATCCACATGTGAATGAGGACTATGTTTGTGCTGATTTGACGCTGTCAGTATAGACACTGGTTCATCTCGTATGCATGTAAACATGAGCAGCAGGCTTGTCGTGTGGTATTTCTGTGGTGCGCATACACTTGGATTTCCCATTCAGAGACTAATTTCTGCCTCTCGACGGATGAGGATGTGAAACGGCCGTGGAATGTGTGATAAACAAAGAGCGCGTGTTTGAAATGGGACCCCCAAAACAAAGGGAGAACGGTCAGCAGGCTGCAGTTTAATTTTAGCCCCTCTAAATGACGGGCTTGGGAAAAGCCAGAGACCGAGAAGGCAAAACGTCTGGAATGTCACCGCCGAAAAACCTGACAAAACCAAACCCTGTAATCACACGCTGTTGTTTGTGCAACGCTGTGCTTTGAACTTGACGTCTCATTTTACATCGATTTGAGCCGTCTTGATCGGAGCAGTTGACCTATATTACTTTGGTCTTTTTACGCATGGACATTCATTCCAAATTAGGATGTATGACATTTCATTAAAACAGCTCAACATTCTCTCAGAAATCCAAATCATTTATAGCAATCCACAGTAACTAGATAACATTGAACCTCAAACAACACATCGTTTCACCATACGTGCGTCAGAGGAATTCTACGCAACACAAAGTCCTTAATGGTAAATGGGGAGGCAAAGGAGCTGTGACACTGAAGTCTTAATTAGCAACTGGCAAAATCCCATTGAAACAGTGGAATTTCTGTGTGCCAGCGGTTGTTGTTCTAACTGGTGTTGCTTGGTTTAACCTCCAAGCCTGCTGCCTTTCAGGAATTGAAGTCAGCGGTTTAAAAACTCCTTCAGACTGGTCAAACGTCCCTCCATCCTGAAACCCTCAGAATCAGATGTCCGCTAGCTGTAATTAAAGGGCCAACAAAGACGTCTGCAGTCGTCTCCCCACTTTGTAAAACAAAACACTACCATTTTATTTTAACCGGCAGTTTCCCCTTTGTATAGGTGTTTCTGAATGATTCCAGGCTGTTATCCTAAAACAAAAACACAATCTTCTCTTTCGCCCAGCTTTCATGCTCCATTGTCGTTCAAGTTTGAAGTCCATGCATCTGGATATGGCCAATACCTGCCTTTGCCTCAGGGCCCAACATGACTATATCCACCCCTGCTTGAAACGATAAATGATGTGTATGTGACGAGGTGTCGTAGGACTGGTGGTGACAGCGCAATGGGATTGGAACAGATAATGGCGGCCTGCGGGAATGCACACCAAGAGCCACAGATGCTCCCTGTGTCCGTCTGTCAGTGCTGACCTTTTCCCTTCACGACATATAACCAGCTAGAACAGGGATCCCCCCAGTAAACACGCATGCACACACACGCACGCACGCACGCACGCACGCACGCACGCACGCACGCACGCACGCACGCACGCACGCACGCACGCACGCACGCACACACACACACACACACACACACACACACACACACACACACACACACACACACACAAACACACACACTCTCCAGGAAAACACACATACACCAACTGCAAGACAACAGTGCACTGTGCTATCCGCAGCAGTTGCCTTCACAAACTCTCCCATCCTGCAGTTATACCCTTTAACTTTCCTTCATTGACACTGCAACAGACCCCGCAGGCTTTTTCTCAAATGTTAGAGAAACAGCTAATCCATAATGTAACATGACAGTATTAATGTGAGCCAAACCTATTCTACCATTTTCTAAAGAGGAGAAATGTCATGTAGTGTCAAGACTGGGTTAATATAGATGCTGAGCAGCAGATGAAGGTTTCATTTCTATACGACCAGTTACAAGAGATAAATGTTAATGCACATCCAAACATCCACACACCCACGCAGAGAAAACATGGTATGACCAGAGGCCATATGCATGTGTGTGTGTGTATGTGTGTGTGTGTGTGTGTTGACCCATCTGTACCTGATATCTCCTCCAGGCACTGTTTGGCTGTCTTGCTGTAGACCAGCTCCCCCTTGGTGGGGCTGAGGCAGGGGTCGGCTGGGGCCACCATGGTGCAGTCGTTTTCTGAGAATGTCCTGAAGGCACATAGGGGAAACAACACATAGCGGTTATCAAAGCTGGCTGACATGTCCGGTGTTAAATGAAAAGTTGGACGACAGCTACCACGGTCGTTTCAAAACAGCCATGAGGAGAGAGCTTTGGCTGACATTGGTTAAAGATGCTCATGGGTCATGTTTAATTCAAATCAAAAAACCTAAATGAATAGCAATCCACATTGAATAACACCATTGCAGTTGTGCTTCCCATTTATCACGACAAGGGGAAATAGTTAATATTATTATTATTATCCAAGGGTGAATTTTTTTTTTCAAACCCATTCAATTAGTAGCATCTGGGTTTAGTTTCATTTTCTGTTAAACACTTTTATCGCATTAAACATTAAGCATCGCATACACATATTATGGTCTTACAAGTACTGATGTGTGTGGTTGTAATTCAAATGGTTACTGAGAGATACAATTTACAATTTATAGAGATAAAAGCCAGAATCTTATCTCCCATTCTTTCAATCTGTTAACTGTGTTGCTGCGATGTTGAATATCTCTAGTCAGTTTTGGGTCTCAGTCACACATTCAACAGATGGACACTTCTAAAGAGAGAAGGGGACAGCCTCTGTGTGTGTGTGTGTGTGTGTGTGTGTGTGTGTGTGTGTGTGTGTGTGTGTGTGTGTGTGTGTGTCTCTGCCTGTCCTCTTCAAGGCTGAGCTGCATCGCGCTCCGCAGTTTGTTTGCTGATGTGAGGAAACAAAGATCGAGTTCAACGCACTTCAGAGAGATAACAGGCCCACACACACACACACACACACACACACGGATGAAAAGCATGCAAACCAACACTTGAAACTACATACGCATGAAAACCCTGAAATTACACAGTGAATTTTGAACACACACACACACACACACACACACACACACACACACACACACACACACACACACACACACACACACACACACACACACACACACACACACACACACACACACACACACACACACACACACACACACACACACACACACACACACAAAATGCCTCCACCATCACCACCTGCAGCGCTGCAGATAAAAATTTGCTTCCAATAGCGACAGCAGCATCAGCCTGTGACTTTAGCTCGCATGAAAATGCTTCCCTCACCTCAGTAGTCACAAACACAGAGACAGAGATATTCACTACCATTGCTGCACACAGCAGTTTAGAAAGCAGATATATTGAGGGGGAAAAGGTAACAAAAGATTATTTACTAAAAAGGTGATTCTGCTACCTTTTAAGAGACGCTTCACTCAAACTATTCAGGTAAGGTTTGTTATTTAACCAACCGATGATTTAAAAGACACTGTATGTCACACATTTCACTCAGCTGATTTCACCGCAGTATTTCTATCATCCCTTGTCCTCTTTCTGAACCGGTCGGGTCAGCTGAGGTTGTAGGAGCAGAGGAGCACCCGGAGGATACAGCTAATGACACTGCAAAGCGTTTGTGTGGCGCGTGGTAGGGGCAACAAATCAATCCTGCACACTCACTCACTGCAGCAAAAAGCCCAAAACCTGCACTGCTCTATTACACCTGGCACAGGCAACAACTTACAGTGGGTGTAGGGGGAGAGAAAGATCAAGACAAAGATGCCTAATTGGGCTGAAAATGATGGTTAATTGCGGCACCGCAGGAGGCCTTTACACTGTCTGCATAGTACTAATGGCTGCAGGTCATGCCTACTGGTTAGGAAGAACATTTAAAGCGTGAGAAAAACGATGATGAAAATTAGGGCAACAGTTGTACAAGAAGGGCAAAGGGTTCAGTGTATCGAGTATATAGTTTGGAAATTCCTGTTCAAAATGCCAAAATTCAGTTTAGGAATGTTTTTTTTTTGATGATGATTTTGAAATCATAAATACATTTGAAGTATATTTTGGAGCAGCTGTCGTTGTTGCTTACTTTCCGGCATATCTAGCCCCAATTACACACAAAAATGGCTGCAAGTGGTAAACTCAGACCCAACTTCAAAATGTCCCTTCAGAAACCCACAGATGGTACACTTTCTGCAAACACTCATTTGCCAAATTTACTTTTCGCTCATTGAGTGGGCTGTTTCAATTTTGGTTCCCTTCATCTAAACTGTCAATCTCTCCCTATCTGCCCAGGACTCAGAGCCACAGCTGTTTTAACTTGCTAAATGTGTGGGATTAAAGTAATGCTAATGCTCAAAAGACGCACCGCCGATCGTGGCGGAACTGACTGTGCACTAGGGAGGACGAAGTGGAGAGAGGGAGAGAAGGGTTGAAGGATTAAGTCTTGTTTAATGGGATTCCTAACTCTCTTTCTCTCAGAGCACAAAGGCTTCCCAGAGACTTTGGAGACTCTTCCATTTTTCCCCTCTCTGGATTACCTCTTCTCTTGTAAGAGAAAATCGACCCCCGCTGGGCAGATTTACCCACTTCCTGCACCTCGTATTACTGTAACGTCAGGGAGGCCACACGCCGGCTGCATGCGTCCAAAACAACAGCAGTTGAATGAAGAGGGAGGAGAAAGGGTTCCTGAAAACTGCCAATGTCTGGGTTCTCACATCAAACGTGCAACCCAGACGTTTGAATAATGGGTTCTGGCAATTGGAAAGCAGCGGATGTTAATTTGTTCTGTAATGACTGTGAATAGATGTGGAGGCGAGAGCAAGATGCACAGTGGGGAGTGCCTGCTGTGCATCTACTGTAGCTCTCAGCGGCTGACTGGGAGTGCTCCGGGGTTGCACAGGGTGAGTGTGAGAGAATAAAGGTGTGTGTGTCTGAATGTGTGTGGGTATGACTTTGAGAAAAGGGTTCAAAAAGTTGTGATAGGGATGGAAATCAACTTGGTTTCTTGGTTGATTTGTATCCAATGTATGGTAGAGCATGCACACACACACACACACACACACACACACACACACACACACACACACACACACACACACACACACACACACACACACACACACACACACACACACACACACGGGTCGTCACAACACCTTCCTAAAGAGGCTGTGCCAAATAATTACTCACACAATTTCAGATCCCTTTTTAGCAAAAGTTATGAAAATTCAGTGAACGTTTTAAACATGTTTTAGCAAGATATAAAGTGTGATCAACAGGGGACCCAAGTGAACAAACACAAACACACGCACACACGCACACACACACACACACGCCGATATACACACATCTCACCTGTACATGAAGGGGGCCACGGTGGCAGTATTGGGATGGTTGTGCTGCTGCTGCTGAGGAAGCTGAACTACTCCGTTCCCCCCGAGGGCTCCTCCCCCTCCACCTCCCAGCATCCCACTGGATCCAGACAGGGCTGAGGTGCTGGTGGAGGAGGTCATGCTGGTCCTTTTGCCCTCTGGGCCCCCACTGGAGCGCTGTATGTAGAAGCTGCCGCCTTGGCCTCCTTTGGTAAGCTTGGCTCTCTCCCCCTCTCCACCCCGCATGTTGCCGCTGCTGTTTAAGGCCGTCTGGCTTTGCGACTGACTCTGGGGCTTGGACGTAGTGGTGGAGGGAGCTTTGAGTCCTGGCTTGGGGATGCCAGTGGACGCCGAGGTTCCGCCGTCTTTCTTTCCGGATGATGGCTTCCCCCCCTTGGGGATGAGGCTGCCGATTTTGGAGGTCTTCTTGGTGGGGTCACCAAATGACTCGCGCTCCTCTTTGGGTGGAGAGCTGTCCTTAGAAGATTTCCCAGACCTGCTTTTGTCCTCCTTGTCTTTGGACGAGGCCACCGATCGGCTGCTATTGGCAGAACCTTTTGAAAATGAAGGGGAGGGGGACGAAGAGGACGTCTTGCTCTGCGTAGTGAGGGACGACATGGGGGTCTTTGAAGGCATCTGCTTGGTGGTAGCACTGCTACTGCCGCTGCTGCACAGAGAGCCCGTGGGCGTCAAACTGTCCTCACCGTACTCCGACATGTCATCCTCCTCCTGCAGAGACATCTCCGCCATGGAAGGAGACGTTCGTGACGCCGATCTAGGGTTAATCAAGCGGAACTTCTCCAGCATGGACCTCGGGGGTCCACCGCTGCCTACTTTTGAACCATCGTTACCGTGCGGACCCTCGGGTGAATGGGTGGGGGAGAGCGAGTTCGTGGGGCTCGCCAACATGGACGAGGTGGCGCTGTGCTTGAGGTTCATGGACTTGCTGCGCCAGGTTTTGCCGGTGGAAGGCGAGGGGATGGCAGAGGCCAGCTGCTGCCCGCTGAGGCTGGTGGACACCGATCCACCAAGACTGCTCCCGTTCATTCCGCCGGGTGCTGGGATACCCCTTACGGCTTCTGAAACACGGGAGAACAGGAACACAAAGGATGATTAGTAATAGTTCTTATAATTGACTTTAACATCAAAACCCGTCAAGTCGAGTCAAATACTTGAGTCCTGACACATGTAAGGGTGTTCAAAGCAAAGCAAAAAGCGTGTTGGGATTATGGCAAACTTTCAGTCTTCCTGAAATGATAGGATATAAAAAACTGTATTTCATAGGCACAACTGAATACTCCGTATTCATCCGTTGTTCAGCACCAGAGTCAAGCTTAAACTGGAAACTATTGAAAATGTTAGTGTTGGATGGAATCATGGAAAGCCTATTCCTAGTTGGCAGAAGAACAACAGCAGGTTGGGTTAAATATTGTTTCATGTACTGAAGTGACCTGTACCCTCACACTTCTTTTCACAGCCGCTCCCCCCTATGGAGGCCTGTCACAGCATGTTAGCAGGTGGGTAATAGTAGTTATAAGAGACAGGCCACCATGTTGTAGCCGTGGCAACAAAAGAGAAGACACCTGGTATGTTACAGTAAAGGAAACCAGAATCGCTGTTCCGACATCATTAATCTATGATCAATACATTCTCGAAAAGGAGTTTTTTTTTCCATGAACCTACCTCCTCTGTAGGTTAACAATTTCCTGCCTTTTCTAGGGTTTTTCTGGGATTGTTTTGAATTCCACACACACATAGATCGGGAGTTCAGCAGCAAGAAAAAAGGGATATTTTCTGCTAGAACAAAAAGAAGCAAGCACTGCAACCTCGACTCAAAGAATGACTTTTTGTGTTCGGGCTGAAGTGGGTGTAGGAAATTGGTGTCTGCTTTTGATCCAGGGAATTCTACCTAGAGTGATTGTTCTACAGTGGCGGAGAATGGCAGCTCTGGAAGTAAAGCGCTTGTTCTTTGGGGGAGCTCACATCAAAAAAATAAATTGTGCCAGAAACGTTGTAACTTGTAACTGCGTGGACTATATGGTAAGAATTGTCATGTGAAAAGGGTAGCCTGTGGAGTCTTTGAACTCTAGTACTAGAGCAAAGTTGTAAGGAGAAGGTCTGGTCAGAAATACTAAATTTAATAATGTTAAAGTAAATTTCATGAGGTTATATTATATATTTTTGAAACTACAAAATGTCCAAGAAAGTCAAGGTTGTTCACGTATTATTCATGTTATATTTCTTCGCACTAATTGTACAATGTTTGTCTGTAAAACCATTTATATTTTGACCACGTATCATGTTCACTGGCATTTCATCCCTTACAGGCCTGAACGCAGAGTTATGATGCACTGCAAAGGTGTTTTCTACCGGAGATTCAGTCAAATGATGCTCGGAAAACACAACAACGCGCACGCACGCACGCACACACACACACACACACACACACACACACACACAAAGCAAATAAACATTCATCGTGTGTGTAAGATAAATGCTCAAGCATCCATCACTGAGCAATGACCTTTACACACACCCCACCCCCCACACACACATACACATACACACACACAGATAAGTATTTAAGCAAGTTGGACAGAGCAGGCGACTGGCAGGCACAGACAGACAGTAATGCATCTTCCTCCAGGATATGACTTTGAGACCACTTCAGAGGCATATGTACAGAGAGCAAAAAAAAAAGGAAAAGCAGAATTAGAGGTGGGGCGGAATAAAGCGACATATAGTGACAGTATGAAGTTATGCACCATTAGACTGAGTGTCTGTCTGGATGTCAAGACGGCACAATGAGCAGGGTTCAGCTGGCTGTGTGTGAGTCACCTCCTCCAGGGTGGGTGTGAGGGGGAATGAGCTTCAGCTGTGACCGGGGCCCAGATCATTTAACTGGCTTAGGCTTCCGACAACATTCTGTAAAAACCTTAAAACATGCCTGGAAATGCCCTCAGTGCACTTTGTCAGATCCCGAGTGAAAAGTGCAATCTGTCAGTATATTAACAGAGTATTTGCTTAACATTGTTGTGTATTAAATACCAGCATCCAGCAGTAAAATGTCCAATAATGACCAGGGCATTGTTTTATCTCCATATGCCTTCATTCAAGACGGGCAATTACTATTTATTTTTTATTTTTTTTATCATTAACAGAATTTGGGATTGCAGTAGAGGAAACTACTCCGCTATTTGTGTGAACCGTCTGGTACTCAAAATGTTCAATGGCTGTGTTTTATGTCAACAGGTGGGAAGCTGCTGCTGCTAATGCTGCCGGCAATCATGAATATTGAGCTGAAATCATTCTGAGGAAACAATCCAGTGAAACCAGCTGGCTACTAAACCATATCGGTCAGCAGTCTTCCAAACAAAACGCCAATACATCAAGTGACTGAAACACACCATGAATACATTATATAAAGGTAGTATTAATGATATATTGGTCAATAAGTTTCAGATACATTAAGACAACATATTTTTGCAATACCTGTCGTATTTGAGGGTTTTTAAAAGTGTGCGTGTGCTTTATGTGGACAAATGGGTTTACATGTATGCACATTTTAAATATTCAAGCATGCACAAGTATAGTGTGGGGTGCCATATAGCCAGGCCATAATTCATGTTTGACCAAACAAGTATACTGTATACTAACTTACCATACACAAAAAAACTCTCATATTCTTTATTTAACTTTACACATTCATGCAAATGCCTCTTACATCTACTATATTACTTTGCACATACACAAACAAACCTCTCGCACACACAATTGAGCTTATGTTTGCCTCATACACAAGCATGTGTTAGTAAGAGAATCTTCCCTCGCCCGGATATGGTAATTGTTGCTGTATATTAAAAAGGGCAATGAACTGGCAGACACTCTCCTGATTTCCTGTAATGAGTTAGCAGGGGAAGAAAGCTGAGATAAGCCAGCCAGAACAAAGACTGGTCTGATCTCAGAGCAGCAGCAGTTTGATTAGTTTTAACCAATAGATTCCCACCACATAAACTTACAAATGTGTTTCGAACCAACACCCTCATTTATTTTTCCATTCCTTTGTGTGTGTGTGTGTGTGTGTGTGTGTGTGTGTGTGTGTGTGTCCAGACAGCCAACAGATGCTGATATAATCGTGGGTGAGCGAGTCCATTCTTGTGTACGTGTGTGTGTATGTCCTCTGCATTACCCCTCATCTTCAGACAGTGCAGTGGCCCCTGAAGGCAGTTTATAAATGTGAATGAAAGAAGCTACAAGCGTGTGTGTCTCTGTCTGTGTCCAGTCAATTAACCCCGTCTTTAGAGATCCTAGTTCTGCCTTCCCCGCCCTGGAGGCTGCTTCGCAGCGCCACTACACTTTTTCCCCGTGCAGTGACTTGTTGTTGCCATGGCAACAGACTCTTCTTTTCTTTTTTTCTTTTTCTTCCTTTTTTTGCCTCAATGGCCAAGGAATGAAATGTCACTTCTTCTGTGTCGGACCCTCTGCTAACGAAAATGCCACCACAAACACACACACACACACACACACACACACACACACACACACACACACACACACACACACACACACACACACACACACACACACACACACACACACACACACACACACACACACACACACACACACACACACACACACACACACACACACACACACACACACACACGTGCGGTTTGCAGCCTGTCCTCACAACAGATGACACAGACATGCTCACACTCGCATACATGCACACATATGCATGGACATACACTTGACATCTACTGGTCAGTTAAAAACTGCAGCTAGTTATACAGTAACCTTTTTCTCTTCCAAATCCTTTTCAACTTTAGCTGCTCTTGCCATTACCTCACTGTCAGACAGATAGTGAAGTATGGCCTTTTAGGAGAAAGTCAGCTTTCACAGAGTTTTAACATTTGCCTTCCCATCCTCATTCCAAACAATGGGCAGAGCAATCGGCAACTTTCTTTTGTCCAATCACAAAAAAAAAAACCTGCCCTTTGATGGTCCTATTAAGTTTGTCTGAAGCTAATTAGACAGTCGCGTGGCAACAAGAATGATGCAATGCTCATGTGCCCTTTGAGCTCCTGTTCTTTTTGGTCGGAGCTGCACAGTGTGTGAGCAGAGAAACCGAACAAGACTCTAACGGGTTCACTTCATCCCAGTGAGGCCACAGAAGCTTACATATGAAACAAATTTTGAAACAGAAATGCTACAAATCTCAGATGAGCTTTATCAGACCCGCTCCACTGACATGCTTATGCTTTATGTCCCACAAGCCCGGTCTGAGCTGGGAAAGACAGCTTTTAGCTTCAGTGCCCCTGACTCCTGGAACAACTTACAGCAACAAATTAAACTAAATAACTTCATATCCTTTAACCAATTTAAACAAACTATCTTAAATCTGCCAAACTCTACCTGTAACTGTTTTAGGCTATATTGTACTTTCACCCATTTAATTTTAATTGCTGCCACTTAATTTTCACCACTGTGTAAATGTTTCAATTGTTTTTCTCTTCACCTGTTGTTGTGTATTTGATGTATTTGCGTTGAATATTGTTTATGTATTGTTGTTTTTCCTTTGAATTTGTTTGAACTCGACGTCATTGAAAATGAGAGTCACCCCTCAATTGGTCTCTCGAGGATAAATAAAAGTTAAATGAAAAATGAAATGAAAAATTTAAAAAAAAGTTACAGAAACAAACAAATAAAAGGATGACTCCCACCCCCTTTAACTAGCACATCAAACATGGCATTTGTCAACATTCGGGGTAAAACACAAAGCTACCATGTGTAACTGTATCTTCTTCTGAGTGTCATTAAGACATGTGTTTGGATTATTACAGGATGTGGGTGGGACCTACAGAAATCCTCCACTTCAATTTCTGGATAACGTCCTGTGTTTCTTCTGCCCCAATGTAAATGTATGTACAGTATATGTTGTAGCTGCCTAAATACACATACGCCATCACGTTACATGGCATTACATTACATTGACTAAAATGCTCGACTGCAAAACCAATCTGGCAACATGTGAAGAGAAGTTCTCCAGGATGTTCCGTGCAGAATTAATGAGGAAGAACCTCCGAATATTAAATCAAGTGTTCTTAGCCTGCAGCCTGTTGGTTTACACATTGGAAATCATTATATCATGGCAGAAACTCAGATACTGTTTGAATCTAAAAACACTTACACTTTAATGTACGAGTATATAAAAGAATACAGGCTTGTAAAGGCCAAAAGGGAGAAAATATAATGGATGTAAGATTTATCAAGAGAAGGGGGGGCAAATGTAACTATTTTTAAGAGGGGAAAACAAAACTCAAGAAGATATCCTAGATCTGTTGCTGTCTTCTTCAGTCTTTCTGCCATACACACTTTTGCCCGGAAGCATCGACGCTGACATTTCCGCAACAATTGATTTTTCTTTTCTCTTCTTTTGCCTTTCTACTTTCAGACCAAAAAGGCTGTTTTCTTTCTCCCCTGCAGTGAAGCTGCTGCGCCTGCTGTCTTTTTCACTGCAAAAAAAAAAATTCCAGGTTTGTCTTGCGGCAGGACTCATCATCAGCGCTGTGTTAATGGCCCAGAAAAAGGACGAATGCTATCCAACCATTTTCAACCATATAATACAGTAATAAGACACTGGGGCAATCGAATCCTTTATAACTGGGGTTTACGGGAAGGATGAGCCCAAATATATTAATCATTATCCATAAAGACTAATACTCTACACCAGTTTCTCAATAACTCATCTCATTTCTATAGTCAAAAATGTCAGAAGAAAGTTTAAAAAAGAGTTACCTGGGGTAATTTTTTATAAATATGTTTTCTTACTGCTGCCTGATGCCACTAACTGAAAATCTCCACCTCCTCCGTCCCCTCCCACTGATCCTCTATACACCGGCACAGACTAAATCCTGCAGTGTTTTCCCACAGTGCTCTTCAAGATTAAAAAGCGAGATCTAATTAGCTAGAAAAACATTAAATGATTACATACAGAATACTGCCAGCCAAGGCAAAAGGGCTTTGTCATTATAAAGTCATAAACTCCCCAGGAATGGCTTTGATTATTAAAACGACTTGTGGATAGGTTTGAATTATCATCACTGTAAGAGCCAATAAGTGGTGATAAATGGTGTGAGTGAGCAAACAGGGACAACTTTAAAGCTATTATAAATACAGTGAGTGAGCCAGTAGGGAAGATTTAAGCTAATCAAAACATTGTGAGTTGACACGGTTACTCTTCACAACAGGGAGAGGCTGCTAAAAGTATGTATTTATGGAGAATCATTTATGTGTTGATTAAACTGCCACGCACACTAACTCTCGGCTGCTGTCAAACCTCTCTCTTTAGAAGCATAATCTTTCTCATTAGCATTCTCTTGCTTGGCAGAGCGGCAGCCTCCAATGTCGGCATTCATTGTTACTTCAATAAAAAAAAGAAGCTGGGATGATTCAGCAGACTGGTGGAGACTGGTATAGTGAGGGACAGGGCTTCTCTCTGCAGCCCTCGGCTTTGCCTGTCTTGAGTCAGTGGTGCCATCAAGTGGTCGGGATGGAGAATGTACAATTGGTTGCCCCTATGCCTTTCATCAACTCTTACCAACTCCATTTCTGTAGGACGTTTGTTTAATATGATGTTTGTGTGCAATGGTTGCTAATGTGACTGTTGGCCTCTACTTAGATCTTGAGTGCCTGTGTGTGAATGATGTCGAGGGGCAGAGTGCAAAATATCTTCTACAAAGGCTTAGCCCACATTGTGCACAAGTATTAGTAATCAGTTTTGTTTCACTTTTTTGTCACACAATAAACTGCAAGGCCCCTTTATAACTCCACAAACCTCTGGACATTCTATTCTTCAAAACCTCATGGACTCAAGAAATGTTAAGTTCAGTCACTCACTAGTGATGTTTTCTGGAACCATGCAAATTTGAGAAATGTCACAACAATTGTTTCTTATACAATCATAATGTTGGCTTCTATCAGTGTTACAGTATGCGGTGTGGTAACATAGCCCGCTCACCTCTGTCGTTGCCACTGGCATACTGTAGAGGCTTGCTCTTGTCGATGCTGTTGAAGCTCTGGCTGCGGCGGTTGAGGTTGGATGAGCCCGGGCTCCTGGAGACCCCGCTGCCTGCAGCAGGGGCTCTGGAGGGGCCTGGTAATCTGTAAAGAGACAATGCGGAGGTTTAGACAATGTATTGGGGTTTAGCGTCATAGCCTTGAGGGAGGAAATACATATACTGCATAGTCAAGTTACGTTTTTCCAGGTAGGTGGTATGGTATGGTTGCCCGGAGTGACTGGAGACTCCCAAAGTGTGAGGAAAACAACATTCTCTACCTCCACCTTTCTGAAAATGTGAACCCATGTAAACCTTTCCTTTGAATGGCATTGAAAACAAGCCTCACTCTCAGTCAAAAAAGACACCCAGGAGACCATGAGTTAGGCCTTGAGCTGCAGTGTACAAACTCCATACACTATGGAAGGTTCGGCTCGCTATACCTTGAAAGAGTCCTTCAATTTTGTCAAGAATGAACAACCTTGGGCTCAATGTGTGTGCCAGGGTGTGAGATGAAGAGAGATGAAGAGAGTGATGTAAGACAGAGAGTGTGTGTGTGTGTGTGTGTGTGTGTGTGTGTGTGTGTGTGTGTGTGTGCCCCCTGTGGGTTGAGGAAATAGGATGAAAGCAGGAAGTGAACTTTGAGTTTTTAGTAGAACTAGGTGACGGAATAGACACGACTCAAAAGTTTGCTTCATGAGTGGTTGACAGAGGTCCGTCAGCAAACTGTACAGTAAAAGTACAAGTACATCACAAATAAATTAGAATATCATGGACAAGCGCACTTAAAAAGTAAAACTTTCATATATTCTACATTCATTACACAAATAAGTGAAATACGTCAGTTCTTTCTTTTGTTTTAATTGTGATGATAACAACGTACAGCTCATGGGATGAACAATCCACTATCTTAAATTATATAAATATGACTTATTATATGAATTATAAAACAGGAATGTTGACCATCTGAGAAATATGTTTATTCTACATAATAAACTCATTTTATATTTGATGAATCTGAACTATATTACAGTTTCACTCTTTGAATTAGATTGAGGACAAATAATTTACTTTTTATTGATATTCTAACTTTTTTAGATGCACCTCTAAATGACAAATGGATGTTGAAGACATATGATTGCTCTTTATTGTAACTTCCCTCTCTCTCATACTCCTGCATGTATAGTCACTCTTCTGTTCTGTACCTCCACTCACAACTGTATAGAGACATAAAAGGCTTTCACGCATGATTTCTGACGGGCTTTGCGTTTGCAACCATGTTACACACACATCATGTACACTTTTCTGCCTAATCTTTTTCTCTCTACACAGTCAAAGCCGCCAGTGTCAAATGTTGATTCGCCACGCTGCAGCTGGTGGACTTTAAGACTCCCAGGAGAACGATATAAAGAATTATCTCATCAAAAAAAAAAACTGTTGTTATCCAACCATAACTCTACAGTGCATCTTTTTTTTGCACACACTTGGCCAGATGCTTTCACCCATCTGTTTATTAGGAGGAAGTTATTTCAAAAAACAGATTTGGCATCTGGTTTTGAGGATCTCGACTTGGATCTATATCTTCTGTACCACTAATCCTAACTATTATGGTTTGATGCAATCTCTATGAAACCATTCCAAAGACCACATTTCAAGTCACAGTCTAGGCCCTAACCTAAATATACATATATCTCATTTTCTTCCCTTGTTTGCATTTCGTGATGACTTTAGACTGTATCCAAGCCAGATAGAATCCAATTAAAATGCATGTCTGATAAGGGATTACAGGGAATTTATCACACAAAAAACAGGCAACAGCAATGGAGGTGAGATTAGAGGAAGGTAATGCTCAAAAGAGGCATTGAGTGAAGAAGACCTGCGCCGTGGGTGTTTCCATTCAAAGCCATGGTGTCAATATTAAGAAAAAACAGGAGAAATATTCAAATAAAGATTGAATGTATTCTAACAACTTGGTGTCTTTCTGTCTGCCTGCCTGGGAGCTGTCGCGATGTCCTCCCTCTTAACATAGACAATCCATTCGCCACGCTCAGTATGTCACTCGCAGAGTCTGTATCGCAGATGGAGCCGAGATGTCGGAGAGGGAAAAAAAGTTTTAGAAATCCCGCAGTGGTCAAAAAACCCTCGGAGGAAAAGTTAAAAAACAGACATATTTTCATATGTTCCATTTTAACGTTAAGGCCTTTTGATTAACAAATACTAAACAAATAAAAATGGATTGATTTATGGTGTAGCATAAATATTTAAATATCATATTGAACTGTTTGATCCCCTTGGCAGGCAGAAGTACAGCTATGATGAACTTCAGATGGAATAGACAATATGCATCATTCAGTAACTCCTGTCTATTGTGCATAAGTGTGAGGATGTGAAGGCAATGCATCAGTTTACTAGCAGTGTGGCCTGGACTGATAATAAAAGGCCACTGAATTACCTTAATCAATAGTTATAATGTTTGGAGGGGAAAAAAAGAGCATTTCTTTTATTTCCCAGATAACTCTTTTTCGTACATAAGTAGGTCAGTAGCATAACACATTTAAAAAGATGGTGATCTGTCTTTTTGGCCTTGCACTCATCTTCACATCTGGACTCTATCTCATAGCAAAAACCGGTCCAAAACAAAAACAAACTGATAGAGTGAGTTCAAATACGAAGAGAGATAGTCATTAAAAATCATCCTGCAACGAATACTGCTGACTGTGATTTACTGATTATATATGAAATACTCAATCCACATCTTAGTTTACAGATCCTAAACCCTTAAATATAATAATGACCCAATTTCAAACAAGAGAAATAACGGCTTTCACACACAATTGGATGAAAAGAGAAAAAAAATCTAGCCCATCCTAGAGCTCCTAGTTCATCTTTGGGCATCACTCCTGTAGTACGGCTCTGCATTTTACAGGCAAAGTGAAGGCAGCTCCCACTAATTGATATTAGTGAAGCAAATTATGCTTTAAGCCTCCGGGCTCATCAGACTAACCATCCACTGCATTTCCTGATGCAACAAGAAACACATTCAGCACTTCTACCATTGCATTGCAGCAGAGCAGAGGCACTTGCATGGTACACTGTGTATAATTGCATAAAATCGAAAGTTTACTTTGGGTGTCTCCCTTTGAAAAGTAGAACGAGGCTAAGCGATTGAGCAACCTGCACACAGCATAGAATCAGAGCAACAAAAAAACTGCCAACTAAGTCAGTCCATGTGCTGAACAATGCAAACCGTGTTTCATAGAGACAATTGTGCAAAAATGAAATGTGCTTCAGTGCAAAAACATTTTTAAAATGACATCAAGAGGCAAGTAAATGTGCCAGTGCCTACATTCAGTTCCTTTGAATTTATTTCGACCCCAAAAACATCAGACAGTGTGTCTACAGTGGTGACACCAGCAGGGTTTTAGACTGTTTAGAGAGGCTGTTCCAGGGACTGCTCTGCCTGAGTGATGGCACTGAGCTGCAGCCAGAGGTGAACCTCAGCACAGAGAGTAGGCTGCCACTCACTGGGCTGAAACACATGGACTGGTTCAGTAGCAGAACAGCATAATGGAAAGAAGACAAACAAAAGAAAAGCCATGTAGCAGCCATTAATGTAACAATTGGTGATACTGTAATAACGGACAATAACAAAATAATGCAAATTCTGTTTTTAATGTAATACAACCAGATAATGTAGTAACTTGCTAATAACGTTATCCAAACATGTCATAATTTATGGGCAAAAAGTTATCAGCCTTGACAAGATTAATACATTAATACTTTTTGGACATTATTACATTATTGGCTGCTACAAAAAAAATTAAAGAAAGAAAGAAAGAAAGAAAGAAAGAAAGAAAGAAAGAAAGAAAGAAAGAAAGAAAGAAAGAAAGAAAGAAAGAAAGAAAGAAAGAAAGAAAGAAAGAAAGAAAGAAAGAAAGAAAGAAAGAAAGAGGAAGGAAGGAAATGATGGAGAGAAAAACCAGAACTTGGGTTTTGATGTTTCGAGGTTCAAATGAAGTATCACACAACAAAACATGCTTACCCATCAAACAGATTACAGCTTTAGGCCCTTCAGCACCCAAAGGCACAACCAACAGAAAGAACAGAGGAGACCTCACGAAAAAAACTAAGAACAAGGGAAACAAATGAGTGATTGGGAGTGAGAGGGACATAGTTGCAGACAGGGAGAGAATCAGAGAAAGGGTACTGCATAGCTACGAACCCCAGACAAGAGAAAAATGAGAGATAAACAGTGGGGGGAAATGAGGGTGAGATTGAGGCAATTCAGATGGAAATCAGAGGTGGTCCCTTTTATCATAAGACCCTTTCATCTTCCAAAAAATCCATGTTTGGTAATGCATCAGCGAAATGGGATCATTTTTGTTTCAGGACTGACTTGGGGAAGCTTTATCTTATGCACAGAGGAGAAGAGAGCGAATGGACAAACACATTATACAGCCTGTCAGTCATAGGCTATCAACAACAGCTATTCGCATCTTCTTTATTCCACCAAGGTTTTTATTTTTTTACCAGTGAGTGTGTGAATTCAGACCAGCACTGTTCCTATACAATGCCAACCTCTACACAAGCCTTCTTAGATTGCAGGAGTGTATGTTAGAGGGTCAAAAGTCTAGAGTCCACACTACATGACACTGCAGGGCAAAACCTTTGCTACCTCGGGCTCATTAAAAGGACAGCAGGCGGCCAACAGGCTGTCAGACATCTCCCCCTGCTGCAGAGAAGGTGAACTTTACGCACCACGTCAGTATTTCCGCCAATACATATACAGTTTACATCAATAGCTATCCATTTTTCCAGACAAGCCCATTGATTACCCAACTCAAGCAAAGTGTCAGGAGTCTGCTAATTGGGTCTGTACACAAATGAATGGCTGCCTGGTAGTGTAGGATAAATATGTTCAAATACGGCAACGCATTCATTCATAAGTGGAAGACAGCATCAATGGGCAAACATGTAGATTTCAGCTTTTTTGTAGTAAATAGAAACGCAGGCATAATGTGGCCTAACAATACACATACATGCAATGCAGCATCAGTAAAGCATTAAGGCCTGCATGGGAGGCAAAAGGCTAGTTTTAGTTTCATGTTGGACATGTGTGTCTTCATGAAAGAACACCAGAGATGGGTTCTTCAGGAATAAGAAAAAATGAGTACCAACTGAAGGAAGCAACCCATTATGAATAGTGTAGAAATGCATTAGAAAAGCTCTATAATGACACTGAATGATCATCAGTAACTCATTCTTGGAGAGCCAAGCATACAGGATGAAAGGGTGCCATCTCTTGTCTTTAACTTCAATGTATGTGTTTATAGGTTTATGTATGCATACTTTACTGGTATGGACAGTGACACACAAAAGAACATAATTAACATGAAACAAAGCTCCCCCCTCCCACTTGGGCAGCGTGAGTCAAAACAGACCAAACAGAAAATTGCAACACAGTGCACCTGTTTCCCTCTGCTGTTAAGAACAATGGAAACAATCTATAGGAGTGACTGTAAGTGATGAGTGCAGTTGTTGCTGTTGTACACAGGGGTAGCTCCTTTAGCTGTGTGGCTAATGAGCACAGTGCCTCATAAAGAGCATACAACTCCAGCACCTTCCAGCTTCCAGGGACACGCACTTAAAACACATTCAGCGGAGGATGCGAGAGAGAGAGAGAGAGACATCAATTGCTTCCCCATTTTAGAACTGATGCTAAAACTTTCTTGCTTCAGGCATAAAGGATAGAAGACAATTCATCGTTACTAAAATTAACTTCTCACAGGGCTGGGAAGCAATTGCACAGGCTTGTACGACAAAAAAAAAATCAGATGGCAACAGTTGAATAGTTACACTGACACAGCTCACTTTTGTTGTGTGGGTGTATCTTAGTTATTAGAAGGCTATTTGTGAACATTTGTTGGGAGTGATTTGGGAGGGCAAATTACCCCCCATAGGGGCTGGAGACGCTGGCTGCAGCATTTTTGTCATTGCAAAGTGGCGGCTTGAGAGGAATATTTTGCCAACACGCTGGTTCCCATGCACTGTTTCTGAGCAACTGGACTTGGGGGTGTGTACACATAGCATGCGTGGGGAGATTTGTGGGTGCATGCCTCATATGTACAACACTGTATCTGTTTTAACCGTATGTAACCATGAGTGTAAGTGCCTAAGTGCTTCTGTTTACATCCATGGAAGGAAGGTCGGTGGCCATACGTGCAAATGTGTGCTTGGAGGGTTTATCAGCTGTGGTTCTCTGACTGCAAGCTACTGTGCAGTCTAGAGCTTGGCAACACAACTAGTATTATTATTGCGTCTGTTAGCTTATTTAGCAGCAGCTTTCTTTGCAAAGAGGTGTAAAAGGGGGCCGTTCCCAAAGGACACATCACACAGAACAGCGCTTTGCAAGTAGTCAAAGTGCTGGATTTAGCAAAGAGATTAAGACCTGTTGAGTGCCACTGCCAATAAAAGTGTAAATGTGTGTATAGCTTTTGATTCGAGACTGATGTGTTTCTGCACCAAACTCCACATTAGTTACAGGTACGTCAAATCATGTGGGCATTTCTATGAGTTTATGATGATGGTGAAGGTTTTTTCCAGCGCCCCGTTTTGTAACTTGCAAAATGTCCGTTAACATTAGTCCTGGTTTTGGTCTGATTCCTATCAGGTTGGACAAAACATAAAAATGTTTTCCCAGAAAAGATCTGTCACACTATGCGGTGTTCAGAAGTGAAAGGGCATGTTTACTTAGGGTCAATCACATAGGGGAAAAGGCAATAGGGAATAGTATAACAAGTATTTAGCACATTAAGAGAGACACATCCACACCCTGCTGAGCCAAACACTGACCCCTACCAGCTGCTCTCTAGCTGACCCTGACCTCTGACCTCTCTCAGGGGGTCACAGTATCACAACGTGACATCAAACAAAATGTACACATGTTTGAAGGCAAAACAAACCATAATGAAAACCCGTGTAGAACGTTCAACAACATAGATAGTCTGAGAATCCCATTCAAAAATAAAATAAAGGCTGTGTAGATGATGTATATGCTGTATTTACCTTGTATTTTTCTTCTGTGGCGACCCTATTCCACTGTGGCCCGGGGGACTTGCATATCGTGCTGTGAGACTGAGGAGAGAGCAGAGGAGATAACAGATAGACCGTTAACACACTCAGAGGAGGAATGGAACCAGCAGCTTGTTGGAATGTTTCTTAATCCAGACCTTAATGTAATAGTGTGAGTTAGAAGAGGCATCTGGATCAAGGCGGAGAGAGAGAGAGAGAGATAGATAGAAGCAGCACACAGTGAGTATACTGTAGCAACCCAGAGCACATTGCTGTGATTCCTCACATGATGGCTCACACATGTTTATTCCCACACGCGTGTGACTAAGCCAATAACATCTTTCAATTCATTTATAGAGCCGCCGACAAAAAACGGCCCCAAAAACCGCATAAAAAACACACAAGGCAGAGGCCAAAAGAATTGCCCACGGAACCCAGTCACGGTTTACAACACAACATTCACTGTTAGTCATCCACGGAGGCCGGGAATTAACAGGCCGGCCTCTCTCTCTACGTTCATGTTTGACAGGAAGTAGTTAAAGCTACTTGCGGAGTGCTTTATGAACAAAGAGATGCCTTTAATCATCGTACGTAGCACCCAGTAAACAATGAAAAGTCCAGGGCCAGGTGGCAAGGCCGTTGTTTATTCCTGTGCGTAAATGTTCTGAGTGTGTTTTCCTGTGTGAACTGCGTGACTCGCAAAAGCATGTGAGCGGTTCGCACTCGATGCCATGAGCCGAAGGAACAGAGCCTCTATTGAAAAGAAAGTTAACCCCTCTATCAGATAGACATATTTTCTTTAATAACAAGCAGTGCCTAACGCCTGAGGAAAATGTTTGTGGATGGTTTAACTGGCAAATAGAAAAAATCCCTTTAACAACAGTGTACATTTAACCTCTGCCTATGAGGTAAGAAAGGTTCTTAATTGGAATTCAGGTGTGCCCCAGCTAGCATAGCATTAGCATTAAAATGCAGGTAGCATTTCCTGCTATTTTCTTCACTCTGTTTACAAAGAAAACTAAATTATTACCAGCAAATTATGGGCAAAAGCACACACAAACAAAAACAATTGTTTAAAATGTAAACAAAATTTCAGGCAACATCTGGACTGGCTAAGTTGATGTAGCTAAAATTACTAGCCGAGCTGAAGAATATCAAGGCTATCTTAAATAAAGGACAGATAACAAGTTAAAATAACAAAGAGCAAGCAAATTAGTTTTAAAACTGTCAAATCTGAACCATTTAACTGTGTGTATGAAAGAAAATAATGAGAAAAGTTGCTAACAAATAGTGTAGTTGCTGCTGTAGCCTACACTCCCCAGGCAGGATGGAACACAAGTTCAGTTTCACAGCTTGGTAACAGTGGCCTGGCATAAAATATGTTTTTAAATTAAATAAACGCTTACAAAGAAAAGGCTGGCTGTACTTCTGGACTCACATAATGGAGCATTTAATAACTTTATAAGTTAGACACGCTAGCAAATAACAAAGTCCCCCTTCATGTAGTTCTTAGTACAGCAAACCATTTTTTCCTCGACTGTTACACATCATAGATAAATCAGTTTATAGAACAAAGAGCTATTTGCAGACATTTTTTTCATACTTGCCACAGGATCACCAGAGATAAAGACTTGAGACTTTTTCCAATGCAGTTCTTTTTGAAGAGGGAGCCACACAATACTAAAGTAGTTCAACTGCCTTGTAAACAACGGCACAACTCTCTCATAACTGTAGTGCTATGCTCAACTAGAGGACAGAGGAAGCGACATACACCAGCAGTCTGTTTAGACGTCTCTCTTTTTTCCGGACAACGCTGAAAACAACTTGCCCTCTGTTTGGTGACAGTGGGCTGCCGGTTTGGTATTGGTGAGTGAGAGTGGACAGAGACAATACACTACCTATAGTGGGCCGATGAGTGACGCACTGCTAGCAACCCATCTTATGTTCTGCTTTGTCTGTTCCACTTTCACATTTCGACTCTTTACCCATCTAGCAGACTATGTATGACCCAGAGTGAATCAGAAATGATGTCAGCAGCAAAAGATTACTTACATGTAACTGATAATGTTGTGAAAAAAATAGTCATGGACAAAGAAAGTAGAAAGTATCTTATAATTTTAAAGCTATAGTGCTTAATTTAAAAAAAAATATTTGAATGTCGGTTAGATTCAAGCTATTAACAAATGAGTTGACACAAAGAGACCTATCAGCTCCACAAAACTCTCTCTGTATGTCTGAGTATGGCAGCGTTTACAAACTGGTGTCGCCCCCTGACACTGGCGCAAGTGCTCAGAAAAAAATACCAAGAAACGGCCACAAAATGTTTCAGTTGTTGATTCTACTGCTATGATAAAACCTAGACGTACAGTAGAAGGAATACAATCCATGCACGATCACCGAGTCTTACCCCAAGTAGATGCTCCGACGGTGTTGTTGTAATTACTCAGAATTCCTCATGGGGGGGGGGCGACATAAGTTACACACTCTAGCTTTAAGGCAATGGTGTTACAAGTAAAAGGGTTTAGTACAACTATACTGGCCATGACTTACAATAGAACAATACAAGGAGGACTGGAGCAGACGTTTCAGGTGATTTTTCCGTCAATAGGTTGGACAGATTTCATCACTCTGTCGGATCCAACCAGCCCTCATTGAGCGAGCGGGAAATTAAATGCTTTGTTCGGAGAGGTCGAACTGTGAACAACAAGGATCTTTCAAGGCGGTGAGCAGAATTTGAATCAGCTCTCCAACTCTCTTAAAGTGTGTCCTTAGGTTCCCATTCTCGTCTCTCACACACACACACACACACACACACACACACACACACACACACACACACACACACACACACACACACACACACACACACACACACACACACACACACACACACACACACACACACACACACACACACACACACACACACACACACACACACACACACACACACACACACACACGGTGATGAAGTCCCTGTACATCTCTAATTGACCTTGCTTGGTTTTCATGACACTGTATTATGCTAACGAGCCTGAGAGCAGACAGCAGGCGAAACAAGTTCAGGGCAGTTTCCCATTATAGTGGCAAACTAAGCACCTTCTGATCACCATGAAGTCTGCACTATATGATACATGACACGTCGGTTAACGATGTCTGTCAGCTAAATATGTTCTCAGTAGTTTTTTTTTGCCAAAGCCCCTCCACAAAAACCCACAGCACATTTCATCTCCCCGTGGTATGCTTTTTGAGCTCTATAAGTCAAGTCCCTAAATGGCACTTAGCACGCAGAACAGACAAGCTTAGGACAGAGATTAATGGGGCCGGTCGCACTCTTAAAATGCCTTTTCAGCGTTTGGATGGAAAAAAGGGGTCACGCTTAGATCTTTTGCATCATACCGTATTCCACTCTTAGTTAATATTTATCCTTTTGCTTTCTATCTTTCTTCTCTTCTCTCACAGTGGAGGTGCAATGCAAGGCTGCAAGCAAGGGGGGTGTGTGTGTGTGTGTGTGTGTGGGGGGGGGGGGGGTATTTTGGAGGCAACAAAGGCTGCAGAAGCCTGAGGTAAGGTAGTGTAAGCTTATGTGACATGTTTAAAAAACTTCAGGGGGAGCTGCGGTGCACATTTCTCCAAACCACAAGACCCATCCCGATGGCTCAACCCTCTTCATCTCCAACTTTATAAAATGCAACGAAACATGACGGCGATGGTGTTAAGTCGCCAGTATCTAACCCGCAGCATTGGGGTTCTTTCCAAAATGGATAAAGAGAGACACCAGAATGCACGAGGGGCAGGATCTATGAGTGTGGAAAAGGGATAGAATAGTGGTGGTGGTGAAAGGAGACAGGGGGGGGGCATACAATCTGTCACTTTTGATCGAATACAACATATATCAACAGGGCCCGCGGTCTAATAGTTCAAGACAGTGCGGCGCGCATGCCATCGCTGGCCTATTAAATGTGAGCGATATCAGTTTCAGGTTTGATTGTAGCCGCAGCACCAAGGGGGCAGGCACAAACTGATGGGGTTTAGATCCAAAATGGCGGGCGCTCATGCCACTAAGGCCAGCGTGATGACAGCAGGTAATGACATGTCAGTAGACCTTCGTGTCCAGGGTGGTATCTGTCCTATGTGGCCCTTTCAAAGCCCAATCAGCACTCATGCTACTTGTGGTATTTATATTCAGATGTGCACGCACACGCAACACACACACACACACACACACACACACACACACACACACATTTATCATTTGCAAAGCTGCAAGGTACAGTCTTCAGAATACAGAAAAAAAATATTCCGAAACAAACGTAGTTCTAAAATCATCAAGCGGATAGCGACCAAACTGAAACATAATACAATCCTCTTGGCGATGGAGATTACTTACTGAATTAGTTCAATATACACGCAGTCCAACAATGGGCCCTTACACTCATCAAACAAGCTGTTGGCGAGATGTATTAATGCCTTGAGGTAAAGCTTCTCACTGACAGTACCCGATTATCAAACATCAACAAATGATTAATATCCATGTATATCTATGTATTAACCAACTGTGATTCAAGGCAAAGCACAGATCTGTGATGACAGTCTAGAACAAAGAAACAGGACAAGTAGAACCGAACCATTTACCAGTTCATGATGACACTAATCCATCCTTCCAGTATCACAATGCGTTTTCCATAAAGTTCCAAACTCTGTTGAATTGACGTTCCAACACACACACACACACAAACTGCACAGCTCAGACTGTACCTAGGAGACGAGTCGGGCTTGGCCTGACTGTTGGCTCTCCCATAGGGCAAACGGCTCTTCCTGTCGCGAGACACGGCGGTAGGGAGGCGAGAGGCACGCCAGACCGGGGGGTCAACTTGTTGGCCCCTGGACATGCTGAGTTTAAAGAGGGAGGGCATGCTGTGCTGTGGGCCCCCCTGTCTAATCTACAGCACTGACAAACCTCCCGTGGCTCCAGGCAGTCGCACTCTGTCCAATGGGGGAGTCGCCCTTTAGACACACACACACTCAGTCACATATATCCCATCCCTTGCTCTAGAGACACAGTTAGGACTAGCAGGTGCTGTCTATAGAAAGCATAGAAAGCACCCCACCCTCACCACAACTGTAAATGTCCAGTAGGCCAAAATAGTGTGTTTGTGTGTGTGTGTGTGTGTGTGTGTGTGTGTGTGTGTGTGTGTGTGTGTGTTTATGTGTGTGTGGGGGTCCTGTTTCCGTCTGTCTAAATCTGTGAGAAGAGATAATATGATAATTTAGAAAGCTTAACATTTTTTAATTTAGAACATCAATTGTTCTGCCTTATCTTATATTTTATGAAGTCACTCAGACATACTAAATCTTCAGGGTCGGGCTTGCGCTTTCAGAAATTCACTACTGTGGAAAATTAGAATTAGAAAAGCCTTTTTATGAAGACATTTAATTATATTTCAGTGTTTCCAGGCATGAAGCCTCTAAAAAAAAATTTATGAAATGTACATTGTACAAAAGGAAAAGTGTAGAAAAGGCTAACTTGAACCTCGGATTGTCATTGGTTTGCAGTGACAAGCTACTTTACATACTGTGGAATCATCAAATAAACCAAACAAGATAACATTATATATGCCTCAGTTTCTGAACTTCACTGTTATGAGTTATGTGGGAACAACAAAGTGCACCACTAAATAATAAAACGTAAAATGCAAACCCAAGTAAACATATTTCTCACAGTGTATCTGATCTCTGAGCCAGCCCAGAATTCAAATGAATGTTCTGCGGGTTTAAATGACTACACTGCATGAGTTCGTAATGACTGACCTACCACTGAGTCAGTCGCCATTGAAGACGCTTGAGCATTTCCAAATCATAATATCATAAAGATTTTACGAGGGATTTTTCCCTTTGCAAATATAAAAAGTACAGCAGTAAAACGGCATTTCAAGGGTTTCCCATCAACAAGCATTGTTAGAAATAAGTGGATGTTGTTTGGACATTGTTGTTGTTTTTTTTTAATTTTGCTAGCAGCTGAAATGCAACACAGCGATTCATATTGACCGTGACTTGTCAACCAGGCCAATTTACGTGTGGGAGATATGTGGGAGAATATACAAGCAACATTTCTTTATATTTTCTCTAATTTCTCCACCCTCGGACATTACCCCACACCTCGTCAGACTTTCTTCAGCCACAGAGAGAGGTTGAGTGGCCCATACGTCCCTGAAAACTCACAGATTAGTGGCTCACTTTATCACTGACAGACATGCACTGATCCTCTGACCTCCGCTGTGGTCCTCTGCATTCAGGCGTGATTAACTTATCAGCCTAAGGGGAGTGAGACATTACTGGGGCTGTGGACAGAGAGGGGCAATGGGGTCTGTTTTGGAAATTAACTGAGCTTCTTAGCAGAGATAGTCTCCAAAAAAACACCTTCTACCATAAACTCAAATGTTCTGTGTCCTATGAAACCTTACATAACTCTTCCTTATATTTTACAATGGTGAAAAGTGCAACATGCTTTAATGGTTTTATCAATGTGTGTGTGAGTGTGTGAGTGTGTGTGTGTGTGTGTGTGTGTGTGTGTGTGTGTGTGTGTGTGTGTTGCTGGCCATCGTGGACTGATGCAGCAGTGCGCTTCCAACTTCAGTGTTTATATGTGTGAGAGAGCGTTCTCCACCTGTTGTGGAGGGAAAGGGTGGGTGGGGGAGGGGGGGCAGGAGTGTGGGAATGGGTTGCAGCTGTGCCCCTAATAGCCGCCCCCCCCCCCCCCCCCCCCCCCACACACACACACACACGATACACTGACCCCATCACTACCGACGCCTAAGTCGCCCAAACAGAGCCAGGCAAAAGCTCTCGACAATATCATCTTACTCAAAAAAAAACTCCTCAAGCTCTGAGACTAACTGCTCTTATTGCCCTGATTTTACGCATGTATACTGCGCCAGACTCACACATACACAAGCACACACACATACACAAGCACACACACATACACAAGCACACACACACATACACAAGCACACACACATACACACACACACACACACACACACACACACACACACACACACACACACACAAGCACACACACACACACACAAGCATTCACACACGCACACGCAGAGACCAAAACAGAGCGTTCATGCAGTAACTTGATCTGCTCAAAGGGAATGCTGCTCATGTGTGGCATGTCATGTGTTCCTTTAGATGCTCCTCTAAGGCCTGCTCTGTCTATTTACATCACACAGGGTCGGGCTTCCTTTGCTTTTACTGTCTTTTACTGCCTAGCTGCCCTCATGCCAACAGTTCTTCTGTACAAAGCTTGGTTTGGGGAAGCTCTTTTGAAAAGATAGCTCAGCAAACTACCAATGATTTCACACTGGAAAAAGCACACCTACGACAAAGCTAGTTTGGTTAACTAAAGCTACTTAGAAAAAGATGTTCAAACTATTTTGAAAAATAATCATCAAATTGACAATGTACATGTGATTTCAATGTATAACAAAACGTAATAAAGTCATATTCCAGCTAAAAAAAATACCACTTAGATTACTGCAGAAACAAACAAAAAAGGGCCAATTTGTTGATAACAGGTCATAAATTAACTATAAAAAACATTTAAAAAAGTAACCAATATGTTCACAGGTGAGCTGACTATAGCTCCCTGGAAGGTGAATAGCCCTGGCCTGCATGGCTTCACATCGGTCAGGATGAAAGAAAAAGGGGACAGGGCTCGTCAATGGGAGTTCCATTAGAGAAGCAATGGTAACAATTGAACTAAAAATGTATTCATTTCCTTTTAGGGCCCCAAAAAGTTCACTACTCCTCAACACTGACAAAGCATGTCTTCATATAATATTAACTCCCTCATGACCTTTCACACATAACCAACCTACAAATAAAAAAAAGGGACAGATCACCATTGGTTGGTAACATACATTAAAGCTGGGGTATGTGATTTCTGATTGGTCAAAATTAACATGAGCTGTACACTTTGACCAATCAGAGCGAGGCTCCGATTCTCTGTTCTTATTGGCTGTTGGGACTGTCCATTCACTTTGGCACGACGTTCTTGGTGTAGAGTGTATCAGGGAGGGACCATAGGGGAGGGACCAAAGAGAACAAGTGGAGCGGTTGAGGTATTTGGATTCGAATCTCTATCCCAACTGTCATTTTCTCCCCAAATCCTCCACCCCAGCTTTTAAGTAATCTACAGTCAAAGCAAGGCTAGCTCTTTCCCCCTGCTTGCAGTATTTATGCTGGGTGTATCTTTACATGTAACAGACAGATACAAGAGCAGAATCAATCTTCTAATTTACTCCTAACCAGAGAGTGAATGAGCCTATTTCCCATACAATCTTTGGCTGTTGACTGCATCACAGACATAAATCTAATGTGACTTGTCTGCAGTCAGCCAGCTTGACTCTGCCCTGTCAAGACGTCCTAATGTAGCTGACGCGGCGAACGCCCTAATGAGAAACATTTTCCATGAAGGCTGTTTCTCATATTCGACACCATGTGAGAGGCGGTCATAATATCCATCAAGTTCCTGTTTACCAAAGCTCTAACTGGACCTAATTAAGCACCCCGAAAGCCATAAATCAGCCGCCCCCTCTACTCCAGCACGGATCCTTAAAAAAAATATGTGGTTCGCTAATGCAAAGCAGTGACATTGGCTTTGCTTCTGTGACCTCTGGGCTACCTCTGTCCCCAAATGAGACCCGAAAACCAACACCCAGCTTCTGTAATACAACAGTGTGACGTACCTGGACTGCATCTCTTGTGTCTTGAGGCTGCCTGCAGGCGGTGCGGTGCTGCTGGTCTGCTGGCTTAGCTCCACCAGCGACTGGTAGTACTGCTGCTGTTGCTGCTGCTGCTGCTTGTAACGCGACAGTATGAAGAAAAGGCCCAGGATGCTCTTTAGGTTGCCATTCCTGATCTCTGGATGAGCACAAAAACAGAAAGGAAAAATTGTATTGTGAGCTTCTACTGCTTTTATGCTGTGGCACTTATCATTGCTCTTCCAGCATCATATTAATTCATCGGCGTACAGTGATATACAGCTTCTTCTGGCCTCCGGTAGAACAATTGCATTTGTATTGGCAGAAAGTCAAAATAGCGAAAGGGCTTTTGTTTTTCATTCGTCTAGAAACAAAAGCAGTGTTCCGTGACGCCGACAGTTATTTTTTTTCCAGACCATTTACTGTATCTTTCAAACACCGTAAAGTGAACATATGTCGAATTTTTTTTTTTAAAAGACACTTGGGGATCAAGTGCAGCTGTCGTGTGTGGAAAGTGCAAGAGTTTTACAAGAGTAATTATACACTGGCTTTAAATTAAGTAGATATTATTGTGGGAGCAGAGTTATAACATTTACAGCTCGGAGTGACTAAATTGTATTCAGCATGAAGCAACACTTACTCTGTATAAGGAATAGCGAGAAGAAGACATTGATATAGATCCAGACTAAAGCATCTTCTCTCAAACTCGAGCTATAACACACAGCTGGTTCAGTTAGGAGTGAAGCACTGCATGGGAACTTGTGGACTGGCGTTTAACTGGCCAAAAATGCCAAAAATATACAACAGGAACTTCAGTAACAGTTCTGTTTTTGACATGAAATGAGGAAGTGATGAGTGTGTTTACAGTTGCGGCTGGTACAGTGGTGGCATGATGGCTGCAGAAGTGACACATTTCTGCATATTGATAAAGGTCCTTCACTATCTAAATGACAGCTAAAGAGAAATAAGATAGATAACAGCAGCACAGATGAGGGCAAAAGTAGAATGAAATAGAATAATCCAAAGGATATTAATATTGGACATGCTCTCAAAGTACGTTAGAGTGATGTATGACAATTTAAGAGATCGTGTTCCTGTTTTGGGTATTAGAGTTCCAAAAAACTGCAACTCTGCAGATAAAGTTACCATTTAAATACGCTGAGCTGACAAATGCCTAATCAATGACTACCTTTGTCTGGAGTGTTAATCTTATCCTTAACAGTTCCTGAAGTTCATCCCAGACAAAACTCTCAACTAATGCACTCCTCAGAGACTCCTTCACACACACAGCCAAGAGGGGATTCAGCAGCCACATAGGAGGAGGCGGAGGAATTGATCACTGCGACTGACGCACCCATTTGTGAAATGGACTTTTCATATCAAATCCCTCAGTGAGAGTTGGCACACAGAGGCACGGTAAAGGAGAGCCGCGGCTGACACAGGGTTTTTAGACTGCATTTTTCAATATGGTGAGGCTCAAACATTCTCCCCCCCTCAGTCATCCATGGCTGTGCTGTTCGGGAGACTGTGAACGTTGGAAATTAATCTCTTGGAGGTGTTTTCCAATTTTCTTACACCCAGAGGCAGTAATTTATACTGGGCACTCGCAGAGAGTGTGAACAGCGGTGTGTTTTCTGTGCTTTGGGGACAAACACTCTCAGAGTCAGCCGACCAAAGAGCCGCTGTGGACTGAAACCTGTGGCCACTAGAGAGTAATAGAACCGATAATGATGAGGACATGCTGAAGAATAGTACTTCATCAAGAGTTGCCCTCAAGGTCAGGGTTGGCTATTGAGCAGAGTGCATTATGTCTAACTTAAGTAAACTTTAGAAAGTTTGCACAAGGTTTAAATGATCAAACAGACACATTTGGTAACTGTCCTGGGTTCCCAGACACTGCTTTATTCTCTTTAATTGGAAACATTTTTCTGCATCATGCCCCACAAAAGCACAGTACCAGCTATCGTGATGAGTGCCTCGAGATGGGTCCTTCTGTTACCTGATCTTCAAACCCTATCTTGGAGGTACTTGTGTCAAAATCTGTTATCAGTATTGCCTGCGACCAGCCAATTATGCGCTCGATGTGTTGGTTGGTATGGTCTCTCTCTTTCACTAGAGAACATAATAACAGTTTCCTAAAGTTAGAGTAAGGAGACTCTGGTCTTGATACCATCTCATGAGTGAGAGTTCAACCATGATATAGCTATTCTAACATCTCTCCATCCATTAGCTTGTCCTCTGTTGCCATTTTACACATGTAGCCCATTTAGAAAGGTTTGCTGAATCCATGTTGTGGCTCTTTGGCAGGATGCATGGTGAGAATTGCATGAACTTGATGCTGGAGACCTGAGGTTGTGTCCCATATGTGGTTAGGGTGAGGCAACTAAAAGCACTTGGTTATGGTTGGGTAAAAGTTGTGGTCATGGTTGGATATTGAAAATGTCAACTCAGTGATACAGTCAAATTACATTACATCCCTAATGTTGCACATATGTTCAAAATAGTCATTTGATCATAATGTTGATATAAGAAGAAATTATTATCTGCAGTTGTAAAGCAGGATGAATTTAGTCGTAGAGTATGCAAGAAAAGTCACTTTCAGAAGTTACTACTGTAGGCTACCGTCTCTGCCCAAACTACAAGCACTATTACTGGTACCATCAACATTACAGTACCTTATGGACCTTTTCATCTGAGAATAATATACAGAGATACAGTATGAAAACTTTTTTTCACACATTTGATAAAGTATGATAACTTTTTTCACACATTTTTTGCTTAAGTATCAGCTGTCTACAGCTCCGCTTGTCATCTGGCCAAAGCTCCATAAGTGTGTCTGCTGAAATTTTATCGTAAAACTCTCACAAGGTGTCACCTTTCGCCCTCTATTTTTGTTGCACCAGTGTTGAGAGATGTTGTAATTGGGAAAAGGATAGCTGGATGTCGTGAGACAGCAAAAGGGCATTGGGAAATCTCCCATTAGACATTTTATGTCAGAAATACGCAGCCTTTTCATCAGCTGAAAGCATGAGGGCTGTTGCTGCTCTGGAGCAGCGCGGAAGATAAGTGTTTTTGCTTGGCCAAGGTTCAGTGAAAACGCTCCTTTGCTCCTGGAGGCCTTTTAAGTGGTTGACGTGGTTTCATTCAATCCTTTTTTCCCTTCCTATTTGTAGAGGTAAGTTATTTCATGAGTCACAGAGGACTTTGGAAGAGGTGAAGCCAAGGTTCTAGCACGGTTGGGTGATACAAAGAAGAAGACCAATTCTGTGCGAGCATTTTAGGACAATATATTCCATTTTGCCCAATTAATCCGCCCTTTTTGGGTTTAATCCTCACACAATGCATGTCCAGGTAAAGTCTCTCTTTCCAGTTCCGCAGCTGGTTATGTCTTTGATTCTGCTGCTGCCCTCTGTTTCTTTGTGGAAGCTTAGTTTTAATTCCTTTGTTTGACTTTCATTTATATCTTAGTTCCCAATTAAGTTTTAAATGATTATTTCAACAGTTTTGTTTCCCAGCACAGTTCTTATTATGCAGTCAGCCACACAGAAGAGGCGATACTCTAAACTGTAGTTTAAAGCCTTACCCTCGCAGCCTAGGCCTCACCCTCTGGTCAGGGAACAAGTGTGTGTACCCTTTGCTGACCGAGCACAGATGAGTCTTTAAGTGGACTAATGAAATCAGACCTATTCTCTTTTTAAATGCACCCACCGAGATCAATCAGTATGGACTTTATTGTGGTTAGCAGGTCATACTATAGGTTGCCAGCTAGCACTGCAACCAATAAGAGCCTGTTCCGCTATGGCCTCAGCTGCAGAAACCCGGCAGTGGAAGGAGGCTTTAATGACCTGTTGTAAGGACCCCTCACTGTAACCCATTATAAACTGCAGGAAACGTGTGTTTGGGAGCTTTACACCTATTATGAAAGGCAGCTACCTGTGGACAGAACTTCCTGTGGATAATTATCACATTTCAAGTACCATACTAAAGTTTTTTTCTGCGTGGTTTTAATTACATTTTCGTGCCAAGAGGTCAAGCTTTGTTTTGAGTTTGACTGGCTTTATTATATATGATAACGTCCACAGACACACCACTGGCTCTGCTGTACTTGAAGAAAAAGAGCAGTGTTTGGGACCGACGGCATGTTTAAAATGGAAATGTTAATATGTTGATGTGTATCAAGTAAATTGTTTAACATGGTCAATATTTTAGCTTAATATTAGCATGCTAACATACACTTATTAACGATAAACAGAAAGTACAGTTAAACTTGAGGGGGATGTCATTACTTATTGGCAATAAACCACATAGGTTAGTATAGGACATATTTAAAATCTGACCTGATGATAGCACTAGATAAAATGTTCATGTAAATAATTATTCAAATTCATCCATTGTTGAGATATTTTATGACCCCAAATATCTACCTCATGGTGGACCTTGAGGTAAAGCATAAAGGATCACCAATTAGGATTCATCATCAGGGGGCATAGAATGTCTGCTTGAAATTCCACTCATATTCACCTATAGGAACTTCATCAACAGTAGTTATTGAGGTTTGAACATTCTTAATTTTTTAATGGTTAAGATTCTTACGATCTGGATTTTGAACACATGCCCTCTTGTTAAAGTGCCACAATGTCACTGTCATACTTTTCTGTAGCAATATTCTTTTTTCAGTTTCATTGACAAAACGAAAACCTTGAGCGTCTTGTTTTTATGATGGCCTATAACCTCCCCTAGCGGAAATGTCTGAGGGCGAACCATAACTCTCTTTAACACCATGAGTTTTTTCCGGAACTCCGGTTTACAGCCTCCCACCACTGAGATGCAAGGGGAGGCTGTAGTAGGCTGTCTCTGGAAGGGAAAATTCTGTACCTATATGCACATCAAACATTCCTGTTCACTGTAAACCCATACCTTGTAAAACGATATTTAAGAAGGCATATGCCAGGCAACAGAATATGGAATTGCCTTGGCTGATTCATTTAGACATGAGAGGGCAGGCATCACCATTTATTTCAAATCGAAAAACACAAACCGACAGAGGAAGCCTCGAGAATAAGGCCGATACAAGGGAGAGAGATGGACCGAGCGACGGGAGTGATGAAACGCAACAGCAATAGACAGAGTAACCCAATAGCCTATATATTTACAGACCCACTTTGAAATTCCAGGTCTAGTGAGTCACTTTGCTGCTTTTAGTGCTGTCGTTGGGGAGGGGGGGGGGGGGGGTGGGGCGCAGAATTTAGAGCTGTCGGTCAGTGTGTCAGTTCTGTCAGACTATTTCTGCTGCCAGAGAGGTCAAGGGCATACTCACCTCTTTAATGTTTAAAGGAGAGCAGAAACAACATGGGGTCTGAGCAGACACAGGGTCAAAAACAACAGCTGGAGTCATTATCTGCTAGAATAACTGCGACGTGGATGTAGGTGTGAGGCTATAGAAAAAGCCTAATCAGAGAGAATGAGTTGAGGGTTTCTTCAACCAAACAGTTATCACAGTGATCACTAGAAATCAATGAAAAGTTCACAATTTCAAGATAGTTGGATTTCACAGGACATCAACAATTGGTTCTTCAGATTGGGGCACCTACTACATTCTAAAAGGTACGGTGTGGAATAGTGGAGTATTTAGCGGCATCTAGTGGTGAGATTCTAGATAGCAACGCCCACTTCCTTACCCCTCCCTTTCGGAGAATGTACAGACGCTACACTGGCCCTCAAGGATAAAAAGTTAGTTACTTAAGATGGCATCATCCACCACTGCCTCAAGTCTTTCCACGATATCAAGTGATGAGTTGAAGATGTTTTTAGACACCCACTATATATAAAAACATGTAAAGCCTTTTACAGACTGAAGTTGGATTCATTTACATGTGCCATCTTGAGTTCCCTGACCAGAGTCAAAAAGTGTGTGTAAAACTAAATCATAACACATGGTTTGGGGCTTAACTGTAGTGTTAACCCTGGCCTTGTGTGAGGCAATATTAGCTTATCATTCAATTTGGCAAGCAGTCGCTCAGTACAGAGCACTGCTGTAGTCCTGGCTGTCATATAAGATGTGTACCGTATGTCCTGATGGTCGGGAGGCAAATCCCTCGCTGGGTTTTTTTTATCCTACCACAATCCCCCCTTGATGCCCTAATGATTGCCTACGCTGCCATGGTGAAAGCCAGAGATGGGGAAACTATCATGATACCAATGTGGTAAATTCCATTGCTGTGAAGTATGATAGTACATCTTGGAAAATAGGTTTTGAACAGTTTTTCAGAGATCTGAAATGGGAAGCTACCCGCAGAAGGTTGGTCGAAGCTGATGCCAAACTCATTTTCAAGGTCCAGAGATTAGAAAAAACAACAGGGGAGATCCCACTTCGGCTGCTCCGCCGAGTCAATTAAGAGTTTTTATCAGGCCTTGGATAGGCGTATTGTTCATTCTTCTTACCTTCTGCTGAGAGCCCTTGTACATTCACTCCTCTGGCGTCCAGGAAACTGAGGCAGGCGTCCACATTCTCGATCTGTGGGGAAGACGGCAGACGGTTAACACAGACGACGACACACACACACACACACACACACACACACACACACACACACAGCAAGAATGTCACAATACTTAACATTCAATGAGCCTAAATGTCCCGCAGGAGGGGGGGGGGGGGGGGGGGGCTAAGAGGACAAGGGGCCATCAGCGTTATTACCCATAAAGCACCTCATTGTGTGGTCCCCGACCCCCATGTCTGACATGCTGACTGCAGTGTATCACCACCTACGGGCGCAGTCTGCCTTGGCATGTCACACACACACACACACACACACACACACACACACACACACACACACACACACACACACACACACACACACACACACACACTCCCAAGCATGTATGGGTACTCAGTCACAGCAAATTTACATGCACCCACGCAGGCAATATGTATCAGTGTGTGGGTCAGTGTGGTCCCGCTCGAGGCCTTTCACAACACAGTCATCAACCTTGGCAAACTGGTATCAGTTTCACAAAGGGCCCACTAAGTTGAAGTTATTGCCGGTATTTTTGCATTCCTCCTGGCTAGCGGGTGGCTTCATTAGCATGCAGTGGCCAGCCGCCAAACCCCCCCCTCAGGAGGTCTGTTATGACGAGGTCAAAGGTCGGCACGCTCTGCTTCGGCGCCGTGTGCCAAGGCCACGCAAAGGGCAGGCCGGGCCAGGCAGCCAGACGTCAAGCAGGCAATGATGATTCATGAGCTGTGGATCCCCTCGGTTCTCTAAAGCTCTCTGTCTTACTCAGTTCCCCTGTATCACTAGAAATCAGAATAATGAGTCGTATCCGCACAGAGGCCATGTGGATATTTAGCCATTCCTCTCGAAGTCCCGCTGAGCTGAACAACCCTCACTTTGTCTTCCATGGCTTAATTAAAGGGGCACTATGGAACTTTCAGAAAAAGAATTTCAAGATACATTGCTACCCATTCAACTATATGCAACATGTAACGTACATTGTATCGTAAATGTTACATAGAGGACCTTTAATGTATAATTCTATGACATTTGACCAAACAGATCTAACAGTCCTGTCTTAAAGGTACAGATAGCATGAACAATAGAAGGTATATACTTTTTTTTTGGATTGAGGTCACAAAAAACAGAGGGATATAAATTAATGTTTGCTCCAGTTGTTTATGACCCCTGGATTAGTTGTGTTTGATCTGAGATGAACCTGACGCAGCTTCACTTGTAAATAGCTGGAAGATGCATAGAAGTCGCTTTTACCAAATTATTTTACGATCAAAACAAATCATTTGACATTGTTTCCTTGCATTCAACATGATCAATGCCTTACATGTCCTCCTTTGATCTTATATTTTACAGCAACATTGTACAGTGAGAATTGCGATACTGTACATACACATGCAACTACTTTTATTTCTGGAATGTATTATGTATAATGGGTAGTTAACCCAAATTTATAAAAGAAAAGGAAAAAGACAAACACTCATTAGTGCTATCTAGGCATGTAGACTGTGAATTGAGGTTTGGGATTAAGGGGCTCACCAAGTTAAAAAAGTATCTAACAAAAAAATCAGCAACATTCAAGGAAGACAGAGCAGCAGCACCATCATGGATCAAGCTAGTTTGCTCAAGGGCACCTCAAGCAGTTGTTGAAGAAAAACCCCGACCTCCCTGTCACTTTCTCTCCACAGAAGGATGTGTTTACACTGGTTGTATCAACAGGGAGTCCCTTGGGACAAGCAGTCACACACAGAGCCTCTCCATCTGCCTGACACAGCTCGCAGCCTCCCACACATCCCCCTTGGCAGGCACCAAACTCCCTCTCTCATGTGGGCACCCATACTCTTTTCAAACACGCTGCAAACACAGACACACGTGTGGCCGGGTGCTATAGCTCGTTTGATTAACCCGCAACAAACTCTCAGAAGTTTGCATGCGTGTGGAGAGACATGTGCTAAGCAGCATTCGTATATGCTCATTAGTTTAGTTTTAATTAGATTGACCAAGGACGATATTTGGTTGTTCAGTGTTCTGAAAGTCATCCAAAATGAACCGCCTATAGGCTCACATGATATGTAATCAGTTATATTTGCATGATAATAGCCCATTTTGACGGAAGGACAAGTTAATTATGCTTATTCAGATTCATATTTGTACAAGCTTAGAATGCATATAGCTTAGCTATAGCATTTTGCATCTGTTCCACAGGCACTGTGTGTGTCCATGTGTGTGTTTGAAGGCTGGTTAAATTGCTAGTAAAGACCAAAGGAGTGAACTCATTAACACACAGTAAATCTAGTTTAGTTAGAGACAGATCTCTGTCTATTTTATAGGAGTACCGGCACCGCTGTTGAAACCCTTCTCCAAGCCCTCCAAACACTGACACTCCAACAAGAAACTCTGAGGCTTTTTAGTCGAAACCGCTGTTTGTTTTGAGTCGGCATATTAACGCTGAAATGACGTACACAATCGGAATAATGATTGAAGGCGTTGATGACGGCTTGGGGCATTAATGTTCCGCGGGGTTCTGGCGATGTTAAACTGCTAGTTTGGTGGGGCGGTTTGGGCTTTTGCGGCATCCTTTAACAGCTCCTCGAGAAACCGACATCATTTATTTTTCCGACGCATGCAGGCTGGCATCAGACGGATCCACAGAAGCCATTAAAAGCAATTTGGAAAAGGGGGCCATTTTGATGAGGCACACTTTGCCCCAATCATGAAGCACTTAGAGCAGGAGAAGGGCTTTGAGGAGTGACGGGAGTGGAACAGGCGCAACATGTAACTGTGGGGAAGGAAACCTGTCACTAAGGCTTGGAGAATTATGAAGAGGGGCTGTTAAGTTTCTGTGATTATCAATTTCAATTAAGCTAGGTGTCGTTCACAGAGCCACACTGCAAATCAAAATATCACGTTCCAACTCGCACAGAGCACAGTGGAGAAATACTTGTACCATGTCTGGGGAGATTTGTGCTGAGTGCAAAACCGCATTCCCTGCTTCAACCTGTCACACTCTTCCTGGACAAGTTAGCATGAGAACCATCTACTAAGGAAGTTCTGGCTGAACGCTTTAAAAACACCATGTGAGAGTAGGGTATGATGTGAATTCTTCGTCAACCTGCTATTTCCAAGGTTAAGAATGCACCTGTTTTTGACCATAATAGATTAAGCATCAAAGGTGTTTTTGAAAGTTGTTGCTGACAAGAGCAGTGTATTAATAATGTATTTGTCTTTAATGCTGTTTTTCTCTTTTCCTTTTTGAGGTTGTCTTTCTTCCACTAAAAGACTAGCGTGAACCCTTGTCCTTTTGTACTTTTAAAAGTTCATGGAAAAAGGTCACATGTTCTTTTTTAATAAGTGACTCACCCTTTTTCTCTGAGTGCAATTTCATTTTACATTTTGACAAACATTGGGTGAATCTCAACAGCATAATGATTGTATTTCCACGGGAATTGGATGCATTTCGATTCTCTTTCCGCTCCTGGTTAAAAGGTGAGACTTGGTTGGACCCAAAATGAGACACTGGCTGCATCTGCGGGTTTTCATCTTAATTTCCCATGGTCCCTCCCATGGTCCCTCCTTGACCATGAAAAGTTTGTGGGGGCGCATTGGGCCCCTCGAAAGATATCAAGTGACTGATGACTGATGACAGGAATTGGAAAGTGTTATCCCTTTTAGATGCAAAAGTCAACTACAAATGGGCCAACACCTTAGTTACCACTTCCTAAAGGACAGAAAAATAAAACCTCCTCGAAGACATGGACTGGAAAACCAGGCGTTAGCGCTTTATAGCCTATAATTGAAGGGTTTCATCCCAAAATGCTACATCTCCACTGGAAAATACATGCCACCTTAAATCCCCAAGTAAGTATTTTAAAAACACATATGACTTGGAGCTTCACGAAAAAGCTATTCCGTGAGTAAAGGCTTGGGATGACTCAAGTTGACTCACAGTTTTTCTTTCCAATCTGTTTCACTTTCAAACCGGTGATTATTTTCTGAACACTGTCAACGTTTATTAACTTATTTTTTAACACCTACATTGAATGATGTTATATGATCCTGTCCGTGTGGTTGGAACCTGAATGGTTGGCTTCAGGGATAGTCACCAGAGACCGTGGGATGTTTGTGTTCCTCAAGAATACCAAAGAGGTGACTAGCTTTTGTTTGTAGCATCTCTTAAGACTTTTGACTTAAGGCAGAAATCAAACTCTACTGATGAGTCTGGGGAAGACAGATAAATCAAATCAAAATTCTTCATGTAGAAACCACTGTGCATTGGTTTTAATCTCCCCATAGATCAAAATCCATACCAGCTAAATTCGACAAAAATTACATTTTGTCTCGGTAGCCTCTATCAAAGTCAACTCTCGTATTCCATTAACCGCACATGGCAGAACGTTGCGAAGATGAATACACACACTTTTTGTACCTATTAAGTCCTGTTGGCACTTGAAACCTAATGAGGCATCACTCATGCTGAGGCGACACATCGCTGGGAGGCTTTTTACAGCCAGGATATATTTGATTAATCAGTGCCGCCGGCCCGGGCTGAGCTGCTTTAAAAAGCAAAAGATTTACATGCAGACAACGTCAAGTCTCTGTGCTCAATGCAGTGAGTTGTGGTCAGAAAGGTTTTGAAAACGGAAGGTGATATTTGTATGTTTGTTTTTCTTAGGAATAGCTAAGACCTGAAGCACATGCCAGGTCTGCCCTGTCAGAATGTGAAGCACCTCAGCCTTCCTTTTACTGAACAAACCACTTATTTCATGGCCAAACACCTCTGTATCAACTCTTGGGGTTGAGACAATTGTGCTTCCACTAGTCTAGTCCCAAACAAGCCATTGATTCCTCTTCCACCCTCTGCCTTAGACAGCTACTGACAGACAATGAATCAAAGTGGATCAAAGTAGACAGAGCTTTGGAGCAGCTAGTGGGCAGAGGGGAGGCTGGGTTAAAAGATCTGGTTTCATAATCCAGGGATTGTCGCTCATCTTGTCAAAACCCAAAATAAAAAAACAAATAAGTTCTCATCCGGCGTCGGCTGTAGAAACGCTCTTATGCAATATTGATCACGGTGGCAGTCCCCATCATCCATTGCCCTGACTAATATATTTCATATTTAATAGCTGTCGATATTTTATTTTAAAACCCATGGTAATTGCTCATTTTAAGAGTGTAAACATCACACTGAACCTTGTACATTCAGATTTATCTGGTTCTGGTTGACAAAGTCAATGTTTGCATTCATTGCAGCCTAAATGTTATGATACTGTCCACCATAAAACTGCCTCTAACGCAACAAACCCAAACGAAAATGATTCAATTCAAGTAGCCGACGCTTCAGAGACCAAACAAGCTACTAGCTGATATTCATCACACCATACCTCATATTCATGTAAATGAAACAATCAATTTCTTTAAGGATTTCTATTGCTGTGACATTCCTGGTTCCTTCTTTCTTTACGGTACTCGCTCAGTCAGCATATAAACACACATGATGTATAATCAACAGGATCTGCACGGCAGCACAGGCCTACAGTATATCAGTGGAAGTCTCAATTATATATGGTGGTTCGGTTTCAAATGTTTACAGCATCAAATAGCTTGGAAGACCTCCATGTGGCTTTGTGCATCTGCTGCACAGAGAGTGTGTTCACATGTGTCTGTAAGCTGTGTGTGAAGGGTGGCAGAGAGAGAGAGAGAGACGGGGAGACACAGACAGTCAAACAAAGATGTTTTATGGATGACAAAGCCTAACGAGTCACCTCATTCATCTCTGAATAAATCTCTCTAAATCCTTTCACACTGCTCGAGTCAGATCTCATTATCCCGTCTGTTGATGATGCCATCTCAAGAAAATAGCAAGATGATGCAGAGCACACGCACATATTGCTTTTGTTGTTTTATTTCATCCGTCTCCGTTTATATATCTGTTCTCATATTCATTTCCTTTCAATTTGCATGCATTATTGTCTGACTAACAGTAGTATTATGTGTAATTCTACAACAGAACATGTATGGAAGAACAATAGCAACCTTTTAGCATTACTGTTAATATCCAAGAAGTCTCACAGGGAAGAGACAGCTTTTTAAAAAGATTGTCAAAGGTAGGGCTGGTTATTGACAATGACTTCACAATATGCATCCTGATACATGAGTCACGATATGATATATCACGATACATTGCCATACGTTTAATATTGTGATATATTGCAATATTGCACATATTTCACTTAAAATGTAAAAAAAAACATAGCTGAATTACAAATGGCTATGTACGATCTGGGTAGTACATCAGATCACATTAAAATGATAATTCAGTGGACAAATTGAGTTAAAACTATTTAATTCAAAACTTTTATTCTGATTCAAAACCTGGACATTTGAGGCAACTAGGCGTACTGCAACATCTACAGGACTGGAATTTATAGTTAGCCCTAGTCAAAGCCAGAGATGACCTGACATATAGTCCCAGATGTTGGTAGGGTTCCAAAGAGGACCCTACATTACCCATAATGCAACTCAATGGAGCCTTCTGTTTGACTGTCCCTGTATTCAAACTCCACAGGATGGAGTCAAATCCCTGATAACTCCGATGACATCACCAGTCTGTCTGTTTGTCGCGTACACACACAGTATGTCCCAGTCCTGTCTGCAAAGGTAAACGTCACCAACATGAGGGATAGCATTACTGTTGACAGCCGACATATTTGGCTGTCAGTCTTTATGTCTGAAAGGGTCAGTGAGGTTAAGCTGCCGAGTCCTGAGGCATCCGTTTGCACAGCCTGCTGACCAGCTATGACGGAAGGTGAGAAATACCTGCACTAACCTCCTACTATCATGGATAAAACCAAAGCAATGCCTTCTTATGACGTCTTATTACACTGTAGACTTTAAAGCACAAATAACTATGATGGCACATGAGTTTCATCTCCTACATTCAGGTTATTTTACTTTGAAAATATAGAAGGAAGATTTATCATTGTCGTGTCAACATACAAAATCATGTGTGACATCATTGGGGGTAATCTTCAAAACGACCTGAAACAACCTGCTGATGACTTCTAATACTGAAGAGTGCAATGTTACTGCCAGTGATGCAACATTTTTTCTTACCTACAATGTTCAGGTTATTTACTGTGCACAGCTGAAATAAGATCTGAGGAGTGACTGTTCTGACAGTATTCTCTGTTTATGAACATGGACTATTAGTTGAAGAGAAGACACCATATGAGCTGTAAATGTGCATTCACTCTGGAGGGATGCTACATGTTAGGAAATATTAGTTCATTGGTTTGATGTTGTTAGCTAAATTACCTTAAGTGAACCTGCTGTGAGCCAGTAAAAAAATACATAATACTTTTTCATAGTAATCTTTTTTATTGTGTTACGGTGCTGAACAGAGAGCTACCGTAAATTAACTTTATAATTTGCTGCAGAAGTTCTTACACCACTGCAGTATTTTTTTGCAGAGCGTTTTCATTGTCTGACATTTTCTCACTGTTTCTCTCTCTCTCTCTCTCTCTCTCTCTGTCTGTCTGTCTATCTTACTCACTGTTGAAACCTGGCTGTAGTCTCTCACCCTCTGTGTGTGTCCCATAAAACAGTGCTGCAGACTTTACACCAGCTTTTCCCAGATGTTAAATGTCGGATGCAGTTTCCTCTGCTGCGTTTGTCAGACAGCAGTCATAAATCAGGTGTAGCAGCTATTTTTTAGCCATTTTATATCAAAAAGCTATTTTTTTAGGTGCAAGTTTTCCTCAATTTTTCCTGAACGAAACCTCAGCATAGTTTTAGTAAGTAAGGACAAACCCAATTCAGCTGTTAAGCACCGAAACAAGGCAAATGTTGAGTACATTTTCCCATTTAATCGTCATGGATGAAAGCAGTGATGACCCAGTAGCTTTGAGTTTACACATTTCTTGCTCCAGTGATGGCTTTCTTCAATTTTATTCCATCTGCCTCAATGATAATGTGTGTAAAGCCTTTGATGTATCGAGGAGACCCGTATTTTAAATTCAAACATGGCGCCTATGCTCATATACTTTAAATTGCTCACTGGGCTCATACAGCACATTTGCATGCACACTAGAGACTCGACTCCCCAACCGAGCCATTTCAAGACGCACGTCTGGGACTTCTGCTGGCCAAACCGACTGACTTCCTACTGGCTGCCTCACACACATGAATCGGATAAAATAAGTGGATCATCAGGCTCCCATAGACTTTCCAAATGTTTTTGGACCAAATGTATAAAATTATGATACTAAAAATAGTAATTTTTTGCAAATGTGTGATGCTCCAAACAAACTTTCCGCCATTTTACAGATTTTCCTTTTGCCAGTTCATTTTATGTTGAAAATGGTGGTCCCAATACACAACAACACAAGCGGCCACTTAACCAAAATCACTTCTCCGCTTCAGCAGTGACGTGAGATATCAAATATTCACCTTATTCATGTTGTCAGAGAGTGAGAAATGTATTCAGAGGAAGCTGGACTCCAAGGAAAACTTTTACCTGTCTTTGGTTTAGTATAAAGCTGGAGTGATAAACAAGCGTCAAAATCAATTAGTGCACCTTCAAAAGGCGTATTTTTGGTTTCAGCGTCAACAATGAATTAAACTGGACTTCTTAAACATCCAGACCACAATAGTTTTGACTTCATAAGGCAGTGCAACAATGCAACACGCCTGTTTTTGCTCAGGCATTGAAGAAGGGGAGTGGCGCTTAGCGATAAGTTGACAAATGCCATGTCGGGTGGCTAAAGAGGGTGCCAGGCAGGGTTGGAGGTTGGAGAGGGAATCTAACAGCACAAGGCAAGCTGGCCTGGTTGTGAGTTAGCTGCCAGTGGGTCAATGGGAAAAACACCTAAGAAGACAGAGAATTCAACCTTTCTCACATACCTCACTAAGCTGAATACAGAGGGAATTTGTGAAGAGACTCATTTATATTTGATTTGAGACTCCAAAAACTGCATGAGACGGTTCAGAGCAGTGAACAGAGGGAGACTACAGCTGGTGCGTCACACCCAAAGAAACTGACCTGGATCAAGGGTTAGAAGTCCTTCACTCCGCCCGCTTTAACAAGCCAGCCCTTTGCTCCCTTAACAGAACATCTGCCGATGTCGTTCAGTTATAATGACTGATTAAAAGCTCCAAATTGAGCTACAAGTGTGTCTGTAACAAGCCCCTGGATGCTCCGTTCGTGTTGCTGAACTGGCAAACATATGACAAGGTCGCCCTGTGCACCAGAACACACACCTCTTACTATAAAAAAAGAAACAGGCGCCCGAAGAAGAACAAAGAAAAAAGAGATGGACCCCAAAGAGGCTTCACAAGAGTCAAAGGGTGTGATGTTCAAACAGGTTGAGAGCAGTGAGGGGTTTCAGCACAACAGCTGCGGAGGCACTTGAGCAGCCAAACATTAAATACTGGATCTCTGAAAAATACTGAAACTCCAGGATCCTGCTTTCTATATTCTATGTTAGGAGGTCTCAGCTACGTTATCGTTGTATAAATCATATATGCAACAACGGAAACAAATCATTAAGTACAAGCTCCAGTGTCTCTCAACCAACTGGTGAGCAGACCTCACTCTTTAACGTCTGGCAATAAAAATTAGAACAGCACATGTTTCTTCTTATGGTGGTAACATCTGACGTAAACTTCTGGTTTGTCAAATGGAAACCTATTTTTGCAACTAGCTGCTTCATTACACCTACGTCAGAAACACAGCAACATGAGCTTAATATAATGCCGATTTGTGCACTGTGTGTGTTATTGGTCTCCAAAGAAAAATGTGTCTCTTAGATGCTAAATGCTCCACTATGTTTATTAGCTAGTTGCTATCTTTGCCTTGCCTGCTTTTCGGTGCTGGGCATGTAGTCTGAAGTTAGTTTGTCAGCTTAAAAGCAGCTGTGTATGGATATGACACAAATAAGGATATATGGTCATACATACATTTTTTAAGGGCTACAATGATTTTTGATGCCTCAACCTTATGACAGAGAGGACAATTCCCACTCTTTTACTTTGTAGAGTTTGCATCTGACAAGGGATCTCACTTCTGGTCACAAGCTCAACTCCCTACCATCAAGCCAGCCAGACTGTGCCCAAGTTGAGAGAATGAATTACACCCCCTGTACAGCTATAGTTCCAGCAGTCTGAGCTGGCACATCTGCCTCTGCCCTCTGCAGGGCCAATCACTACCAAGTGCTGGGCATGCACAATAACATCAGGGATATTTCAGAAGATTAGAGGTCCCATAATCCATTTGTCGGTGTGCATTTCCACGCCAACATACTCTCATAATAGGTGAGTGGCCTGACAGCCAGGGATGATATACTCAAATGTACAACCGCGAGAAAGATTGTCACACAGATGCCAGTTGGTCTGTTCTTACAGGAACCCGGGACCAGGGCTTCAAATTAGGAACGCAATAGATTAGAAGCAGAGATTAATAGCTAGCTGTGCTGATAATGTGAGGTCAAGTCTGTGAAGAGGACACTACAGAGTGGCTTGTGTCTTCTTGTCTGGCTGGTGTGCGGGGTGCCCACAGATGGGGCCCAGATGACACTGGTAGGCTTTTAATAGTCTCAGAAACTCTAACCTCAAATAGGCCTCAAAAACAGCACATAACGCCCAACATGATGCATAGCATGACTTGTCTAGTTTAAGTGGATATTACTAATCGCTTTGCTGATACAACTTACAGTTTAGTTTGGTTGAAAGTCGAAAGTAAATGCTACAGATTTGGTTAGTGCCACTGGTAAGTCATTCTTTGTTTAGCAGATATTTAAAACACAAATATCACATCAATATGACATTTCCCTGCTGATGGAAAGGCCATGGTGAGTTCCTACAAATAATTCCGATGCAACATAAACAGATTAACCTCAAATAAGAAGAGCACCAACAACAAACTTTGTCACAATTTCGCACAAACGCTCCATCAATGTAAATCAATAACCAAAGAGATTACATTGTCATATCAGATTAGATCTGGCGAGAGCCAATGCTACAAATAGCCATTCTAAATATGATCCATGAGGCGCTTTAAAATCCAATACCACAAATGAAAAAGCAGCGGGGAAGAGCTTAAAGACTTTAAAGTGGTGAGTTGTTTGATGTAATCTTTCCTGCCCTGACCTGTCTTGCTGACAGATGTTGCATCCCTGCATCTTTGCATGTAACAGTTTGGCGAGTGTTTGTTTTTTACCCCGACATCCTTTGCTGAGGTGGCTAGAAGCTAAACGCACACACACGCATCCAAAGTGAAACTGCACCGTCATCCGTATTGCAGTGGAAGCGCTCTGTGGTTAGCTAATGATGTCTGTCTATAATGAGGAGGATTAGTGTTGCGCAGCTTTAATATTTTCTGCTGAATGGGCCTCCACTGCCTGCCGTTCCTGTGTTTGAGCAAGATTCTTCTGAGTAATGAAAAAAGAGAGAGTAATCCTTCATCCCATTGGAAAACCTGTGTGCACATCTAATTTCTTTGGATGTCTGTACAATCACGGGGAAAATGCACTGTCAGAGAGCGTGTGGTTTTTCATCGGTGAGGGATTACAGTGAGGCGGGCCAGACAATTGAGGGCTTCACACAAACGCTGTGTGAGACACTACAGTACATCCACAAAATGCATTCATAGTTTTACATCAAATTAAGCTGACCCTTCTATCCAAAAAGGGAGGGGGGCCAATCAACCTCAGCCTCCACACCTGCCTCAGGTCACTCACTAGCCACTGAATCACGTCCATGTTTGACATGTTCCCTCTCTTTTCTTGTATATTGTGACAAAGCTGAAAACCTGTAAAAAGAGACTGTATTCAGTAGTAGACAGACAGAACAGAACCTGACTCAAATCTCCACTGAGTTGAAAGCTCCTTTTAAAGCTCCTGTCATTCCTCATTTTCGTTTAATCTTCAAAAGCTTGCTCAGTGGTTGGAGATGATTTCTTCTGGGACCAAATGTGTAGTTGTTGGCCCCTCAATGTCCCCCTACTCCCAATATTGAGGAACAAATTCCTATACAACAATACATCCAACCAAAAACTATACCCCAAAACACACCGGCCGGAAGCTCTGCTGGAGAACAATGTTCATGTTCACAATTTCCACCAGTCAAACCACTGGGCTTCAAATGTGAGGAATCCCATTTGCATTAAGAATATAGAACATTTTGCATAGAAAATACTTATTCATCCATGAATGCAAGCAAAGCCTGCTGAGTACAGTAATGGCCAAAGTACATATCTGGCATTTTGTTGTAGATTGCCACACTTCCACTCTATCCTCAGGAGAATGATCAAGAATTGTAATTCCGTCGTCTATACAAAAGTAGTAAAACCAGGGACTTGGGGGGGATCAACAAGCGTTTAGTTAAACACTGGAAGTGTAATTATAACTCATTATAATTTGATTTTCTTTTAGCCTTTTAACCAAAGTTTGACCTTTCAGTATTACTGAATGGAAATGTGCACTGTATAAATAAAGGCTGTAAATATACACTGTAAAATGTAAGGAGATCAACATTGAGACTCTTTTACAAATTGTTCTTGATGGGAGCAAATTAAAGCAAGTAGGGGAGAGAAAACTAGAAAATGGTGGCTAATAATTCATAATGTTACTGTTCTTTGCAGTGCTATATTATGGGCCTGTTGAGCAGGCACCCTTCGGCCATAATAATGACATTATAATGATGAAGTATTCAGGAGCCAATATAAGGCTTGACATGACTGGCCCATACTTTAAATGTCACCATTCACTCCAGATGTGGATGCAACCGGAACATTTTCCTCCAAAAACTAAATCATTTTGGAAGTAAAACAAAGATTTTAGAGGAAGTGGGCTGCTGATGGCAGATGTTTGTGAAAAGCCGGAGCCGACCGTTATTGGCCAATACTCTTACTGACCTTCAACGCATCTGCCAAGTTCTTCTGTTGGATTAAGCTCTGCAGGAAATAGTAGAACTTCAACTGACTTGTGGATCTCTGGCATTGTTCAAATGGGTTTAGTGGGGCAGGGAAAATACGTATTATGTTTGTAGATTAGCCGCAAAGCCTGCAGATGCTGGTGCAGTGTTAGTTTTCTGCTCCTCAGCTTCCAAGCAGCTGCTCAGTTGGCCTCTGTCCGATCACTAGACTGGCAGGGACCCACCACTCAGAGAGACAGAGCTTGTGACGGCATGGATCACCATTTCAAGTCCCATATGGGTAAGAATCTGATGTGCAGAGGAAGTAAATCCGACTCATCTGCCCCTGCAATGACAGCTGCTGTTAGCTGCTGTGATGTATTTGGCCCGGGCGTTTAAGCTCCAGGTGCTACAGTATATAGGTGGCCTGTGGCAGGTCTCCAAAGTTCACAGCTTGTGTTGTCTATATGCAGCCCAAAGTTAAATTACATTTATAGTTTTATTCAGGACAGGGGGAGGGGTTGTCAGTAAATAACTAAAGTTTCCAGATTGATATCAGCGTTCGAGCCCATGGGACGTACAAGCCACGCAACATACTTTTTGGCGCATATGGACGGCCATATGTTCACGTTTCGTCACCTTGATCTCTTTGGGTCATTCAGTTCACTTGGTCTGGCCAAGAGGGGTAAAAAATAACTATGCTATTGTTGTTTCATTCTGGTAGTGTTTGTGTTCACACTGACTTTCATCAATGGACCAAGAGCAGTACATATTAAAGGTGGAGCAGCTATCCTAATCCAAATCCCCTTTTTGTCAAAAATGAATATCTCCTAACCATCCGGCAGAGGTGCTTTGGTTTCGGTGGTCAGTTTGATTATCAACAAGCTATCTTTAGAATCCCTGACTCAACCTTTAACACAATTTACTATATAGGTAATTCAGTGATTGGACCGTCATCCTGCATCATCAGTGCTACAAGGAACTAAGTCAAGGAAACACATTTTGAGGGACACAAAGACAGATCTGGGTCCAGGCCTGCAGAGGGCTTCGATTGACAGCCAATAAATTATTCAACCAACTTTTAGCAATTAAATATATTTGCAGCTCAGTGGGAACGGGTCCTGCATCTGTTTTATTAACCAACTGCGGGCTGCTGACTACTTCTGTCTTAAGTATCCTGACCTCACAACAACCTCACATCTCCTCCAATCAACTACAGTTTACAAACTGTTCCCTTCACCTGCCACAGCATAAACCTTGATTTTTCCAAACTGTGGTTCTTTGTGGATGTTATGTGTCGGATGTTTCCTTCCTCTTGCGCCCGCACTATAAGCAACCGTGCTTCCTCAAACTCTTGTTTTCCCAAGCTTGGCCGGACCCTCTGTGGTCAGAGCAGGTGGTGGAGAGTAAGTGAGTGAGACAAAGAGCTTAGCTGCACACACACACAAACACACACACACACACACACACACACACACACACACACACACACACACACACACACACACACACACACACACACACACACACACACACACACACACACACACACACACACACACACACACACACACACACACACAAAGTTTGGCTGGCATATCATATCGAGCCACATGCTTGCTGTGCGGCTTGCAGCTCACCCTGAGTGACCAGTGCGTCAGTCTGTGTCTGTTTCCTAGCCTGGGCAGCAATCAATTTTGGGGTACAAAATATGCACAGAGGTTTTGTCTTTCCAGAACAAGTTTCGACACATTGAACTTGCACGGTGACATTAGGGGTTACCAGGATTCACATGACCTTAACATGTTCTTCCTTCCTGTTTCTTTTAATGTTGTTTTTCTTACAAAAAGTGCAGTCTGCTTCCATTACAGCTGCACTTGCCATGGAGGAAAAGGTAAAACAATACAGAAAACTGCTCAACTGTGAAACCAGTTGTAAAATATAATCTGCTAGCCCCCCCCCCATAATGGTTTTCCTCAGACCTCCCAGAGAGTTTATCAAGTTCATTGACTTCTCTATGTACAAGCCGAAAAACATTAAAGTACTGACACATATCGGCAGCTGGATAGCCATGTAGATAACACCACCAATGTTGGTGCGGAAAACCAGGGTTTGATTGCTGGTCAGTGTGGGGCAAATCCAGTGAACACTTAATCCTGGCTGCCTACCTCCAGTTGTTAGCCTCTTTGGATAAACGTGTGTGCTAAATGTATGTAATGTTATGTAATTAAGACAATCCCTGCGTTCCAATACCCATACTTCCTGCTATTTAGTATGGTAGAAAACAAAAGTAGAATCTCCCAATTATTGTTTCGTCAGATGCAGCATGCTTAAAACTACCTGGGGATTTTATTGTGAAAATCAGCATGTTTTATCGCCCGATTCTGACCCACAATCCAATGCGCACAGGAAATTATGTCACATCGACAGTGCCTCAACGTGAAAACCACCAGCAATGTGACGGATAAATTAGGAAGAAGCTAGTTCAAGGCGTGATGTAACGATGATATTAATAAGTAAAAGTATGTTCTTATTGAATGCCTACTGCATGCCAACTACATACTCTTTATCATCAGCTGAAGTATGTAGAATAGAGAAAAGAAAGAGTATGTCATTTGGAACGCAGCCAATGTAAAATGGTGCAATAAATGAAAAGAATTCTGTCGGGTGAGCAATACGCATATATACAAAACACAGCTCAAAGGGGCTCAAAGACACAATACACACACTGTCAGGAGCCCACAGTGTCTCACTAAGAAAGCAGATAGATGGCTTTAGTCACTTTTAATGGCAGGAGGGCAGATGCCAGGGCAAACCAACCACTGCATAAACACTTAGTCAACCCTAGTTAAAGTGAGGTGTAATTATCTCACAGTGACGACAATCAGCGGTTACACTACAGCCCGTCATCTCATTAACAGAGAGGGGGGAAAACGACACCGGCGGCCGCATGGCAGCCAGGAACACAGATAATTGAAAATGGCACGGTAAGTCAAATATGTTATGGGTTTGAACTTTATGGGGCCCTACTGTGTATTTTAGCTAAGTGGCAATGCGGTTACTTCAGTCATCACCATAGTTCAGAAGAGTGGAGATGGTTAGGGATTGTGATCAGAGCCTGTCAGATCGGTTACTTGAAATCATGTGAAATGAACACGCAAACGAGTAACAGTGAAAGTGTGTCTATGGGATATGCTCCATTTAATTTAAGTCAAGGCTTGTAAACATGTGACTTGGTATGTACACTATAGGGCTCAGTCGTTGCCTGTTGTCAAATGTTTTCCCAACTGACTGGCCGTACAACCTTCTCAGCCTGTGACCATCCACATGAACATCAGTAGAAAGTGTTTGTGAAGGTGTGCCCAGGGTAAGTGTATAATTAAGAAATGATTTTAAATAAATAATGTGTTATTACATAGCTTAGTAGATGTACTCATTCAGCATAATTCTGAGAAGTAATAACTCACAGCTGTCAAACATGTAGCAAAATAGAAGTATTAAGTATAACACACATTATAGATACTTAAATGCACCATTTGAGTATGTGTGCTTTCATTTTAGTTTCTTGGATCTTTTGATCACAGGAAAGTACTTCTGAGTCTTCACAGCCCAGAGCAGGTGATTCAGGAATGCATTTTCAATCACAGCTTTTGTAATACTGGCACAGTCAATGGGATGAAGTGCTGCTCTCTGTACTCTAGGAATTTAGGTCCATCTTACTGTTGCTGGTGTAACTTTAAAGCTACAAATGTCAAACTTAATTTCAGCTTCACAACAGTTGGTACCTTAGATAAATACTATTCAATAACTGCACATTAAAGGATGGATGAATGATACAATATACAATACATAACAGTTAGGCGGAAACACTCACCATTTGCGACTGGCTCCTGGGGCTGCCATTGATATCCTCCACCTTCTCATTCGCTGTGTGAGAAAAAGGAAAAAAGACAGATTTTTACTGCCGACCCACGCTGAACTTTAACATCCAGACGTCCACTGACTTTTTGACTTCAGGTACACAAATCCGGCAGGAAACCTCTGTTAAGGTTACCATCGCAGAGTCTGTGTGGGTGTGTTTCTGTATGTGTGTGTGTGTGTGTTCATACATGTGTGGGTGTGTTCACATGTGTATGTGTGTGTGTGTGTGTCTGTGTGTGTGGAGGTGCAGAGCGACGCAGGAAAGGTCTGGAAAGCGAAGCTGCCTAATTCGTCAGCTGCCGCCAGAGAATTACTGACAGGCCAGCTTGGCCTCATTGTCTGTTCGGGTGAGCAGGGAGGGTAAAGTTTCAGTCCAACAGAGAGAGAAAGAGAGAGAGTGTGAGGGAGAAAAAGAGAGAGAGAGAGAGAGATAGAGAGAGAGAGAGAGAGAGAGAGAGAGATAAAGGGGTTGGATAGAACAACGGAGTTAGGAAGTGAGACAGGGTTTAAAAAAAGTGTGAGAGATTTAGGGAGACAGACAGCATCAGTGAGAAAGGCAGCATATGTAACAGAGAGGAAAATGTGTTGGTGTGTGTGTGTGTGAGGTTGTCGGTGTGTTAAAAAGAGTCCCAGACAGAGAAAAGTTAAAAGAACATTGATAGACACAAAAAGAAAAACAAAGCAAGAAAGAGCAAAGACTTTTGACACAAGAACAAAAAAAAGAACGTGTGAGGGAACAAAGACTAAATTGTGTGACGGACCTGGGCATGATTACAACAAAATCTGAATTTATTACTCATCATTTATTACTGTGTGAATACTACCAGGTTATGAAAATATTGTAATTATTTTAAAATTAAACTTAACAGTAACCTTTAGGTCAAGTCAAGTCAAATGTATTTAAGCCGTCACAAATGGCCTCGAGTGGCAGTGAAAAGTGTAAAAGTCACTTCACTATTTTGTCCTGACCTCCTTTCTGGGAAGCTGTCCGTCAAATGTCCAAGTAAGAGAGTTACTGAGATTAGTAAACATAATGTGATTGCTGCATTTATATGATAGTCCATCACACTATTCTTTGCTACCAAGCCGTAATCACATTACACCAATGTGTTAGCCTGTAATGTATTAATGCGAAACAGGAGAAAAAGTGGAGGATAAGAGAAAATAATATCTGAGAGAGAAATGACAGGCGGGGTGAGACAGCCAACAGGAGAGAGACACCCAGATCAAGTTCAACTTGGAGAGAGAGAGAGAGAGAGATAGAGAGAGAGCGAGAGAGACAGACAGAGAGGGGGGAAAAGAGAAGCAGAGCACTGAAAGAAACAGACATAAAAGGGGAGAGAGACAGTCATAAGGACATGAAGATAGAAAGATGGGGCACATGCCTCTGAACCCATGGGTGTCAGAGCCACAGATCTCTGCTCTGCTGCAGCTCAGCCCAGCACCCAGAACAAGGGGGTTGATGCTGCTGCGATTTGGCCCAAATACTCCATCAGACTGAGGAACCACTTCCTTCCAACTTCACCACAACAGAGACCAAACATTATGTGTGTGTGTGTGTGTGTGTTTGCGTGCATGCGTGGGTGGGTGGTTCATATCCCAGACAGAATGAATTATGGACACATGCGTTGCTTCACAACTGCTGATAACACATTTTTAATATACTTTTTAAACATTGAAAGACCTGAAGTAAGTCAAACTTTCTGGTTCGTCATGATAACAATGCAGAATACAGGTGGGTGTGGTGTGTGTGTGTGTGTGTGTGTGTGTGTGTGTGTGTGTGTGTGTGTGTGTGTGTGTGTGTGTGTGTGTGTGTGTGTGTGTGGATGGCTACCTATGATCTGGATGATCTGTGCCAGCAGGACTCCATCGGTGACGTCCTGGCTCAGGTCCTTGATGAGGCGTTGACAGCCAGACTTGGCCAGGTAGTGATTGGCCCAGTCTGTGTAGATCTGCAGAGATAGACAAAAAAAAAATCTGTAAGCAAGGACGTGTGACTGAACAGAATGACTACCGAAAAGCACTTCACTACACACATTATTTGGTGTCCTCATTGGTTGATAAGGAAGTTTGAGTTCTAAAATCCCCAAAACAATCATGACTTTCCATTTATTATCAGAAAAGCACAGTCGAGAAAACACAGAAATACAAGGACATCAAAGAGAAGGGCAGACGTGGTTTTTGGAAGTAAAGATTACGAACACCGAACGACTGTACATGGATAGTCTAAAGTAACATTTGACCTTGCCCCTGAAGTTTACTCTAGCCTTCAGTCATGTCTAACCTTCGACCAAGGCACTGACTCCTCCATGCTGCCTATCCCACACCTGCCTCTCAGTTTTCTCTACAGTGAAGTGTTAGATGTCCTGCCACAGAGTGCTGTCCAAACATTGGGGCTCCTTGCACATCTGCACAACTAAAACACAAACATGTCATCCAGCTTCAGCACCCTGGATCGCACAGAGAGCTCTACGCTGTTTAGTATCTTTCTCCACAGGAATTCATAAATGATCTTTTGCCTGCATTGACAGATACAGTCCTTCAAGCAAAGACAACACACAATCTTTCAGATGTCTCCATGGGACGTTTAGTTGAAGTTGCTTACTTTTTTAAAAGGAGCATGTAGAAATTAAAATGTAATGCTCTTCACAGTATAATTGAGACGTTTACGGTAACACGTGGATTCACTTCCCAAAAATGTGTCTTAACCCAGAGGTGCAGCGTGTCGGATAATCTTTTGTGTTGGAAGCTAAACCTCTTAACAGCCGCTTTGTCTTTCATTAGAGCCCATAAGCCAACTGATAAGCAACGCTTTGTCTGACAGGCTACGGACGGATCTGGACAGCTGCTGCGGTTTCACCGGGCTCCAAATACGAAGGATGTGAATCACGACATTTGGCCCATCCAAGTGCATGGCCCCACAAATGCAGACGCACACTGAAATAACCTGGTTATTTGTGTACAAACAGCGCCATCCAAATCCCAGGACTGCTGATTTTGGGAACCCCAAACAGTTTCACAAACCCAGAACACTTTCTTTCCAGCCCTGTATCACTAAGAGGCAGACAGCACCTGAGAAATGTCAGCATGAAACAGAAAAGGGATCCAGTTCCCCCCCCCCACCCCCCCACTGTGAGGGAGGTGCATTTGATGCAAATGTCAAAAGACAGCCATGGAGAAAAAGTCTTTCTTCCAGTTAGGCTCCAACTGAGATTGGAGGAAAAACATGTACCAGCCCATATAAAGACACTGACCGCTGCAAAGATGTCTGAAACTCTACTTGTTATCTCCGGATTTGACGGGAAAAAAAGCAATACCGGTCTGAGAAGCTTTGAATGGTGAAAATCCCCTCAGAAATGTAAGGCCTTCCATTAGCACGGGGGGTCTACAACTATATAAAAAAAAGATCCCCTTGAAGTCAAAAAGTACTATGAATTCAGATGTAAAGTTCATATTTAAGTGTTAAATATGTATTTATTCAGTTCTGCACTCTACTCCCTGTCAATCAAACTGTGTGGTAGAACATACGGCCATTTCTGTCTCGGGGATTTTCTGCAGATTTGGTTTCTATTAACCAGAACAGGCTTCTCTGCATCTGGAACGGTAGGCACCTCCCAAGGAATCCCCTCATAAAAAAAACGTATTTCTCATGATGAAAGAATCCCTTTTTCCCCTCATTTACCTCACACGCCGCTCTCAATTAAAAGCCCTCCTCTCCCACTCTTTTTCTGTTTCTTGGAAGCGAGACGGTTGCTCCTTTTAAAAGACGCCGCCTTTCAGAAGTTTGTATCGATTGTGGTTTCCTTTCTGCTACTTTTCTCCATGATGAGAAGTCGTAAAAAGAAAGAGAGAAATGAGAGCCGGCGTAAGGGAAAATACACACAGCCTGCTAAAAGCCTGCTTGCAATAAGAGGCATATGCGCACAAATAAAACACATACTGGGCGCGCTTTACGCATACGCACAGAAAAACACATACGGCGGATGCAAACCACATCCCATCGGGGGGCAAGTAAACAAAAAAAAAGAAGGGAACGGATAGGAGGATGGATAGAGTGTGTGCAGAGGAGAGACATTTAGAGCCTATGTGCTGCCCCTGCTGACAACTGCAGTCACACCAAGCTGCAGGAAATTCCACCATGGGCTGAGCACACACACTGCTGGACAGCTAAGTCCGTCAGAGATCTGGGACGGAGAGGAGAACGTGGGTTTGATCTGTTACAATGTTTTAGCGACTGCCTTCCACTCTCCCTCTGCCCTTAAAAGGGAAAAGAGACAGAGGATTAACACTTCTGCACAGAAACAGAGAGATAGACCGTCAGCAAGTGACTTAACACTCAGCTCCCCTGTCAGCAATAGTCAGCCTTCCATCCAAATCCAGCTCACATTTGAATAAATTCTCCACCAAATTAGCACAAGAAAAAGCTAATGAAAGCGTGTTTGCAGACGATGTGACGCAATTAAAAGAGCATCAGTCCAAACTTGAACTTAAGCAAAAGAGTTTGGAAGTTAGCTTTATTAAATGTATCCTTTGAGGAAAGATACAATGTCCTCATCGTATAGCAAACCAATCTGTTCATTTCTCTAGAGACTAATACATCTTGATTCATGCAAGTCTCTTTCCATTGCACTTTGTTGCAACTAGCTTTTATGTGAGGACCCAGTTTGCCTTTCAATGACAATCTCCACACTTGTTGACAGAGCAAGCAGGGGAGTGAGGAGAGGTGGTAGGGAGCAAGCCAGACAGCTGGCAGAAGGTGCCATAGCAGGCGGATGAATCCAATTTGAGTGAATTTGAGTCCAAAGGAGTCAGCTGCCTGTGCATCTGCCACAGCTCCTGGAGGGATATGATTGCAATAAACATAAATCTTCACAGCTATACACTACCTATCAAGGTCAAGCTGTATTTGCATTTGATATAGGGTGGGTTTGTTTTATTCATGGAGTAGTGCAGTATTTATCACAGCAAGACAATTGAGCTTCAAGAAGAAAGTAAACCAAAGCGACTTTCAAATCCTGCTCCGTGCAAACACTATTTCCTGTCTGCAAACACTTGTCTTGCCGACTGCTATAAAGCCTTGATCTACAGTAGGAATTTAAAATGGATCAAACAAGCCATTGAGGGAACAAGTCTCATCCCCTTTACATGTATCAACTGCTCTACCAGTGATCTGAGAATGACAATGATTTGTGCCTTTCTCTCCTGTAGGTCAAATTGGAGGCACAGGATAAAATTAATGAGCTAAGTGGGCTGCGGTGAAAAGCATTTGCTAAGCAGAGTGGACATGTGATAAATCTGGGTAGGATGCCCTATAAAAGGTTCACAGGGTTTACTTTTTTCCTGAAAGTTCTAAAAAAACAGTTCAGAGCTGCTTCCACTAAAACCTGTTTATGATCAACCTAACAGTGTCGATTCTAAACACTTCCAACTCCTTCTTGGAAAACAGTCAATTTTTCCTTGAGGAGCAGCAGGTGAAACATTAAAAATTACAATCGCAGATTATTTAAAATTGATTCAATCCCTTTGAACTTTTTCCCCTTTAGGCAACAGTTGCTGGAAAGTATTCGTTTTGAAGAAGAGCCCCACTTTGTGTCAGCTCACAATAACGCTGACTCAATTTCAATGTTTGTTTTTGGTCCGACCCACTTTGGAACAGCGTGTGCTCCAAAATTCTGTTTCAAACTGTCAACGTGTGGAGGCAAAAGCCAAACACCTTTTTTCTTTCAGCACTGACACTGGGACATGGTTATGATTCAAGCCAAACCCCTTCTTTAGTTACTTTATTGACGCATGAACTGAGTCAGTGCTATTGATATTGAGCTTTTCTCTGTATGTCACAAACATCTAACTTTGCTAAAAAAAAGTCGCCAAAAAAAAGCTCGGGTTACCACTGTCAAACTTGGACTTGGAAGCAGTAACCACCTAGAAAGCACTTCCATATTGCTCCATAAAAGCTGCCAAACCTAGGCGTGGACAACTCCTAAGTGAGCAGATCAACATTACAAGAACATAATCAACTTCAATAGGGGACAGGCGTATCAAGGTGAAGAATAAAGGAGACCAGAGGAAAGAAAGACTCAAATGTTCCTAATTCTCACTCCAACTTTTAACTAGATGTTTGCATTGAAGCCTGTAGGTGTAACTGCACTGTCCTTGGTTTGAACCTGACCTGAGACCTCTCTCACCTCCGTCACCTCCTTCCTGAGCTTTCTTGTCAAAGCACAAACATCAAAGAAACACTTTTTTCTCTCTTAAAGAAGCCTCCTATCTCGGCAGCGTTAGTGCCGACTCAACTGATCCACTCACTTCATGACTCCTTGGTGGCGCTCAGAGTTCAGTCAGTCAGCCCTCCTGCACTCGTTAGACTCTCCTCTCTGAATCCCAATCACTAGCACAGAGAGGCAAAACATCAGCAGCAGCAACGCCACTGATGCTGACTGAGCCCACTGACATCACAGAGACACACACACACACACACACACACGCTGGATGAGAAGACACATACACACACATCTACGTGCAATCTGCAAATTCCCCAAGCTACTCATACACAAGCAAACACAAATTGAGCACCCCCCCTCCCCCTGCCCACCCTCCTTCCTTCCTCTCTTTCTTTCGGCAGCCAGCATCAATCAGCAGAAGTCCAGTCTCTGTGGTGGTGTTATCCTTATTGAAGTATATTTCTTCTCCTCTCTTCTCTTCCCTCTCTCTCGACTTGCTCTGCGGACCTCTCCGCTCCAGCGCCAGGGATTCCCAAATGCAAAAAAAAATAAAAAAAACACGCTTACAAACAGCCAGTCCTCAACCTCCGGAGCAGACAAACTGCTTTCAACAGTCCTGATCACAATGCAGTGAATACAGCTACGCAGGTAATATTGGCAGATGCTGTAGTGGCACGCTTAAGCCTCAGGGGGGAGCCGGCTAAGAGGGAAAAGGATGGAGTGAGAGGAAAGAGCCAGTCAAAGCTTTGCAATGCTCACTATAGATCCCATGTATTTCTAATGTACTTCCATGGAAAAGACTGTTAATGTATGGGCTCTTTAATTAGGGCATCAGTCCAATGCTGTCTTAATAAATTGAGGAGCTAATCACATCCAAGGGGTTGGAGCATACACACACTCACTATGAGGACATTTAGCTGTGTAATGCTGTTTGATATGGGCCATGCCAGAGAGAGAGAGACGTCTCCTCCGTGGCTACACTGGCAGGGATAACCTCAACTTGGCACCGGCGCCGCTCCCGCAGTGCTCCTAAATGTAATTAAACACAACATAAAGCTGCATTAACTAAATGAGTAACGAGGCCATGAAATCGATGGTGCTGCGATGTGTGAGAGCCTTTCCCCCTTATGATCCATGTATGCCTCAACTCCGTCTCTGGGGTCATGACAAACCAGGAGTGATTGAGAGATGCATAGCTGTCAATGTGGCTTCATGGAGCATGGAGCGAGAAACAGACAGCCAGAGAGTTGAGTCAAACTCAATAGAAAAATCTGTTCTGGCTGTGCTGTTCAACCTGAACATGATTGGCCTCCAAACTAGTTTTGATGTCACAAAATCCTGCTCGTACCCACACACGTCTTAAAGGTGCACTGTGCAGTTTTAAGGGTAGGGAGATGTGTTTACATTTGCAGAGCCTGCAGTTAGATTACAAAACATATTTTCTCTACATGTAATTGTAAGTATTGAATAATTCTATAATCCTAACATACTAAATTATTTTGAGACACCTCGAACGTAAGAATGGAAGATGCTTGTAAAGAAAACTGCGGGCCCTGCTGCTGTAAAGAAAAAACATCAGTGAAACTTTTCAGCTAGCTCCTTAGCTTCAAACAGTGTTCCAGGGATCCAATTTTCCTGTGAGTAAAGTTTGTTTATTGAGTTATGAGAAGATACCTTGTTTACAATGTTCACTTCCCTGACACACCCAAAGTTACATAGTGCACCTTTAAGTGAGATCTAAGGTTGTTGACCTCAGAGATACTTTCCCCTTTTAGCAGATAATTATGAAAACAGCCTTCTAGTGTCAAATTCTGACTGACGGTCACACACTCTAACAAAGCAGAGTAACCAAAGTAACCAAAGAAAACTCAATTTAAAGGGAGGAGGAGGCCTTTAAAGTTGAAACCACATGGTATAAAGTTAGGCTAAACATAACGCCTTGCTGTAACTTGCAAATTTGTATCAAGTGGCCAGTGAAGGAAGACTGTGGGAATAAGGTCACTGGGCTGCTGAGACTTTTCTCAAAGCAAAACTTGGGCCACCAAACAGCTCAATTTAGAGTAAGCAAGGGTCAGTAAAATAGATGATATGCCTGAAGCTTGAGACTTGTACCTATGAGCATCTGCTGCAACACTGCCAAATTACCAAATGAACCCAAAACAACAGTTAATTGCAATAAAATAATTTACTTGATTATGAAACGGATAGAAACTGAGACATGCTCACATGAGACAATATCCCCCTTGAGTCAGATCCCAAACACTTTTTTATGTTATTGTCCGAGGTCCAAATATCAGATAACCAAATCTGACCAAATCATTGGGGGGCATCAACAGCTGTCAGCAGCATCCTACTACAGTAACACCTGGAAGGCATTTTCCACCATATAAACCTCTGTGTTTCCTAGGGATACGTCTGACGCATCTTCCATTCCCGTATGAAAGCATCATTATCTTGTCCTGGGAAAAGGAATAGAGAGGCCTCCTTCAAACCCTGTCTAATCCAGAGGTAATAGCAGCAGGCAGCATGGCTTCATTCCAATAGCACAAAAAAACTCATCCCAGTGGAGAGTTTACACCTGGCAATATACAAAAGGTACGCTCAACGTTCTCTTTCTGCCTGGTGCTATAGTGAAGATGGATGCTCTCCACAACAATCTTAGGTGGAAGAAATTCTGATTGGGATGGGGGACACCTTGACTTTCACACAATCTAAGCCAAGTTTGATTTAGGGGATTTCTGTGCGGTTGTATTTACAAGAACGATTAAGCAGCTTTACACACGGTGATAAAACACTAATCAAAGGCATCAACAGAAGAAAAACAGAAGAACAATAAAATGGGAATAATCAATTTTTATCCACGTGAGACTTAAAATTGGGGGCTTATGAAAACACGTCAGTTTACTGCAATTTCTCTTGCCAAAAGGAAAGGCTCCTTTGAGTCCGCAGCCAAAGTCTTACTCAACATTTCCCTGAGAGCCTATTAAGTGTGCATCACTGTTTGTTTGGTTTATTCCTTTCAAGGAAAACTGATTAAGCATGCACGTTGCTCACAACGTCCTGTTGCATATTCAGTCAGCCGCCACACATTTCCATCAGGGATACGTCATCGAGCAGTTCCATGCAAGACGATGGAAATACAGGTAGTGCAGCTTAAGATCCCACAACCATGACGGAGGCTCTGTGGTAAAGTCAAGAGGGCTATCCTTGTTCGCATGTTTTCTGGCGCTGTTCTACATTAAAACCTTACTTGAATTTTGAAAATATAAAAGGATATAACTAGATATGAGTTGTACTGGGAGCATTTTAAGACACTGTCCAAAAAGGGGACAGGTAACTGATTAGAATTCTACTCATGGCCAGTAGAAAAGCTTTAACATCTTAATGGAAAAGTTGACGCACCAGCTAAATCTTAAGGGACATATCCGTGACAAGAACTGGAGAAAATGGACTATGTACGTGGAGAGTGATGCCAACAAATGACTGGACTAGTTGTGAATGACTTCAAAGGACACCAAACCACTCGAATACATTAAATGTCCCTGAATATGTTAATGTTTAATCCACAATATGGATGTCCATGATGTAAAGTAAGAATTTAAACAAGTCCAAGATGCCTTTGAGCGGCCAGACGACATCACCACGATTCGGCAGATAACAGCAGCTAAAAACACCAAAGATTCTCTCTCTCTCTCTCTCTCTCTCTCTCTCTCTCTCTCTCTCTCTCTCTCTCTCTCTCTCTCTCTCTCTCTCTCTCTCTCTCTCTCTCTCTCTCTCTCTCTCTCTCTCTCTCTCTCTCTCGCTCTCTCTCTCGCTCTCTCTCTCGCTCTCTCTCTCGCTCTCTCTCTCTCTCTCTCTGGTGCCAGCGTCTGCCAAGCCACTTTGTCGTCTCAGGGGAAATCCTGAGCAGAAAATGACATAATTGCATGGCTGGGAGAAGTTTGGACTCAAAAAATCCACGTTGGAAGTGCACGCACACGTCAATCAAGGCCTGATCACTCTTAGCGCTGGGGGGAACTTTAGGCCGACCAGTGACGAGAAGTAGGAGGAAAGAGGGGGATGTTCAGGGAAAGAAAAAGAGGAAAAAGAGGAGGAAAAGGAACGACAGCTTCCAAACAGCTCGAAGACAGATGAGCACAACACCATGTCGAGGCAGGCAGCAGCAGCACAGGCAAAGGCAGCTAGGAATAAAAGACACGTGTTTGTTGACCAATTTGATAAACTGTCAGTGGTCACAAACAGGCGCTCAATTACAGGCAATCATTCGCCAAAGCAGCATCATTTCTTAGGTAGACACGGGGGAACTATTACATATAACAGCTTTCCATTATCGTATTGCCAGGAAAAAATGCTAAAATATCTGCTATCATTCGGTTTTTCAAAGAGCCAGCCTGGCACATGACGGACACATCTAAATCATGGCTATCCACTCTAACCACGGAGCAGTACAATGCAACCCCAATGACTGGGATTATCAGCATCAACACGTCAATTTCCTAACTGGCCTCCTATACCCAAATAATAAAAAAATGTATCCAACAGCAGTACTGGAGGAGAGCTTCTTTGTACTGTGCCTACAATAAACCAAGATAGCGGTTGGTTCAATGTTTATACAGTACAATGGAGGTCCGTTAGATGCTGTGATGAAGAAGGAGTCATTTCATACAACCTCCGAACACACATCCTTAAAACACAAAACCCTTTCCTTCCTACCGCCAGCAGCCTTGACCCCAAACCAGAGGACTAGATTTACACCGTGTCTTAAATCCAACAGTAAGCACAGCTATAAAACAGCAAAGTGTCTCAGGCTAAAATTAAGTAGTAAAAATATAAAAGTAGGAAATGAAATGAGAGAAATGTTTTCATAATCTTGCCTTTAAGTCTTTATGAAAACATTTCAAAGAAACCAATGGAACTTAGAGTATAGGTTTGCATAAGAATACACTGTAAAAGATTGGGGGACAAAGACACACTTCTCAGAGGTTTGACTTATTCTAATATAAAGGTTCCGATGTTCAGATAGAAAGCAAACTTAAATTTAACCGTTTTTTTTAATTTTTACAAAAATGTACCATAAGGATTACATTACATGAGGCGCCCTTAGCTCAGTTGGTAGGGCGTCCCCCCGTTCTCTGCATGTCACTCCCCTCTCTGCCCCATTTCACCTCTGTCTCTCTGCACTATCAATAAAGCATAAAAATGCCCAAAAAATATCGTAAAAAAAAAAATGATTACATTACACTTCATTTAGCTGGCGCTTTTTACTCGAAACCACTTCTAATAAGTGCATTCTACGATGAACATACAAACAGCAGGAAATATGTACGTATGTTCGTTCGTATATTAGCTTCAGATAAGCCACACTACAAAGTGCCACGTGTAGGTGCAACATGTAAGTGCAATTATTTTTACAACCATCATCTTCTTAGCTTAAGGTACTGTCAGAAGAGATGTGTTTTGTTAGCCTGCGGCGGAAGATGTGTATAGGGATCATTGTGCATTGTCAGTTTTTAAAGCCTGTAGTGTGTGGGAGTGTGTCTGGTTGAGTTTGTGTTCAGCTCAGACTTTGACTGATCTGAGGACTGTAAAACCTCCACTTCTTTCTGTTTGTTTCCCTCCAGAGCCTCTCATGGTAAAGTATATTTACAGGTGCCTTTTGCATCTATTCACAGATCACACCCACTTGAATCTCCCTAGCGATTTTTGCATGAAATTGCGTCTCAAGCTGACATTCACATCACGGTGTTTCTGATCACGCGTTTGTGCATCAGCGGTCTCGGTTAGCTAAATCAAGAGGGTGTTAAATTGTCCTGTCACTTTTGTGTTTGTTTGCCGGTGTGCCTCTTGTTCTGGCAATGAACCAACATGCATCTACAATGAAGAACACAGCATCAAGGACACGCTGTCTGTGAAAACAAAAAATAATACTATTTGTCATTTTTTTACTTAATTTAATGGAAGACAGAGAAAACCTCATGTTAGCTTTTGATTAACTTTGGGATGTAGTTTTCTCAAAAAAAAACAAGGGCGCTGTGGAATTTTTTTAGGATCACTTCACAACCAGTATTAATGGAAAGAAATAATTACATATACCAATAACTCTTTTCGAAATACATATTTTATTTGGAGACGTAAAGCAATTTTAGTCTATTTTCTTAAATGAAATATGTCACAATGTCTTTGAACGTTTTGTAAGTTACGCACATTACCGTAAAAGAAAGACTTAGATTAGTAAAGTGACCATTTCATGAGCGGCCTTGGGATGATTCATGATGGCTTCACTGTAACGGTAGCCATCATTGTTTAGTCTGATTACATCATAAACTATCAATCTCGTGATATTTACATTGGAAAGTTCAAATGGCTTAGCATTAGAACTGCCTTTATTTTGGAGGAGTTTTGCCTATTCCCATGCTCTCTCAATAAAGGCACCATTTTAACATATGTATAAATCCGGTCAAGTTCAAGTTTTTTTTTAATCATTTAATTTTATCACTGCTATTGAATGTCCAGCCGTCTACAGCATGCTTTATTGCGGAGATAAAAGAATACTAGAAACCCAATAAATAAACTCAACCAAAGTAGTGTGTTCAAGCCATCAACTCCGCAGACTAAGTGCAGACTGCAACAGATGCTGAAGTAGTCCCACACACACACACACACACACACACACACACACACACACACACACACACACACACACACACACACACACACACACACACACACACACACACACACACACACACACACACACACACACACACACACACACACACAAAACACACTTCATCCACAACACAGCAACGTTTATGAGACTGTTGCACACTCAGACGCAAGCAGTATCTCACCTTACCATGGTAACCACAGTGTGTGAGGCAGCGTCTGGCTCGCTGGTTCCGTGGCCTGCGAGACAGACTCTGCCACCACCGCGTTGGTAGAGGACACACACACACACACACACACACACACACACACACACACACACACACACACACACACACACACACACACACACACACACACACACACACACACACACACACACACACACACACACACACACACACACACACACACACACACACACATCTCCCCACAACTTTCACCTCCTTTCACACCCCATGTGCTTTACCAAAACATCTATCCCAAAAAACAAAAACAGAATTGAAAAAAAGACAATAAACAATCATCATCTGGGATCTACATTTCACTGTGAGACTGGGTTGGGGATCCAGGTCGGCTCTGGTCGCTTGAGATAAAGCATTAAAATGACTCAGCTCTAGCAGCTATTGTGAATACCCAGCAGATATTTGTGTTACATTCAGAGCCAGTGGGGAGCCCTGTGATAATTAGCTGTTTAGCCGCTAGCTCACAAGATGAGCCCCATTTTTCACAGGCTTAGATGACTGTGAGTCACCTCACTGTAGTGGTATAACAGCCCTAATTGAGGGCCTGTGTTGAACTGAGGGCAAACGTTTCCTGCTCGAAGGCGGCCTTAACAAGTGTCCCGAGGCTACCGTTTGACACCCGTCTATTCCGGGACGCGGCGGCGGCTCTGTAATCATTCCTTTCAGCCATCCGTAAGCTCCGCCCCACTTCCCAAAAACACACAAATAAATCAGACAGAGGCAAACCGTGTCATTAGCCTTCCCCTGCTGCAGCGTGAGGCTCTGCCAGAGATATATAGGGTTACAGACAGAGCTAATCCTTATCAGTTCCCTCAGAGGGTTCCAATTATCCCCCCCAATAAATGATTCCAACAAAAACCCAAATCAGGAGGACTTGATCTGTGTTGGCGTGATTCACCGCTGGCCTGTACAGATTAGTCACACTTCCTCCCCAGCATCTGACTTGGCTATGCCGTTCATTAAATCGAGATGAGTCAGCTGCCGAGTTCCACTAGTTGTGGGTCGGTTGACGGTACAGGTCGAAGCTCTGATTGGGCCTCGTTTTGTTGCGTGTTCACTCAAAGCAACTGTTGCCGCTACAAGCTGTGTTCCAGACTGGACATTGATAGTCCTCAAATGGATTTTATTTGCAGCAAATTAGTCTTTTTTGTGATGCAAGCGAGAAGACAAACACACATGAGAACATAAAAGGATTGTAATCAGGTACCTGCAGGCCTATAATCAGGTCCAAAAGGTTGTGGAGTTACCAAAATCATTCATATTTACAGCCTCCATACTTATGGTAAACAGTGTTTCTAAGCCCACAAAGCTATCAGCAGCCCACCAACTGCCAAGATCTTAATCAGGTATCAGCCCCATCGGACATATCTGTGGGCCTTTGTTTGTTCTTGTGAAAAGCCAATTCATAATCCCATTTACATGCAGTGCACAACACATGTCTGTTTGATTTTCAGTCCGGACTGCCATCTGCTTGTTGAGAAACAAATTATTGTAGATGGCTAGATTAATGAGTTTTTGATTGGGCGCCCAGGAGCCCGGGCCCGTTTTTTATTAACATTCTTTTCGGAGGGACGAGGACAGGACGCCCAGTCACTTAGAGGAAGCGGCTGGACCGATAAACTAATGATTGTTTTGTACACTATTGACTTTTAGAATATGAGCAAAGTCTTTAGCTTCAATAATGACACATGATGGAGATTAAATAGGGGAGGGCCTCTTTTGTTCCAAGTGGTTGGTATTGTTCTGGATAGACGTATTGTAAAAGTAGAGTTAAATCAATCTCTCAGTCTCTTTATTTATCATTTTAGATAGTTTTACCCGATATTGTTGGGAGAAGGTATGAAGATTGTTTCATGCTTATTCAAGTTTCCCAAATTTAGTTTCTCCATACAATAACTGAGAATATGAGATGAAAGAAAAAACCAACAAGATGTTTAACAACTGCCCAAGGGGTTAAAAAAGCACCCTACGAAATAATTAATATTGAGCCAGGCACCTGATCATTTCATCATTTTGACCATGCAGAATTAGAAATGATCCCTTGTCTCTTCACAGTTCAGGGACTATAGATGGAAAGGAGCTAATAGCTAACTCTTGTACTGCTAATTGGCTGTAATTGTAATAATGTAGCCTTGAGACAACAGAGACACAGGCTGCACTAAACATCACTACTTGTTGATCCACTCTAAAGAAAATGGGTTCCACGTAGCAACCAGCAGAGGGCTCCACCACACTGACCCTCAGCCTCTACATATCCAGCAGCAGCAGCAGCATGAACCCAACGTGCCTTTCTGGAGCTGCTGAAAAGCAGTGTGGGGGTCGAGATACCAAAGAACTTAATGAGTCATTCATGGATCATCTGTGGATCACTGTTTGAGAGTGAAAGCCAGAACGGCCGGCCACTTCAAACGCAGAGTGGCTTTGGCTCTTTGGTTAGTAATGAGGCATGTTTCCCTGCGTTCTCTGTAGCCATAACCTATAAACCAGATTCCCCCCTCGTTCCAGACCTCAAGAGAACAGATTAGTACGTACTGACAGTCACAATGCATGAGAAAACCCCTTTAAATAATTTTGAAACTCACTTTTATGAATACACAGTAAGTGATGTAAGTCAGAAAATAATGGTGTTTTATTTAATAAAATCCATAAATGAACAATCGAAATGATGAGCCTCATCATGATCTCAGATTGGGTTCTTTCAGTCAAATTTTTCTCTTATTGCTAAAACAGTTTCAGCACACGGCAGTAAGTGGTTAGACCATCTTGCTGTACCACAGCAGAACATATGGCATTCATGGCAAGCAGCAGTTGTTATGCATACTTAATGATGTTGGTAAGCCATGGAAATGAAATTGGATTATAAACTGTCAAAGAAGAAAAAGTCACGTGGAATATTCTAAACACCATTAATTTGGATAAAACAAAATGCTGTTTATGACCACACCTGGTCCATTTAAGGCTTACACTTACCCACTTGCCTACATTTAGTAGTCTTCAATGCCCTCTATGCCCTCCCTCCAGGCATGCTGTATAGTTGATCTCAGTACTAGAGGCAACAAGAGATGTGTATGTGTGTATTTGATATGTAGAAACAGTATCACTCAAGGGTTCAAGTCCCCTCTTGGCACTTTTTTTTTTATATATATAGAAAAGCTCATCTGAAGTAATACTATGAGAAAATAAATTTGCCATGCTTTAAAGACCAGAAATAGAAATCCACAATTGGTTAACGCAGAACGACAGTCCACTGTTAAGGTAAGGTAGGAATATGTGTGTGTGTGTGTGTGTGTGTGTGTAAAAATTGGGAGGGAAGGGGGTATATTATATAAGGAGTCCTGACCCTTGGGAATCGGGGACTGAATGAACCTCATTGGCTGTCTAATTATGCTTTCAACACAGTGTACTGTCTGACTTTACTTCCCTAAAGCTCTTCCATCAATGTCTGCTAAAACGCTTAAACCCACACAAGCTTTCAGCGGACAACAATGAACATATGCCTTTACAATAGCTTCCCACCAAAATATGTTTTACACAATTCAAATTTAGAATGAAGCCAGAGGCGTTACAACACAAGGCAGTATCCGGCAGATTTGCTGCACAAATAGTAACCAAATGGACACAAGGGTTGCAGAGTAGATGGGCATGTTTCCAGCCTCCCACACAAACCCATTTCACAACCTAAACCGCCATCCACTAGTAAATAAACCCTCTCACACTCAACTCCCCAAGCACTATGGTTTCCAATCAGCAAGGGGGATACTAATTCCTTGCTGGCACCAGTAGAGGGACCTGCAAACCTGAAGAAAATATAAATGGCCTTGATCATTAATTTACTCATTCCAGCGATAGTGCCATTAATCCCCTGTGGTGTTTGCTGAGACTCCACTAGCTCAGTCAAACCTGAGCACTCGACATTTCTGAGCTGACTCATCCCTATTCATAGATCTGATGTCACCGTGCACCAGAGCAGCAGCATTAGCGGCTAATTGCTGTCTTATAACGAGCCACTATCAGAGGTATAAGGAGGATATATGCTGAATCATTATCTCTATTATATGAACTAGGTTTGCAGACTTTTTTTTTTTTTTTTTTTTTTTACAGATGGGATGTCATGGGAATCGTTCAAGTTTCATAAAATCTCTAATTTTGTCTGATTCACATTGGTTTGAACAGTAGAAAAAAATATTATCATTATGACTATTATAACCACAAACACTAAGATATGGTAAAAAAGCAGCAACATTCAGAAAGTTTATTATGCAGGAACACAATGGTTTAATATTAGAACTTCTGTTGGTTGAAAACCATTTGAAACGTCTATGCAACACTCACTACTTACTCATCATCACCAAGAATAACAAAAAAAAACAATCAAAACACATTCACTTCCATTAAACCCTTGACTCAACTTCAACTCCAGACAACAGCTTCCAGTAACTGTCGGGCTTATGCAACCAGCTATCAAAAGAGTTCCACCTAACACAGTGGTAAAAACACAGGGTTAAGTCACAGTGCGGTGAGCTTGGCTGCATGTACCCCATCAGCCCTGACATTTACTGTAAATGTAGTGTGGATGTGCTAAACATATGGGGCCGGTGGGTCTGTGAATCACAGGTGACTGCTGCTGAGTCACACATCTCCACAGAGCTTGGTTACACTTAGCCCCTCGCTGGATGCATCCTTCCCTTTCACTATGAGTCGCTCATTCTTGCCTTGCGTGTCACTGTTGCAGCTAAAGCCTTCTGTTTTTGTATTCCATTCTTTTCTTACCTCTCTTTCTGTTGAGTGATTGCACCCTCATATATACTGATTGTTTTTTGTGTGTTGTGACAGCAACAACATTGCCAAGTGAGCTATCAATCAAGGACCATACTTCTTATTATTTCTGCTGGTATGACTACTGTTAGGGCTTCTACCATCTGTAACTAACAACCATTTATATTAGTGACAAATCTATTTCTCAATGAATCCATTCATCTTTTGGTCTATACAATGTCAGAGAAATGGTGAGAAAGGCTGCATAATTGCATCATGTTACACAACTTCACTTTACTCTTTTGTTTTCATTCTCCCCTTTTCTCTCTCTGAACTACAGGCAGTACTACGCAGCTGTTACAATAGAGGGTTAGAGTTCAGAGCTCAGTCTGCGCTCTGTCAGGATTTCCTTCTTTTGCTTTTGCTAAAAGAAATGACCCGGCGAGCCGCGTCGGCCAAGTGGGAAACGGGCCCGTCTTGACAGATGCGCGGAGACCGGACCGGGCCAGAAACACACTTTTACCCACAGTGTGTATTACCAGTGATGGCTGATGACATGGAGCAACGGCAGGAGTTCCCTCACTGCATGTGTCTCTGTCACAACTCTCTCTCTCTCTCGCATGCTCGCATGCACACACACACACACACACACACACACACACACACACACACACACACACACACACACACACACACACACACACACACACACACACACACACACACACACACACACACACACACACACACACACACACAATTGGAGCCTCCCTCTCATTCAGTCACCACACACAGCTACAATAACAAAGTGCAGACAAGGGAGAGAAGGAGAGAGAGTGTACAATATGTGTATGTGTGTGTTGGAGAAAATTAGGCAAGAGGTTACCAGAGTGCATGAATTTGTGTGTTGGTGTGCTATTTAGTTCCAGTTATAGCAGTCAAACATATCATAATGACATCTCCCTTATTGATTGTGTGTTTTAAAGTATAATAAACTTAATAAGACAAATTATCAGACTACTAACTGTGCTGTTGCTGATCCCTGACTGAAAGAGCAGCAGAATTTGGGTAAACTCTAAGTAAAAGTTGAGATTGTGAATACATGTATAGGAGCAGGACTGGAGGCAAACACCTGCTGTCGGCCATATTGCGGTGTCGTGCTGAGGGAGTGTACTAAATGAAGGAAAACAAACGGAAACCAGAGGGAAGCAGGTTTTTTTAGGAGTGGAACCTGCAGTACTTCTAGTCAGGGCATAAAGAAAAACATGGGCAGCTATTTTTGACCCAAGTCAAGTTGACAAATGGCCCCGGACTTTCCAATTTCCCCGCAACTTTGTTCCTTACGCTCCTGGGCTCCCTATTGTTTGGCGCTGACGTTGGGCAGAAAAGAAAACACCAAACACACACACACACACACACACACCAAATTGCTCGCATGCAAGTTCAAGCAGCATTCAAAGGAGCTCGGGTGTGCGAGGGGACTGCTTTGTACCTTGGAAGAGAACTTACGTTTGAAGAGAGAATTGTCAAGTGCAGTGATGGGATGGAACCTTTTTGGGATGGGGAATTTGAGATGTTGTTTTGAAGAGGGGATGCTAGGGGGACCGTGTCGTTCTTGAATATCTCAGAGGCTTTCAAAACAGCACTAAAAGCTCTTTCTTAAACTGAGCATTACCAGCAACCCTTCCCTCTAATGCTACCCCGTTGGAGCTGGACGCCTATTAGCTTTCCCTAATTACCACAGGTCTTCCAAGGGAGATAGATGTTTGGGGAGGGTGTCTACAGATGAAGGAAGGTGGGATCATATTACAAAAAACCCAGTGGCTGACAACATTATTTACGAGCCAGTCCTAATGGATTTAGAATGACAGCAGGTTCAAACCACTGGCAGGGTCAAAGGCAGGGACAACACAGGGTTCATGACAGACAACTTTGTAACTGACCCCTCTCAGGTTAGGGGTCACTTGTGGGTGGGTGGAGGTGGGTTGAAGGGCTCCGAAAATAGGAAAAAAACAAGAAAGGGAGAAGGCTCACAGGGGAAAGCAGAGCAGGGGAACTTTTTCTTTTCTCCGAGGAGTGAGAGTGATGGAGAGAGATGTGTCTGGGACGAGACAGCAGCAGCAAAGAGAGCGTTTTTCCAGTCTATTTGCCCTGAGTCTAGACCCAGAGTCAACGGGACGGGCCCAATAAAAAGGCTGGATATATACTGCAAAATGCAAGCACTGGGTCAGACAGAGTCCAAAAATACGGATGAAAGGCTGCACTGTGGAGTAAGCTGAGGACACTGAACTTCAGTGACAGAAATTGAGAAAAACGTCCCCCTCCCCTCGTTCCGAATCTTCCTAAGGCTCTCTTAAAGTGCTGCATCTGATTTTTTCACTAATGCTCCAGATATGGCTGAATAGGTTTTATTGTATCATGGGACATTATGTGCCAAAACCATTTACCTTACCTAATGATAGCTGAAAACAGAACGCAAGAGTTTCTTGTTTGTCATCTGTGCACTGTTTCTGGCTTTGGAGAAGGACCTAAGTGCTAAGTTTAGCTTTAGCCACAGTACAGTAAACAATCTCCCTCTATTCCATTAGCTTTCTATTAAATAGGGCAATTAGTAGTCTCCAGAGAGAGAGTGAACTCCACAGATTTCTTGAATCCTTTCCAAGGGGATAAAAACATAAATTAAACATCAAGTTTGGCTGCAGAGGATCAAAGTATACACTATAAAGAGTGTTTGATGTAAGCACCGATTTATATGTGCATATTCAATAGGAAGTGCACTCCGTGTGTATTCTGATTAATGTACATCAACTTTTGGCCAGAGCGTTTGATAATCAGTGTCCAATGATCAAAAGGAAGGTTGGACTGCAGCTTTCTGAGCCGTGGCATGGCGTGACCACGGGCCTCCTTTTCACTGATTTCACCTCTTTTTTTTATTCTGGAGATCAGGGGAGCTAAGCAAAGGCACTAACACTGAAGGGGGTGGGAGAATGCTAGAAATGTACTGTATGCATCTATTCAAATATAATCTCACAACAACTTTGACAACATCACGTAAAAAAAAAAGAGTGATGACATGCCTCTGGTTAGGTTTTGAGAAATGCCCACCTTCCTAGGCCAAAAAAACTCTTACCAAATTTTGATTGGTAAAACTCAAAAAAAGCATTGTCATCAAGGCTCTGAAAGTCCTAGCGGTGTAATACAGAGAGAAAGTACAGGCACACATCCAGCCAGACCACTGCTCCACTGACTCAGAGTCAGCACAGTTTTGCTAAACACTGATTGATTTGTTTTCCCTTATTTAGCCGAGAAAAGCCCCCGGAGGTGCAGAGCTCCGTCCAGACACCGACTAAGCAATCTTCCCTTCATGCTCCCGGAGTGCACTGCAGCATACTGGAGAGCCCAGGGGTTTGTTGTTTGTTGTAGATCGATTGTTTGCAATGCAGCGATAGCAAATTATAAAAAATGACTCTGTGTGTTTGTGTTGGTGTGATAAAATGGCTGTGCAGTGTGGTTGTTATAGCAGAGTTTCACTGCTTTGTATACGTTTGTTCCCCCCACTAAACTTAAAACCTTTTTTTACACTGAAAAACTATTGCAAAGATTGCAAAGCAGCTACTTGTACTGTACGCAGTAACGCACAGGGAATCTATAATAGCCTCATCTGTGTATTTGCACACAGACACACATACTTAACTTGTCTGGCAAAAGCCGCTGTAGAAAGGTTTTTATTAAGATCACTATGCAGCACATAAACCCCCAACAAATATAAGACCTTGGGGGAAGAAACAAAATCCATCTCAGAAAAGATGAGACCTTGAAAAGTGTGTGGATAAAGTCAACTTTCCCAGCAGAGGGTACAGTGCTGGTAGCCTTAGAGAAGGATTCCAAACCAACACCTTTCTACTCAAAAAAAGCCGACAAAATGTCGTGTTATTAGACATCGGAGAAAGATATGAAACTGTTCAGTGTTTCAAACTTGGTGGGGGCAAATGGAAGTCAGAGATAAAGAGTACAGTAAATACATTTGTGAACACCTTGGATTTCTAAAAGACACTTGTGTTTTTGGATACCAACAGTGGCCTGTTGTTGAGAATATAAAACTGGCGCCTTAGAAATCTCCAAGGATAAATAGGTGAATAGTTTGCACACCCAATAGTCTAACCCTAGTGTAAGGTACAGGTACAGGACAGAAAAACAACATAAAAGCAGAGGCTGTCTGCACAATGACATTTCAAGGTGTTCGTCAAATGTTGTTTGTAATTGCCCGATGAAGACCTTGCAGGCCCAAACGTTAAATAAAAGCTTAGGAGCTAGAATATTTGAGAAGCTAGACTATTTACTCCATGCAAACATCATAACAAGAGACTCAGACTTGTTGCCACTGGACTAACTCAGAAGTGCTACCATTCATTAATGCTATTGCTTTGAAGTGTGGACTTGAATCAGACTAAACAGAAGTGTATTCATTTTTTGACAGATGAAACAAAACATTCTTCATCTCACAAATGCAAAAGTTGAGTCCATAAACAATACAACACACAATCCCTCAGCCTCGTACACACAGTAATGATCTTATGGTAAGGTGATCTTGGCAAACGTATAGCTCTCAACTCTTACTTGAGTGCATTGACCTTCTACTTGGACAACCATGACATGTATGCTATAACGTTTTACCATTTGCCATTATCCTGTAATGATCAGTTGAGGCGGCATTGGGCAGCTATGAAAAAGTTACATAGTGTCACTTTAGACCATACAAATGAGGACTAGAGACTTGACCTGGGCTTGACTGCTGTGAGACTTGATACTTTACTCGATGTAGAGACTTGAAATAAATGAACTGCAACTTAAGAAACCATGACTTGAGATCTGACTTGGATTTGCCCCAACAGCCTTAAAACCAACACAACTATTAACTTACACTAGCTGCAAACATACATGCTTATAAACATGGAAGCAACAATCTAAATCTAACTAACAGCCCACACCAGCAAATATAGGAAAACGAGTGTGGAACAAGAATGGAGGGATGAAATGGGAATAGTCCGAAGTAGAGATAAAGAGAGGAAGCAATGACTCCTTTATCAACACTCATCTCCCTGGTCGGAGCAGAGGAGAGATGGTGATAGTGAGTGTTAAGTATCTAGTCAAGTGGTGCTACCTGCTGTGAATTACAAGCGGGGTCTGCAGTCTACAGAAAGAAAAAAATAATGCGGAGCCAACCAAGAAGGGCCTGTTCTTCTGTAATAACCTGTCTCTTAAAGCAGCCTGCGGTTTAGCAGATAAAGTGCGCTATTAAGAAGTGCTTCAGGGATACAAAAAATCATTATCCCAAGTTCATTGCGGTGAGAAATATCCTGCTGGTGCGAGTGATGTGATTTTGTCTACTTAAAAGCAAAGTTGCTCACTAGTGTTTTAATCATGTGGGGGCTTTACAGTCAATGCAGTGTTGTATCATGTAGGTTGCAATATAATCTCAATTATGGTACCTGCCATGCATGGCTACTTTGATTGGAGGACTGACCTTTTCACATCTCAACAACAAGACCAAGAAATACTCACTCACATCAGTTTCTACTTTCTTGAATCAGAGGCCTTGTTGATTGGCACAGACCACAATAACTAGCAGGAGACTGCCTTTCAATGCTTCTCATAGGCGTATTTCCAAGTAAGCTGTACTATATCGTAGAGAGATGCGGTTTTCTAAATTGGTTTCTGATGAAGTTTAGAAACCAAAAACTTAGATCCTTGTCAGATCTGTATTTTATATTCATGTTGTATGAACAACTACCAGTTAAGACACTTCTTGACTGGAAATCTGTTGAGCGAGCAATTACTCCGTCTACACCTCAGCCTGTAATTCACTGATTGGTCCATCTTGCAGCTGTCAGACTGGAAGGTGCCTTAGCAACCACAAAAACGACTCTGCAACTGCTCAGGGGGCCCAGATCTGGAGAGGCTATGCAAGGCCTAAGATCCATTGCAGGTCAGTTGGTTTGTAGTCATTTGACTTCCATACAGCATATTAAGTCAGTGTGCCAACAGGAGTGATATGAATACTTCTGTTTTTGGAATGTTGCAGTAACTATTGTACTAGGACCCAAACATTTTGTGTTAACCATGGCATCACCTTAATGGAATGCAGTCATTATTGATGTTATTAATTATATTATTAACTGTACTTATCCTGTCTCAGTAAGACATGTGAAATAGTCTTCTGGGGAAAAAAGATATATTCTAATGTCAGGAAGGTTCAGAGGGAGACACTGTGCCAGCCTCTGACAAACACTTTGTTGGAGGCATCCTAATGCCTTAAAGGTTAATATGACCTAATATTGAGGCCGTCTTGTATAGCATTGAGGTCAGCAAGGTCAATAATCAAGCTGTTTATATGTGACTTTGTTAGATTAATAATGCAGTTTTTCCCACATATAGACTCAACCTGGGTGGCCCGCCCAGGTAGATTGAGAGCCACCCTCATCATCGTTGTGTTACCATTAAATGGTAATACGACGAAGGTTAGGCAGCGTAAACTTTGCTTTATTACTACTCGCGAAACAGGCTGTTCCAGTCTGCCTGTCTTAAATAGTTTTTTTCAGAGTTAGCAGGGAATTGTACCAGAGCAAAGGCATTAGTAATAACTATATAAAAACACCGTTCTTCTCGCTGATGTTCTTGTGTGCTGTTACAGGTAATTTATGATCTTCAGAGGAGAAATTGGACTGTTCATAAACATTTAATCGTTCGTAGTGTCTTTAAATTCAGGAATACACAATGTTTGATTGACAGGTGGTGTCTGGCACACACAGTGCAAACAAGACCTCAAGAACCAGTGACAGACCACCAAAGAGAGGAGTGTGTTTTGAGTTTCCAAATCAAAAACTGAAAATGTTGGCCAAACATAATGATTGTTATACTTTGGTGGTGCACAGTGGGAACGGAGCGAGAACGATATGAAAAATGTTCCTAAAATATACTGTAGCTTTATAGCAGTGCTGTTGCAAAAAAAATAAAAAATGCTGCAAAACCCTCTTTGATCTTGTAACCATCACGAGAACTACTCCATCTCCCTATACCTCTCTGCTCCTGACGTCCGCTGCTGGCTGTTAATATTCTCTACCTCTACTCCCTTATCACACCGGTCCTCTACGTATTCCACTGCCTACGCCTCCCATCCCATTTCCCTCCCGTTTTCAGGCGTCCTCCTCATATTTTCTTGCACATTCATCTTTCGTTGCCGATACATCTTCCTAATGTCTCCTCTTTATCCCCTCCTTTTTTCTTCCTCCTCCGCCCCCAGACTAGTGATCACAAAGCCATGCGTGTACCCTGGTGGGATGTGGAGGGAGGGAGGGAGGGAGGGAGGGATGGAGGGATGGAGGGAGGGAGGGAGCTCTAGTCTCGCCTATGAGACACATGGAGATGATGAGAGAATCAGGTGCTTTGTCTGAATGACATAATGTGACTGAGTAATAAGGTTTATAGCCGGGTTCTGACCTCAAAACACGTCAATATACAAGTCTATGTCTGCCTCTTTCTTCCTCTGTTAAGACTTGTATCCTTCATCTTCAGACCTCCATCTCTCCCTCTCTTCATCCTTTCACCATGTTCTAGTAGTCTTTCGCTGTGTTCAAAAACCCATGCATACTTCGCTGCTATTTAGAATGGGAGAAAAAGATTTAAGGATGTTGCATGCTTAAAAATACCCTGATGCCGTACTACGTCGGGTGGTAACTTTTAGTGTGGAAGTTGGTATGCGTTTTTTTTTTGGTGATCCTGACCCATGATCCATTGCAAACCAGAACTTGCATCACATCGAGGGAGCCTCCGAGTGAAATCAACCAGCAATGCAACAGATATATGAGCAAGAGGCCAGTTTAAGGCGCAATGTTATGATGTAATAAATAAGTAAAGGTATTTCCCAATTGCATGCTAAATACATACTTTTTATGATCAGCTGTAGTATGTAAAATAGTAAAAAAGAGAAAGACTATGCGATTTGGAATGCAGGTTTTATCTCTTCCTTTGTGTCTACATTAAGGCCAACAAGAACGATAAACAAATCCCAGATAGGGAAGTTTGGCTTTCGACATCTCAGAGAATGAGAACTCAACAAGAGGCAACAGGGGAGATCCCAGGGTGTGTTTGTGATTTACCTCCACAATATAATGTGGCTGAACCAGGGGCCATGGCGAGCAACGCTTCTGGGAACGGGTAGCAATTCATTTCTTTTGACTAGTGGATTCTCAGTGGAGAGCTTGAGGTCCCCATGCTGCAGCTGTAGATTTGACATATAAATATACAGCATAACTTGTGCCATTTTCTTAGAGGCTTTCAATTCAAAGTGCTTTTCAGTATGGAAGGCGGGGGGGATCCAGTGGGGAATCAAACCCGGCCGACCCTGTAAATCAGCAAGCAGTTTGGATTTCTCAGAAATGAAAACCACATTTCCCATAAACCCCTGGCCTTGCTCAGTTTGTTTTAAAGAGCGAGGAGAAATATAAGAGCTGATGAGAACTTGCGATAACAGCAAAAAATACTTTGGGATCAGGACAGCTAATGTGAGGTTGTGGCAGCAAAAGTGCTGCAAAGCTGTAAAACACAATAGTGCGTAGGATGCAGATTAGACACTGCCCGAGGATGATAAAGCATTTGTGGTTGGGTGTTCTGGCAGTTGTCCTGCACGGCACACAGAGCAGCCCTGGACACCTTGAGGTTTCTCAGGTCACATTCTAGACATGAGTGTCTGTGTCTGCTGAGGCATCGCAATGTCTTCGGTCCCTGCAGTGTGAACAGCAGCACAGAGTGTCTGTGGCTTCGCAAATGTGTGTGGAAATGGGACTGTGTGTGTAAGCCTGTGTGAGAGACCAAGATCCTGCAATATCTGGCCTCGCAGCAGTTAATCCTAACAGCCATGGTGTGTGTGCCGGTCACTTGCAATTTGAAGTGAGTGGCTTCATGCATTATACTGTAGTAGCAGGCATCGTACCAGACCATACTATAATGTTGATACAAAGCTTTCCATGGCAAAGGGAATATCATTTTGTGACTCGCAGTGACAGTAATTTAAGCATTTTTTCTTAAACGATCCCAATTTAGAGCTGAATTATTACCCAGTTAAAACATTACAAAACAACCAGAATCGGAACATTTACCATGGAACTTTTAATATTCCTCACATAAATGTTTATACGAGCGATACATCTGTTTAAGGGTTTTTACCATTAAAATTTCCACTTCTTTGACCACTCAAAAATAAATGACTTGATTTTTTTTTTATTTTACAGAATTGTCTGTTTCTTTTTAAGAGGTCTTTTTTCGGCCTTGTCCTCCTGTTCCTCTCTGTGCCTTTTCCATGCCATCCATCATCTACTGAGGTCACCAGAACCCAAAAAAAATATTCATCAGGGCAACAAATTCAACAAGCTTTGATGGGTATACGGACGTAGGAAAAATCTGCTTTTTCGAAACCGTGATGATTTCTTTTTCTTTCTTTTTTAGAAAGTGGGCAACCCCCTTATTATCGCTATAACCCAGAATGTTCCACATGGCTTTGAGGCCACGTGACGTCAAGTCGTCTCTCTCCTCAAAATGGGACTAAATCATCAAAAAAAACGTTGAGTCATTTTCACCAATAAAAAAACTGCTATCCTAGGGAAGGCTTTGTAAACGATATGCTCTGGTCGAATGGAGGGTTTTTGAATGTGTGGGCCTCCTGAAACCTTAGCCCCAGGCCACTTGGTTTTTGCGGTGCGTGTCAGTAATTCATCCCCCCAACAGCGAGGAAAGTGATATTTTGCAGCCATGGGGGAATTGCCCACATCACCACAAACCTCATCTCACTACCCTAATATCAGTGGTCGTAGAGGCACTCAGATCATTTACTTAAGTAGAAGTCCCAATACATTCTCATAGAAAATGCTCCATTACCAGTAAAAGTCCTGAATTGAAAACCACTAGTTTGATCTTAACAATGTATTGTATTTCCTTAGCTTATAATATGTATATAATGGAAAAACTGAATTAAAGCACAAATGCCTCAAAGTTGCACTTTTACTATTTACGTACAATAATTAGGTAAATGAACATAGTTACAGTCTATCACTGCCTAAAATACAGATAATCTCACGCACTCTCAAGAATGCAAACTTTGAAATGGCTCCTTCCCCTCTTTTTTTCAGCAGGGTCAGTGGCTCTGATTGAAGTGGTACTGGATCCATATTGCTCTATCTGGTGAACGTTGCCCATGCTGGAAGGGGCATCTGGCAGGATTGGGTTTAACCTTGAATGCCCCCTGCCTTCATGTCTTGCCACAGTGAGAAACAATACTATTGGAATCACTGCTGCCGCACACATTTTCAATGCTACAATGCAACCAGTGCTACTATTTCTACCAGGCTTTCATTACACGGAAGAATAGGACAGTTAATAAGTAAGGTCGGGCTGCCCTTTAACAACGTACTTTACATTCAAACGTGCAAATGTGCCTCAATGATAAGCATCTTGTCTCTGTGTTAAGTGGAGGAAAATTGTAATGGGAATGTAACCTGCAATTTGTAAATGGTTCAGCCTAACCTGCTAATGCATCCCATTTGCACTGTACATTTCTGATATGAATGAATGCATCAGTGCACTGATCACCAGACTACATTTGTGTTGGCATCAGTCTGTAGGTCAAAACGTACATCAAACCTACATGAAAAAAAAGCTTCATCGTAAGGAAATCCAAAGGGCTGGTAAAATAGCCTCTCGCTTTGTGTCTCATGTCTCCGGATGCTGACACTGCCAGGAATGTGTGTCAACTCCAGTTCCTACAATACCTAACTAGTTCCCACCGCCAGAGTGACCTCAGACTGGTCAGGTAAATACAGGCTGACCTTCAACAAACAAAGCCAGCTATTTGGTGAACACAAGGCTTCTCAGTACACTGTCCTTATCTCAATAACCTGTCCCTTTGAAAAAACATGAACATGCTCCTCTAATATGTTGAGTACATATGTATCAGCAGAAATTGCAGACTGTACCTTTAATAGTAAAGCAATCAATATGGGTTTTGTACTATAATCACAATTGCTTATTATTTGAAACTGTAGCCGACTGAGTCAAGGGTCGGCCCTGAAAAGTTCTTAGGGGGTTGAGTAGCATCCAAAACTGCAAAAGTACCATTAAAGGAACGTAAAGGTATGCAGTCAATACTATACTAGTGACATATTTTGGTTTTGAAATAAGTCAAGGTTTTATCGACTAAAATGCCAAAGAAACTAACCCAAGAAATACTAAAAAAGCCACACACATAGCTCTGATACAATCTTTTTAATCAAAATTTCTTGAAATAGATGTTTGGACGCTTCTTGGTTTCTAATATAAACACTGAATTGGAATGCATTATCTATTGGGTCATCTGAAAAGAAGGTAAACCAATTCAAATTTACCATTGACGGATGTCCTTCACATCACAACAGTGTAACCCAATGTGGTGGACATTTCTCTTATAACTCAAACACTTCTAGGAGGAATTCAGTTGTCTGTCTGTTTTATATGGCTCAAGCTCATCGTCCATATCTCCCAAGTAGTCAGGCTGTCAAGTCAGAGGTTTGTCCAACAGTGTTTCTGAAAGCTTCCTTGAGCTGTGCCAGAACACAGTCCTCGGGGGTTGACCTTCAGCCTCAACCATTTGTCAAACAAACTAGTAGTAATGCATTTCTGGTATACTTGAAAGGTACCTCTCCTTACCCTGACCCCTGGAGGACTGGTGGCAGCCAGCATGTTTGGTTGTGCAAGAGTAAAGCACAGCAAAAGCTGATATGGTCAATTACGCCTGTACAGCCCTAAAGATTGAAGGAGAATGAAATTGCTGGACCTTTCAACAGTGTTGTTTCAGAGGCTAACGTGGGTAGTTTCTTACAGTCAATTTCTCAATGCAAGTATTAGTTATAAGAACGGAAATGTCTGTTGCTTTCACTTATTTCTCTTACCTACTGTGTTTTACCCCTGTTTGAAGGGCAATTTACTTTCAACAATAAACAATATATCTGCAGGGAGCTGAAAGGACTGTTGATCGATAGCAATGACTCCAAGCCAAGAAAGGAGCGGGAAGAGTGCGCCGTGTCTCTGGACATCAGTGCATCCTTATACAATCGATCCTGCTTGTCAGATTCAACTCCACGTCCAATCCAAAACAACAGGGAGGAACAGAGCACTCGTACCTTTCCTCGATCCCGCCCCACATGATTTGTTAGAAGGCATTTAAAGTGACTACAAGAAGAAGGTAGTGGGAGATTCAGGAGGAAAGCAAGGAAGGAAAAAATAAGGGAATAAAAAAGGAATTACATTTGTCTTGCCTTTCGGGAGATACATACAATTGACCTGTTGGCTCTAGAGACAGTACTGCAGTCATGAGAGAGTGCTTTCAAATGTTCGTCCACAGTCAGACTCCTTAGACTTAGAGTAATTTATATAGGCTAATTTGGTGGTATTGGCACAAGATCATTTAACAAAAAGGGATTTGAAAGAAAGTGGTAGAGATACAATGTGAGGCATTGGTGCTTTCATATATCTATAAGACAAAAACAAAGTCTTTAAACCATTGCTATTGAAGCACCTCCCTTCAGAACAGTCCATATGTGGATGACTCTTTTTCAGGGTGTGTCACGAGAATCAAACCACCAGCTGGCCTGTGTGTGTGCAGTGACAGGAGGACGGAGCCTCCTCGGGAGAAGCGCAGCGCGTGTCAGCGCATGATTGACTTTAGCCAGCAAACAAGCCTCCGTGACCGCTGGTAAACACAATTAGCCTGCCATAAAAGATGAATGGCTTGTCTGTGTAATTGTCAAAGGGAATTATGTGGTGAGAACATGCCTAAGAAATGCTGTCTTCTGCAGAGGCAACACTGTTGAACAAATTACGGTTTAACAATATTCATCCCGTTCTCTTTTCCCCCCTTTCTTGCATATTCAACAAAGCAGGGAGCATGGGGTAAGCTTGTTTGTAACACCTCATTAACCACAGTATCATGTTACATTTACACTAATGCTCGGAGACTAATCTCCTCTCCGCCAATGCCACTGATAAGCACCCCCTATCTCTCATCTCTTATCTCGCCTCCTAAACACAATCAAACATATGCCTCCGATCCCTTCTCATTACGATATCAAAGTCTTTATATAGTTTATCTCTTCCCAACCAGACACAGCTAATTGAATCCAAAGCTAGATAGCGTTCTAGTAAGTGTGTCAGTGGATTAGTATGGGTCTGTCACCACGGTAACCCAGGAGGAGGAGAAGGAGGGGGGGGGGGGGGGGGGGGGCTAGAGTTGGCTCTGTGGGTTTGTTGCTTCCAAATGACTGCAGAGCATCCTCGCTCAATATCCGCCTGATAACACTTCCTTCCTGCCCGTGATCCCTCATCTTTCTCAATCTACGTCAAGCAGGAAATGAGACCAGATGTAAAACATGACAGTTTACTGACTTTTAGACCTCCTTGTTGTCTGGCCATTGTCTGCTAAAAACAAGAAAGATTAAATTTGAAAAAAAAAACACCCTTTTGTATCTTTCTTCATATCCTTATTTTATCCTGTTTTCTCTCCTCCCTTGATTTGCTTATCTCTTCTCCCTCTCCTTTTGTTTGGGTGTCTTGCATTCTTGTCTTCCTTTTCTTTGCTCCTCCGTTCAAGATCGGATGATGTGAACGCAAAAGCATCAGCCTCTGCTGCGCGGTGGTTGCTGGCAGCCTCAGTTTGCCAGAGACCTTGAAATGTGGCGAGAGTAACTTTGACACAAAAGTCGTGTGGCCTGCCCAAGATCGGGACCTTGAAAAATTGAAATAAGTTGTTGCGGTGGGACGCAACACGACCGCTCTCCAATGTTTTCTAATCCTGAGACTCAGTGGCGGCCTTGTCTAGGGTGTTGGCCTAAACTGACCACGACACCAATGGTATGGTCAGAGAGATTGTCCACATAAACTTCACCATGTAGGAACACTTGGTTTCATCCTTGTCCTCATTCATCTTCAGTGACAGTGTGTGAAGGACTCTTTTTCTCCTGGCTTTTCTTTTATGGGTTTTTTGTTGGTGCCTCTATTGTTCGGAAATAATCTGAAAATTCCTTCCTCATATAGTGTAAATATATTGGAATTGTAAATGCATCATTTCTTGTGAACTACAAGATTTTTCATGGAAAAAGCTACCAGCTACTGAGTATTTAGATGGCTTTCATGAACAAGTCGCATATTGAGTCATTGTTTTGTTGTGTTTGTAGCAAATTGGTACCACATAGCAAAGAAGATACATATGAGTCACACATTGTTTGGGGGAAAGAGGATTTTGAAATCATGTTTCACTATCCACTGCTGGTTGATTCTGGAGCCACTAATCACAAAAAGACCCCGCAAATCACTAGCCTGTCCCCTTCTCTTCCCATACATTTCCTTTCTCATGAACTCCAACAGTGTCAACTCTGGGATTATCCCTGGGGCATCTTCCTCCTCTTCCTCCCTCCTTCCTTTTTCTTGTGAGAAAATGGGCTTTGGTGTGCTCAGAGAACGCTTGCAACACACAGAACTCCTGCTGGCCCAAACAACAGTCCCTCCTGGGTTTCATCTCTGTGTACGAGTGAAAGCTTGACGGTTGAAGTGCATTGTGGGAGGAGTGTGCTTAACGGACGAAATCTGGAGGCCCGGTGCGGGGGGGGGGGGGGGGGGGGGGGTGCAAGATAAGGAGGATATGTTTAAGGCTGATTTACAGTCTTTAAGCTACATATACTGTAGGTTTAAAAGACACATTAAAATAATGTATCCAATTAGTGTTTATTTCCTTGTTTCAAACATGCTAAATAGAGCAATTAATGCTATGTCAGCAAAAACAAGAGCGCAGCAAGTGCCTTCAGTGATTCTCCTTTATAAAAAGAAAAACAACACCATGCCCTTAGTTGCTGTGATGAGCGGCCAGGTGCCAAAACTGTCTTAACTGGGATGAGTATCCAACAACAAGCCTGGTTGGCTTGGCAGTGAACTGGAGGGATACAGGCCTGTAAAATACATGAAAAGGGCTACAGCAGGGGAGGTGATTTGAAACGAGCCGGGCGGAGCTGGAGTGCTTCCAAACAGGTGCTGCTGCTGCGCCGTCCCCACAGGAGGCTGTAGGCGAGTCAGACACTGTGTGTGGGGGGGGGGGGGGAGGTTTATGGTTATTGTATTATCTTATCTCCTTGAGAACCGGTCCTGATGTGGTGCATCCTGCTTAGCGGGAAGAGAAGGCACAGACTTGGAGAGATAAATGTAGCCTAGTCAAAACGACTGTGTGTGCGTGTGTGCGCATGTGTGTGTGTGTGTGTGTGTGTGTGTGCATTTGTGTGTGTGCGTGTGTGTGTGTCTGGGTGAGATATAAATGGACATGCAGGAAGAGACTGGATATGTCTCCTATTATTATCTCATATATCATACTTAACATTTTGGCACAATAAAATATGAGCCCATGCATGTTTCCATCAACTCATTTTATGTTCAACAGACAAGATTATACATCATTAATTGAGCTCCAATAAATTACGGAATTTGAGAGTCGCTTCCCACTCAAAGATGGGGTTTCTGTTCTCTCTTTATTACAATGAATTTGGTGTGTTACATGCAATCTGTGTGCTTCCTGAGTATTATCAGCAGCTTTGGTGATAGAGAGGATGATGACACGCGGCAAGTGTTCTTATCTGGAGTCAGGGGGTGTTGAATCAACACACACACCTGATACATCCGCTCTCCTTTATCCTAACTTTGGGTTTATCTGGTGGAGTGAAGGTCTAAAGCTTGAAAGGGTAACATATTAGTAGTTTTGCAAGTATTTGGCCATTAACATACTAAGCCGACCGGATGATGGTGCTGAATGAAAATCAACACCAAGGCCATTGAAGCTGTAACTACTAAACAAAAATAGATTTAGTTTTTGTTCCAAAGACGAAATCGTTTCACAATAGTTAAAGCCTAATTTCTGCTAATTCCGGCCAAGTGTTAAATGCACAACTGATATATTAAAGAGAGCAAGACATTGACGGAGATATGCTTAGATAGATAGATAGAGAGAGAGAGAGAGAGAGAGAGAGAGAGAGAGAGAGAGAGAGAGAGAGAGAGAGAGAGAAAGAAAGAGCATGTACATAAAAGTACATGTAAAAGTTTATGTATGTGTGTGTGAGTGCGTGTGCGTGTGTGGTAAAACATCTGGTCAAGAAAAACAGACTTTTGACACTTCAAAGCTGAGACAGTGTTCATGCGTAGAGGTGGTTGGAGGCATCAGAAGCCCACTGACAGGTATGGATGAGCGGGTTATTGTCAGAGGGCTTTCAACGTTGAGTGTGTGCAGGTGGGATACTGAAGGAACCCAAGCCGACCACTGGAGCAGACTTCACCGGACAGGGGCTCGGGGGGGGGGGGGGGGGGGGGGGAGAGAGAGAGAATGTCAACACACCGACAGCTTCCCGGCAACACACACAAAAACAGCGATAACCACACACATGTAACTGTTGCCTTTGAGCTTCAACAGGGTCCTTTAGCTGCCAGTATACTGTAGACTCACACAGCGGCAATAACTCCAGTGTGCCTGGATTGTCCTTTGAGGTGTATCTTATTTTGTCTGCGAGCGCACAAACACAGACGCTGCATGCGATAAATCCGATTGACACGGTCGTCTTCTGTGGAATATCTTATTTCGCCGCATGCACGCACACGCACACACACATTCACACACACACACACACACACACACACACACACACATTCACACACACACACACACACACAGCTTCACCTCCTACCTTTTCTGCCTTTGTGGCGTATCGTATTTAGTCTGTTGGCTCTCTCTCTTTTTCTCCCACAAACACACACACACACACACACACACACATACGCAGACACACACGCAGACACAGATACACACACACACACACACACACACGCACGCACACGCACACGCGCACACACACACACACACACATCTTAGAGGTACATGATTGGATTTCATGTGCACACAGACAAACTCCAGAGGCTACGGCTGTCTTTGAGATACACCTCCAGACTCTTCTATGGCCCAAAACTCTCAGGAAAGATTTTTGGTTCTTTTTCAGAGAATGACTGCCTGTAAGCTCAGGCATAGCACCACAGCGCCAGACTTCAAAAGCTCCCGGTCTGTCAGAGAATGCAGTGTTCAGGCTGAACCTCCTATGGAAAGGCACTAGATTCCTCTAAGGATTTAAATTTGGAATCAGCAAATGAAATATCCTGTTTTTGAGTTATCAGTTATGTTGTTCTTAGCAGTGGACCCCCCATTGTTTACTTACCCTTTGTTTAAATACCCATTTACAGAGCCTAGGCTGTGTATTAACACCAGAGTACAGGTAGCGGACTGTGAGGAGATTTTCACTGATTATGACAAACAATTCTATTGACAACAAGCATTCTGCAGAATTGCTGAGTCCACCTTTAAAGCTCGGTTTCAAGACGCATCTTTTCTGAAATGTGCAAACAGATAAATACTGGGATTACTAGTTAAGACATGCTTTAGCCTATGGATATCTGTCTACAATGTCTTCCTCCACTCTGTGATAACAGTGTGAGGAAATTATCTTTGGTCCAGATCTGACTTGAAGAGATAGCATTGTAAAAGTATACACATTGCGCACTAGACCTAGTTGTGTCTGTGCTCTGTGTGAGTCCATACACACACACACACACACACACACACACACGTTGGACCAGCCAGACGTTGTCCTTTTGACAGGCAAGTTACTTCGCTTCCTGTCGGGACGTGCCATGACCTCGCAAAAAAACTTCAAAGGCAGTACTGCAGCTACTGTATCGCAGGGGTAAAAACCACTCAAGTGAATCCACTAGCTTCCAAACACACACACACACACACACACACACCCACACACACACGCACACACACACGAGAGACTCTAGATACAGACTGATACGGAAACAAGCACACACACTCAACCAGCTGTATTTTGCCAGCATATCTTTATTGTTCAGTGGTGTTGGTAGCAGATGAAAGCAGCGGGGAGTCACGCTCCTTTTCACTTGAGCCGCGCTATCGGCAGCAACGGACCCCGAAACCTTCTACTGTAAAAGACTTCATAAAAGTAACACCGCTGTGGTTTTCACAGAAGAAATCATTGTTACTTAAACTGGCCACTTTTCACTGCCTATAGCTTGCCGTTTGCTTATCTGAAATAAATGCTATCTTTTCCTTCTCCAAACTGCCTGGACATGGGAAAGTTTGATAAGCAATTACTTAAGACTAAATATTCCACAAAGCCCCTAACAAAGCCCAGATGTGTGAAATTGATACATGCTGTTTGAAATTCAAATATTGCCAAATAAATGCACGAAGGGAGGTTTAGACTTTACGCCAATGGTTGCTCTGAAAGTCTGCAATGAAAGTTGAAGAAAAACGAGTGTCCCTTATGATAAGACAAGCCTGAAAAACTCATTACGGCATCCACAAGCGACTGTAAGTAAGTGTTAAAAATATGCTTCTGTAGTCAGAGACAAGTCAGAGAAAGTAGAATTGATTAAAATAAAGTTCCAGAAAGCACAGAGAAGCGTCGGAAAGTACTTTTTTTTTTTTTTCATTAGAGCAAGCGGTGGTTTAACATCTAAAGAGACCAGAGTGCAATTCCAGGCAAAGAAAAACATGAAAACACTTTATTAAAACAGCAGACTTCTTTCTCTCTCTCACTCTCTCTCTCTCTCTCTCTCTCTCTCTCTCTCTCTCACTCTCACTCTCTCTCTCTCCTCCAGCCACGCAGTAACTCACAACCAAATGGGCTGCTATTATCATGATGAAATGCTGAGCTTGTGAATCCCATAAGCTGGTGCAATTATCCACCACCAAACAGGGCAGATATCGAGAGGGGAGGGTGGCGGGGGATAGCTAGCTTAATTATACATTTTCAATGCTCATTGGGGTATACTTTAGGGAGTGTTTTGTTTGCCACTGACCAGAAGACAAGAAGGAACACCACATATCAGCAACCTTGATTCCAGCAACTGAAAGCTTAAAAATTACGATTAATAAGAGCAAAACTTGCAATAGCTTATGTTAAAATGCACAGATAAAGAACACAAAATACAGCCTTATAAGAAACTAAATGACCTGTGTCCTAATCAACCCGTTAAGCTTCTTATTATACAGAAACAGAGAATATGCCCTTTCTCCCAATGGTATCTGCCAACTAGCATTACAATCTTCACAATTATTTTCTTTCCCTTCAGAGAAAAGCCGGTTTATTACCACTTGCTGGATCCTATTTTTGTAGTTTGGGTCAGTTTATGGTAACATTGTACACACACCAAATTGGTTGTTGAGATCTGGGAACTTGACAACGCATCAACAAAGTCTGATGGGGAAAAGAAACACAAGCAGGCTAACAGTTTAGCCAGATGAATCCACTGTATGCGAAGGTAAACGTGGGACTGGCCACACCTTAAAAGTTTGGTTCTAATCCCTCATTGCATCGGAAAACTATGGAGGCTTTAGTAAGTACAGTACAGGTCAAAGTTTAACCAAGCAAACTGCAGTGGATGTTAGATAATAGTCAGTTTGGCTAATAACTTTACTGATAATTTTTTGTCTTTGGTTCAAAATAAATAAGATTAACCCCTGGGTATGTTTACAATCCATTTCACATAACCGCTGGTGTTTCTCGCCCCGTCACATCTTTTTTTGCCGTGTTCTCAAATCTCAGTAATTAACTGGGTGAGTACAATGTTAGTATTATTGATAGGAGTGCTGGCCAAAACTATAAAAGTAAGATCCAAGTTGTAATAAAACTAGAATTACCCCTTTAATGTGATGAAGTCATTTTTAAATGTAAAAAGGCAAAAGTTTACCCCCCACATTCTCTCTCCCACTTTGGAGAGCAGTTACAGCTCACCATTCACACACACACACACACACACACACACACACACACACACACACACACACACACACACACACACACACACACACACACACACACACACACACACACACACACACACACACACACACACACACACACACACACAAATGAAAGTACTTTCCCTGTTGAAGTTTAAACTCTTAATTTGCATATAAAATCACAGAGCCGTGTGTGTGTGTGTGTGTGTGTGTGTGTGTTAACACATAATATTATGCATGGAAGAGTAATGTTTTATTACGATATCACCATTTGAGTTTAGCTTTTTTATTGCACCTTTTATTAAATCATTTCTGCAAATGAATGTTCCTCATTGAGAAGTGAACTCGACTGTGAAGCGGATCAGACTCCGGTCAGAGAGCCAAGTTAAAAAGTTGATTTCTCTCCATGCAAAATATGTGCTAACTGGCAAATCAAAGTGCTCTATATTCCCACTATAAAAACTGACCACCGAAACAAGTATGACCGCATCCAAATTAGCCCGACTGCACACCCTCCCAAAAAACACAATCCATCAAGAAATGTGAGGGAGGGCTGCGGTCTGCATTTCCTCACTGCTTAATGAAATGCCTTGATACAGTCTGAATAGGCTCCAGTTTCTCATAGCAGAATTAGGAAAAAAGGCTATCAAGCAGAGGTCACTTTGCTTTCCACAATCTCCACCCTACATCTGTGGGGTTTCCTCACAGTTGCCAAGACGTCTTCCCCTAACTATTCCAATTATAATCACACAAATCAAAAAAAAACCCTGTCTCTGTTTTACTATACAACAAGCCTGCGAGAAACCATAAACTCACTCCGCATTCTTGGGCGGTCTGCAAAGTCACAGATCGACTGGATGTATGCCATATTCTTTATGATACAGGCTCAGAAGTTCATCAACACTGTTACTGTTTATGCTGCTGCTATGAAACTGTCTCCAAGTAAGCACTGTGCCAAATGAGCCTCAGGCTGAGATGACAAAATCCTTTGAGGTGCAAGAGTTGTCTAAGTTAACCTGGAAATGTACATAATAAAGATGAAACCTGTGTCGGAAAACATTACCCTATGAAATGGCCTACGGAATGACAAGTCAATCCTAATTAGGTTCAGGAGGATGTTGCAAGTGAAAGAGCATAAAAAAATACACATTTATCGGATGGTATGGTATACCTTTTTAGCAACTTATGAGGCATGAAATAACATGACAAGCAGCTCTGTAAGACTGCACTTAGGAAAACGTATGCACTGAAATGAATGCTTTCAAAATTTATGTTTTCAGCTAATAGCTACTATGCACCGAATGAGAACATGCTGGTGTGTAGCAGGTTACATGGCCATCATTATAGTTTTCATTATAGCAAGCAAATGTTTTATAATTCAATTCAAACTAAAGCTAAAGTTGATAGAAATGGAGTTTGTTTTGCAGGATTTTGGTCAAACTAAAGCACAGCACAAATGTAACCTTTGACCTTGTTATGGCAGTAAATGATCATGTTTCCAGTATAGATCGACCTCAGTGGAACTTCTCCCACTTGAAGCCAGAAGCTATGTAAATAAAGTTTTAATGTGTAGAATTGCTTAAGTAAAATATAGCCACTGTTCTAAAATGATCCGTTTCCATTTGTATGCCATCTAGGATCGGTATTTTTGGTGTATCTAGTCTACATTTACAGCTTGGAATTAGTGTGGCCCAATGTTCCATATATATATGCCTTGCAATTACTCACAGTATCCTCTCTATGTGACTAAGTATATTAGCTTGAACCACAGGGTCAAAATGTTGGAAATTCTGACTTTTTAAAATAATGAATACAATGGAGCAGCCCTCAAAGTGATGATTTCAACTAGGAAACTTTCCCCCACCCAAACTTTCCTTAAATCTCACATCAACACCATTAGAACTAGGGGCAAAACAACATTATTTATTAGATGTTTATATTGCTAAAAGTCACTGTATTCCACACAGCGGAGATGAGTCAAGCTAGCTAATGTCTCCAAATGTCATTGGGATAGCATTAACGGTGGCGTCGGGTAAAGAAACACTTAACAGGCGTCTATTTTTTCCCCGATCGTATTTCTGAATGGGTCCAATAGAACATACAGAGGTTGCAATTATGAGCTATGAGCAGATCATTTCCAGCTTCTGTCTCAAAATGGTAGGCAACGAGACACAAAACAGAGAATTCTCCAAAAGCTGAAGCGCACTCCGCATGAGGGAGCAGTGGCTGGTGGTCAGCGCTGTGGAAAGACGGCTGGAGACATAACTTCCAGATAGCTTGTGCCCTGTTTACAATGCTGCAAACAGGGGTCTGGGGGCTGACCGCTGTAAACAATCCCTATCAGCTGACCCCGGCCTGAGCAGGCGGCCACCCCTTGAGTTTTTTTTATGACCCACGAGCATTCTTTTGCTCCAGACGTTTGGAAAAGCTTAACGTTTTGTGTTTTTCTGTCTCTGGCGTGAGAGATAAATTCAAAAAACATTGCTGGAAAAGACGGGGCCATTGAATATCGTGATTTACGACAAAAATATGTTGCACCATAAAAAAGGGGGCCTCTCGGGGCCCTTGGTGTGTTTGCAGTGGGTCGTGAGGAAGATTGGACCTAAATCTGGATTTTCAAAAGTTTTTATTTATCCAGGGAAGGCTTGACTTAGCATGCATGCATTTGCAACAGTGCCTTGCGTCATACTCACAATGAGTTGCACACTTTCATGTCTGGAAGTCTTCATCTGTTGGCCGCTGAGCAGCGCCAGTAGATGACTTGGAGGGTTCCATACCTTGCTCAAGGGCACTTGTGCAGATAATAAATATAAGCATTTTCAAAGTCTCCATCCCCGATTGAAACCACACTGCTTCTGCGACCTCTGGGACTGCCTTTCTCTTAAGGCTTAAGCTACTAAATGAAGAAGCTAGCTGTAGCAAGCGTGTGCTCGGTCGTGATGATGGCCGTCTGGTGTTAACTGAATTTGAAGTGCAGGACAAACAGAGAAGGAAAAAGGAGAGAAAGAAAGAAATCTATCCCTAGGTTAAAAGCTAAATTGGAGGTTGTCGACCAGATGCTACTGAGCTAAAATGAAAGAAACGTCAACTCCTAACTGCCACAGGGTGAGTGTGACTTATGGAAGGCCTTAAAGGGCAGTGTCCAGTGAGGACAGAAGGAAGAGAACGCACTGGGAATCCTGTGCAGCTCTGACGCACGAGGGGCATTATTCCACATGTCACAAAGTATCATAAATGTGTTATAATATTTAAACAGAGTTTCCCTAATTACACCCCTTCTGACCTCTGGATGTAAAAACTGCCTCTGGGGCCGACCACTTTTATGCTCGTGTTGAAACAACCGCAGATGTAATTCCCTGCGTTGGGCATCCCATTTTGGCCTGGGACACTATTATACGGCCCACCACTTGACACGGATGGCAGTGCTCACCGGCTCTGCAGCCACCTCCAAGGCAAACATACTTTTTGCCCAGTGCGGCTAATGCTCCAGCCCAGAACATTAGCTGAAGTGTCTAATGCTGAGGACAGACAGAGTGCGGCCACTAAGTAAAGCTGGCTGCCTTCTCAGCTCGGTGTTTTGGCAGATTTTGTCGAAATGCAGTGGAAAAAGTACCCATAATTCCCTCCTAATGTTCCCCCTGCCTCTTCATACACCGACAGTGTGTCGACAAAATGCCTTATTTAAGCCAAAGTGTCTCTCTTTCCTTTTAGCACCTTGTCTCTTCACGGTGGTCAGAGCTACAACTAATGCTAACACTTAATAATGGTAAGCTTAACTTTTAAGGTTTTGATACATTAAGATGTCTTTATTCCTATGGCACTCTGTATGCTGTTTCAAGTAAGGACAAATGGAAAAGCCGAGGTTGGATGCACAGGTTCACTTAGTTGGAACAGACACAGAAGACTATTTGACATACTTGTGTTTAGCAATAATACAGTATATTTGTCAAACTGCACTGAAACACATTTGTACTTTTCTGCAAACTAAGGAGAGGTTTTAATAATGCATCTTTGATTTTCCAAGATTCTTCACAGTAAGAGTAAAAGGGGCCAAAGAAAGGCCATAGTTAGACATCAAGAATACCGCAGTTGTAAACACCAAAGCGTCACACACACATACACACAAACCCTATCAAACTGATCAGTTTGTCCTGCCATCGTTGACTTGAGTCATGTTCCCAATGCTCCATTTGGAACCGTTTCCCCTTCAAAGATGAAAAGTTTCAAGAGTGCGTGCAATGCGACTGTTGCAGCAGCCAAATATTGAAAATGTCAACTTGCTGGCAAGTGCAGATCACCTTTAATCATCATATTGCAACGGCCATTTTCCCCCTTTCAAGTTGGAGCAGAATAATCGTAGTGTTGGCGAAGCCTTCAAGACTGTTTGCAGCTGCGTTATTAATACAATGCATACAGTAATACCTTCTGGGCACACTGTCATGTGCTGTTTCTCTAGATCAAGCAAATAAATTCCCTGTATAAGTCACTGCCAGGGTTTGGGGTCTTGTTCTCAGTGGGCCTACCCATGATGCAATACAGTACGCCCCCACAGTGCTGCAAGGTGCCGCTTGACATTTACACTGGAACATCTGTGAAAATGTCAGATGTTAAATGGGATAATCTCCAAACCCTCTGGAATATTTGCACCTAGCCTTTTGAAGGGCAATTGTGGTTCAAGTTAAGACTTGGTGGGGTTGTTTGCAGCAGTTACTGTCCATAGTATATGGGATAATATAAAGCAAGCTGGTCATTATATAATTACCAATTTTACGTTGGGGTTTTGACTAAACCAGTCAGAGTTTATTTTGCAATAATGTCTGGTTTACTGAAGATTAGTCTGCTGATACACTGTTACTGACTAAAGACACTGTTAATCTAATATGCAACTCTTCTTTATTATCAATATTCTTACATGATTGAGTAACTAACATTTACCTCCACAAAAATGCCAAGCAGGATTGTAACATCTGGAGTTAAATATATTTAACCAGAACAGTAAAAACGTATATATTATATCCACACTTCCAGCAACCTGTTGAGTTTACGGAAGCCTTTTAATGTGCTGTGTCTTTCCAAAGTTTGATGGCATAACCTCCAGTTATTATAAAAGCACACACACAAGAAGCATTTGGTCATAAAATCCGTAAGCAAGATGGTGTTGGGCATACTAAGCTGTAAAAATATCTACACGTTCCTTTGCCAAAGGCAGAGGTACCCTCCCAAAATGGGGGTGAAGTGGGTTGGTATAAAGAGTAAACAACTCTGCTATTAAAGTGTTGCAGCCAGGGCTTTCAACACGAAGTGCTACTCTGGCGTGGAGAGCTGGGAAAACAACGCTAACACGTACCCGCATATAAAGGCAAATACACATTCCTCTCTTTTCTCACACTCGCACTATTCTCACAGTGTGTACACATGCACACATACAAAAATGGCTGATATATGCTTTAATTTCAGATTTGCATTCACAAACATATACAGTATCTTTACACACACATAGGATATATATATATATATATATATATATATACAGTCATATGAAAAAGTTTGGGAACCCCTCTCAGCCGGCAACATTGCACTGATTTGTTGAACCATGTACAGATACACAATCTGCAGCCAGATGTTCTTGCAGGTCTTTGGAGGTGATCTTTGGGTTGTGTGCAACCATTCTCACAATCCGCCGCATATGCCGCTCTTGTACTTTTCTTGGTCTGCTAGACCTGGGTTTAACTGCAACTGTGCCTGTGTCCTTCCATTCCCTGACAACGTTCCTTACAGTAGAAATTGACAATTGAAACCTTTGGGAAAGCTTCTTGTAGCCTTCCCCTAAACCATGATAATGAATAATCTTTGTTTTTAAGATATTTTGGGAGCAGTTTTGATGGTCCCATTCTGTCTCACTTCAGCAGAGAGTCAAAGAGAAGTGCAACTTGCATTTAGGCACCTAAAATACATTTTCTCATGATTAAACAGACATTTCTATGAGGTTCAAGGCTTAACAACATAATCCAACCAACTTTGTGTTTAAAGTCATCAGTTTTACATGCTGTTACAGGCATTAAAATCAACAAAACCACAAGGGTACCCATATTTTTGCACAGCCAGTTTTTCACATTTTATTTTATTTCACACAACCAAATACTGCTTTTCAAAAAATCTTTGTTTGGAAAACATCCCAGTAGTTAGCTGTTCCTGGTAAATTAAAGACATACCACTTTTATCTTTTTTTTGTGAAAGCAGAGTCAATTATAATGCCGGCTGAGAGGGGTTCCCAAACTTTTTCATATGACTGTATATATATATATACATCCTAATTGGTAACATGGAGTGCATAAAAGGTAAAAGCTGCAGTCCAAGCTCCTTCCAAGGTAATTTTACAAGGCAGAAATCTCGCTTTAACCACAAAGTTCCTGGAACACGTGTAAATATTAAAAATACATTGTGTTATCATCATTCATATTATTAAGGCCTCACCTGAAATATATGAACATTCAAACACCAGAAGAGTAACTAAGCAAACATGAAATTAAGAAACTGATGATGTACAACCTCAAAAAACCTCCTGAAAATATCTGACAATCAGGAGTCATAATGAGAATCATCTTACACCTTAGTACGGTTTACCATGCTTCAATGTTCATCGTCATACTTGAGCTAATAGTCATCATCAGAATTTACCATCACTAACCCTAGGTTTTCCATTGCTCCTAACCAACTCTGTTTGGGTTGGGTCAGATCAACAGACACCCTGCTAAATTTAGCCTTGGACCTCTATGTCAAGCCTGTCTTGCAGCTTTTCAGTACCAATTAAATAAGTCAATTCTGCTGGACATCCACTGTACACAATGTTTTCCAGAAACCCTAGTTCTGAGGGGGAGAGAACACGTCACTGATCCAGCTATCAGTCATCGAGTGGAGGTCTGTGGGATATGGGAGGAGACATTACCTTTCAACCAAACGCCCTATCTCCCTCTCACTCTCTTATGTGTACCGGGGAAACGCTGCATGGGATTGACCAGCAGACAGCCAGAGGGCCCTGTGAGACCTGCCCTTCCTCCTCCTGCTCATTCAACACATCTGGGCAGCAGCACAGCGAGCGTGAGGAGAACTTAAACATCCTGGTGAACAGCCCAGTCAGCACAAATGATGGCCTTAGTATGTGTAGTCAGATCTGCTGCTCCACATCATTAAGGTTGGTTCTCCATACAAATTGCCCCCACAGATAAATGAGACTATCACAAATTATACCAAGCTCCGCCAAAGATTCTACAGAGTGTTTTACACTTAACACTGATGCGGCCCTCTGCAAGTATAACCAACATGACATCCTTAGCTAACAGCAAATGAGAAACATTCACATTTAAAGAGATTAAAAAGCTTTCCTACTCTAAAGAAGAATGATTGGGATCAGGGCACTATCTGATAGTATCTGCCAGTGGTGCTGCAAGACGTTTAATCTTTCCCATACTTCTAAGCTGTGTCCAACGGCTTCTCTCGCTCTCTCTTTCTCTCTCCCTCCCTCCCTCCCTGTGGTCTGGGCTATTGTATAACACATACTGTATATACTGCGCCAGAGGACCCTTACCCCTTAAACACTGTAACTCAAGCCTCCTCTCCAAGAGTAATAGCCCCTGTCAAGCTCACAGAAATGAATATCAGCCAGCAAAAGATCTGACGACAGCAAGGGAGGAAGGGTCCATGTTTGCTGGTTTTCATACTTCCATAAACCCACTTACCATCATTTACTTACTACTTTGTGATGCAAATATTGATTGGCAGGAAGTGGGTATGATCAAAAGTTGGCTAAAAAGGAATGTTCTCCTCACTAGTGGTCCCAAAGGATCCTTGAAAATTGCAAAATTCCAAAGAATGGTCACAAAGAATGAATACACTTCCCTTTTGGTGATTTTATATCTTCCCCACTTATACCCAATATGTGGACCTCAATGACACAACTTTCATCAGCTTGGACTATCTGGTCCAAAATTTATCTATTTTGGGTATTCATCATGTGAAGGACTTAGCCCACAATGCACCCACCTCCAAATCCCATAAAATCACAGAGGCATATGTTCTTAGGCCCCCACCCTCAATCCACTTCCTCTCCTTCTTATTTTGCTCTCACGCCCCCATTTCCCAACTGAATTCAAATAGCTTGAACCAAACCGTAACCAACAAAATAATATTTAACTCCTTAAATCATGGCACAAGGCAGTGTCCCTGACACAAGTACTACTATTTATCCTCCCCCTTAAGGTTCACACTTTTCTTTGCCATCCACCCCCAATTTCCTTTCTCACATCCCCACACTCTAGGTAGCTTACCTTCAGTGCTCACTGCACAAGGCCAACAGAGAGGAAGCCAGATGCAGAGAGAGCGATTAAGGTTTTAAACCTGAATGAATGCCCGCATCTGCTTCCACTCTTGAGGCAAGTTAACTCCGACCTTCCACATCTTCTTTGAATAAATACTGAATAATAAAAGAGACAGTGCTACCACTCACTCTCCCTTGTCTGAGTGGCAGTCCCTTTGTCTGGATGTTTACAACCCCTTGTACTTCCTGGCTCCTCCAGGGTGGAGGGGTCACACACCAGCTTGGGTCATGAGCAACTCATCTTTTCGCGAAGTACCTTGCACCAGCCTCTCTACATGAATCATATCCTCTTGACTCACTCTAATGGCATTAAAAATATATTTTCTATCCCCTTTCTTGGCAGTGCATTTCTTGACCAAGCAAATCCCCCTTTGTCTTCAAATTATCATTCAATGTTGCAAATCAACCGGAGCTCTGAACACTGCCATCATTTATATTGCTTGTTGTGTATGTTTGTTTTCCAATAAATAAGAGTTTCACTTACAATAAGGGTTAGTCCCTGTTTAAATCTAACCAGCAACCTTGATTGTGTGACTTTAATTCTTGTCCTAAGGTCATACAATGGGCATTTGAGCGGCTCAGGTGCCCCAGCCTTCAGCCAAAACCAGTATTCACTCTAATGTCTGGGGTCTGTCAGCACGGACACATAGGCCTCCAGACCCCTTTTGGACCCCACCTCTTTTCAAATTTTTCGCCACTACCACTTAGAGAGCTTGTGCACGGCCCTGCCCCCATCTGCTGTCTTCTATCTATTGTGGGCTCTCCATCAAAGGCTTCAAAAATACTTAAGTTAGGAGAGAACTGTTTATAGAGTTGGCCAGTGTCTACAAGGGCATTCAATCTTTAAAAAAACATCTTAGTTTTTCTTTGGAGTGAAGGGCTTCAGGCTACAATGTGTACATCCCTTGAAGACATCTGCATTAAAAATAGCGTTTTGGGCAATACAAAGGCCTCTTTATCTTTTATCTGTGAAAGGGCAGCTGACTTTCGGTCGGACAAGCTATTGGCAAGCAGCCAGCTAGCACGTGAACCCTGGAAGCTGCTACAAGGAACCTCTTGTCCTCTCATTATGTACCTCCAGTAATAAATCTCGTCTGACCAAGATGGCTGACAGTCCTTCCTCATCATTCTGGGATTAGGAGAGGGAAAATGTTTTCTAATTTGCTCTAAATAAGCTTTCTGGCCCACCACACGTCTCCCTCACAGGCTAATGTATGACCTGGACCCTCGACCTTTGAACCCATCACTGAGGCAATGACTTTCCAGTGTTGACAGAGACAAAGATACACCTGTGCAATTCACCTCTCCAGATGGGGTGGATGGGGGTTTCACAGATTGGGAGATTCCCATAATTTGCAAGCTTTGGCAATACTACTGTCCTCTTTGCAGGTGCAATTCAACAAACCCGCTGCTTGTTTGACGACAACAATCAAGGCCATAGGGCTGGGAGAGGAAATTAACATGGCTCCAAAAGAGAGTCTCAGAGGATGCATCAACCAAATATAAAAAACAGGGTTGTTAAATGCAAGTATGAGCTTTCACGTGGGAGCAACAACAACAGCAGCCAGTAAATAAAAACCAAACTCCAATGTGTGTCGGGAGACCTTTCCTGTGAGAAAAGTTGCTTTGCTGGCCATGAGGGGAGGCTAATAGAGGGAGGAGTAGTGTGTGTGAGAGAGAGAGAGAGAGAGAGAGAGAGAGAGAGAGAGAGAGAGAGAAAGGAAATACAAAGCGAAAGGGGATGTTGGAATTGGGCCTGAGCTCACCATCTCTGGAGACTCTGTCAAGGGCCGGTAGTTTGTGTTTAACACTCATTAATGGCAGAGTTAACACACTTTATGGGCCAACTTGCTACATTGGAATGGCAAAGGCAAAAAAAGGTTGTGATGTTGAGGCGGAAATCATTATTATTTTTCTAATGGGGAGTTGCTCTGCATTCTGGTGGAAAAGAGGCCTGCATGCAGCCCAGAGGAAGAGCAATATATAGACAGCAGGAGTACAGAATGGGAGTACAGAATGGGCTTTGGAAGGGAGATCATTAACACTTACTGTAACTTTCCGAAAATGGAGTCAAGACCTCAAATATGGTCAAATAATTCAGTGGGGTCCATTAAAAAAGCATTTTCTAGACCTGGGTCTGGTGAGTCTCTCCAATACACTTTGGTAAAATGTCTGTAAACTGTGGGAGGCAACACACATTAACACGTTGTGAACAACTCAAACCACATACAGAAAAAAACTAGAGCAAGGGATTGAGTGCAAGTTCATCTTGCCGTGAGACAGCAATATTGGAAACTTAACCACCGAGCCTCCTACTGCTAGAAAACTGCATTATAATTTATATTAGCCATTCAATTTTATTGACATAGACACACAGACATGAACACTCAGCCACAAGGCTCCAGTTGCAGTTTCACACTCAATTTACTTTTCCCAAAAGGCCATGGACACATCAAATGCTGCCACAATGCTCAATAGACAGGGCCAGAGGCTGGAGGGGTCCCGCTACACTGAGTCAGCCGATGACCTCATGCCTACTGCATTAGGATCACTGAGTCTGCCACAACCTGCTTGATCTTTCTGCAACTGTGTGGACACCATAGGACTGTTTCTCTGTGTGTCCATCCAGCGTCACAAATACACTGCCAGCAATACACTTGGGCAAACCAAATTGCCTTTGTTTTCAGAATTAAAATCCATAACAATATTATAAATATTTAAAACGAAACAAGTCTAGTAACTTGTAAAGTAAAAAGGGTCATTCGCATGATATTCGCATACGGACAAATGCTGCCAAAGGATGTTCCTCAATGTGCTTTCTAAGCGTTTAAAGATGTGTGTCCTCTTTTTCCACTTCTGAACACAATTTACCACCTGTAGCGATGACCCAACGACCTTTTGCAAGGTAACGTCAAGCCTCGGCAGGGGTTAGGGGTTTGATCCAACTGAGGCCACTGATGTTAAACAAGCATGCACATATGGCAATTTGAATAAAATGTCTCAAAATCCCTCACAGGACGCTGCTGCTCACAGCGAAACGTACAGAAACATATGAAAGGGTAACGATTTCCATTTGGCATTTTATTGGCCCTTACATAAGCCTCGCACAGACAGAATGCAGAAAATAAGAAAAAACCGACATGTCTGGATTGCAACACACAAAAGAAAAAAAGTGGAAAAATAATGAGAACATAGATGCTGTTTGTGGGCAATGATGAGTCTAAATGTGAGGGCTAACCACTCCAAAAAAACATGTGTGCTCGCTCTGTCAAGCGCCCCCGTAAAAAAGCTTGTGCCAAGGGTGGGTACAGCAACGGACCAACACCCAGTATCCCACCAGAACTTTCATCCAGCCATCTGCGTCTGGGGGTTGGTTTGTGTTTTCTATTTCATTTATCAAAAACATCCCAACAGTCAACCCCTACATGTTACCCCTGGATAGATTAGTGAATCATGCTATTTTTTCAGCAACTGCTGCAGGCATTCACACCTGCATCCAGCTACCAACCGAAACCACAGTTTTTCACTAAGGAAATTTACTGCAGCAACTGGAGATGAAGTTGGCAGTGGGAGATGCAAATCTAAGTTATCGCTCAGGTCTTTTTTATCCTATGGCCTGGTTCGCCTAACTAGCAAACATTTGAACCATGTCCAAGTTGATACCATCCTCATAAATACACAGCTACACTCAATTCATCTCCAGATAGGAACTTGGCAATATCACAATGTGTATTACCTTAAAGGCCCTTAAAGCATACTTTGTTAATGAGTTTCTTACGATGAGTGATGGGGTCCGGTATGAATAAACCATTTTTCTACCAACGTTGGTACAGTAGTAATTCATGTGACATTTGAGTTGTTCTGTGAGCTCACACTGCTTTAAACTTTAAATATGATGTCACGTCATTATGTTCCTAAATAAGGATTTCACAATATTTGAACAAAAGTGGAACGACAGTTGTGCTGTTGTCCATTATGTGGCCAGGCCACTGTCCATATCAGATCTGATCCAACCACAGCCACATGCTTTTGATTGAGGAGATGAACATTTTGGAGTATTAAACTCGTAATCAGTAATGCATGAGTTTGTTTTCTGCTGAACTTTAACTTTGGTTGCTGTTTATGTCGACCTGAATATCTGATCTTTGAAAACCTTTGAAACAAGGTACCAGGGAACAACAATGATTAAATCGGGACACTATAGTATACAGTATATGGTGCTTTAAGATAAACTGCAAATCCTTAAGCCAATAGTCACACCATTAGCCTGAACACTGAACATTTAACTGTATTTATCTATACAGTGACAGTCACTCCCTGGAGCCCCCCAACACACAAACACACACACACACACACCACACACACACACACACACACACACACACACACACACACACACACACACACACACACACACACACACACACACACACACACACACACACACACACACACACACACACACACACACACACACACACACACACACACACAAACGTCTCCCCAGGTGCCTTTGAATTAAGTGCCAAGAAACACAGTAATCATGTTGATAGTTGGTGATCTACCGCTTGCTGCTGTGTAGGGCCGTGAGTCAATACCACAGAGACCGCTTGCCTGACTCATAACATGAGCCATCGTTCTGCCCGCACGCCTGAATACAACACACATGCACAGAGCCACGGCCCCCTTGTTAGCACGTGTTATGGGATATGTTAGGATGTTTGCTCCCCTGTCCCGTGCATTGATCAAACACTTTTAGACACCGGTTGCTGTGGCTTTCCCCAGATGTTTCCTTGCAGCTGCCTGGGTCACGGTTAAACTCGGAAAAGAAGAGAAGAATCATAATCAACTTCATTCAGTTTTAGTAGTTTTCAATTTTTATTGATCTTGTTTTTATTTTAATGATTTTTAAAGCTATAGTGAGTACCTTTCTCATCAAAGCCATTTCATTTAAAGACATCGCCAAACGAGTTGACACAAAGTTGATGAAGCCTCTCAGGTCCACATAAATCTCTGTATTTCTCAGTATGGCAGCGTTAACAAACTGGTAGCACCCCCTGGCACTGTCGCAGGAGCTCAGAAAAATCCCAAGAAGCGCCCAAGATATGTTTCACTTGTTGATTCTACTGGCTAGAAAAAAACCTGGACGCACAGCAGAAGGAATGAAAACCATGCATGATAATCTTGAAAAAGTAAATGGTCACTTTCATTTCACGTGTAGCGTATTTGTGTTGTTATATGATATGTTTTTGTTTTAAATTGTAAGTGTTGTATTCTGGGTTGATCTGCACACAGGGACTGGAGGCGGATATTAGCTAAATGCTACACTCTGGTACAAAGCATAGTTTCTCTATGAGATGATTGTACATGGTCCCTGACATCTAAACTCAACTAAGAGAAGTGAAGAGTGACCTATTCAGTCATCAGAAGAAAAGGTTATCTGTGACAACTGGAGTGACAGAACTGGGCCAGGTGTGTGTGTGTGTGTGTGTGTGTGTGTGTGTGTGTGTGTGTGTGTGTGTGTGTGTGTGTGTGTGTGTGTGTGTGTGTGTGTGTGTGTGTGTGTGTGTGTGTGTGTGTGTGTGGGTGTGTGTGTGTGTGTGTGTGTGTGTGTGTGTGTGTGTGTGTTACCTCTACTGCTGCTGCGTTTCTCATTATAAAGATCACAGAGCGAAAATATAGAAAGAAAATGTAGAGCAGAAGATGATGGGGGAAAAGAATAGGAAAAATCGAATTTGTGTGTGTGTGTGTGTGGGGGGGGGGGGGGGGATTAAGGGTCAAAGGAAAATACCAGTAAGTGAGCTGGAGTGGAATTAGAGTAAGGGCTCCAGTCAGGACAGATAGAATAAAGAAAGAGGAGGCCAGAGAAGGACTCAGAGAGGAATGCCGGGAATGGGAAAAGAGCAGAAAGACAGTGACAGGAGTCACAGTGGAAAAAAAGTTGAAATAAAGGGGTGCTGGGAAAAGATGTGAAAAGGAGGGATTGACGGGAGCATAAAAGGAGCGAGAGAAGAGGACGCTAAGAAAACAGGGCATACAGAGAGACTGCTGACAGACACCTGAAGAGAGACAAATGGAGGTGGAAACCTGAGGTGCAGGTAAAGATGATCTGCTACCCCTCCACACTCAAAACATCACCCCTGTGTGTGTGTGTGTGTGTGTGTGTGTGTGTGTGTGTGTGTGTGTGTGTGTGTGTGTGTCTAGGTGAGTGTCTTTATTGACCTCAAAGTAACCTTCCATAAGCAATGAGCATCAGCCCTGTGTGTTTGTGTGTGTGTTGACTTGGCAGCTTACCAACAGTGTTTAGATAGCGTCAACCTTACAGTGGAGCACACCCTTCTCCGTCTACACACTCTGCTAGAGTTTATTTAACACGTATAACTAACAGGTTGACATCAATGTACAAAACATGTAAGAAGTTAAGTGTGGAAGTGTGTTTCTGTCTGCAACCCATGTTTGCATTCCTTCTTTTATGGCGTTAAACAAGTGAACCGTCTCTCCCTTGGATCATTTAGCAGCGTACCCTTTGAACTAGCAGAAGGCCGGGAGCAAGCGTGTGTGTGTGTGTGTGTGTGTGTGTGTGTGTGTGTGTGTGTGTGTGTGTGTGTGTGTGTGTGTGTGTGTGTGTGTGTGTGTGTGTGTGTGTGTGTGTGTGTGCGTTTGTGCGTGCGTGCATGCATGCGTGCGTGTGCTAGATCAAACAAATACGATGTTATGCACATCCATGTTGTTGCTGATGCAGGACAAAAACGAGTATTCAAAGAAAGTAAGTACAGCTTAACAGCTTAATGCTCCAAAGATAATGTAATTGTGCAAAGGCACACACAACATCTCGGTGAACAATGTGGCCTTCTTCAGGTGTATTTCATTAGGTTGACCCATGACCCTTATCTAAACAGGGCATTATTATCTTATTGAAATTCAAGTGTCTTGGAGCAAGGTACTTCTTTTCTAGCAGCTCTATACTCTGTAGCTTAACATTCAATTAACGTGCAATGGGAAGTCATTCATTTTTTTTTTACACAAATTGACAATATTTGCTATTTCAAACCTGTGTAAAACAAGGATGAAGCCTCAGCCATTATATTAATAATTCATGAATGTGAAGCTAAACATTTTTTTTCTGCTGTGCTCATGTACTTGGGATTTATTCTCCTTGGTGTTTTCCGGAGTGAACACTGGGACTGTATACATCGAGGGGAGGGTATTTTTAACCAGTGTGGCCGTACTGTAAACACCGGCCGCACTGTGTGTTCAAGATTTAAACACCACGGCCGACAGCAGACTCCCCGCGGCACAAAAGGCAATGAAATACTGTGTGTAAGACAAAAAGCACAGGGACAAGGGGGAGGGAGAAAGCGTATTGGAAAGCATAATATTGTCTCAAATATTTTTCCCGATTTCGACCCAGGGGTGATTAAGGAATCTCAGCCGCGTGGGGGGAATGGTGCAGAAGTGGACGGCCTTAATGCAAAAACATGTGAGTGAATCACATTAGGGGGATGATTCAGCTGCAACATATGTTAAACTAGTCTCTAAACTATTTCATTTCTCACAATAATTTGACTATCCTATGGACCAGAAATCCCTGCCATGTTGCCAGCTTGGAACAGGCCAAGTAATTTGGGGCGGACTCCCCTGTTAACTCATTATTTCTGATTGGATAAACAGACCACAGACCGTTGACCTTCATCCTGCAAAATGCTACTGAAGATGCAAAGGACACGCCACTGCGAAACAGCAGCAACATGGACATTAAGACAAAAACGGCAGCAACAAACTTGTCCTGGATCCTTTTGTTCTGCGTGTCAGCGGTTTCAACCAAAGGGCGATTTTCATGCCAACTCTCATGTCATTCTATACTGAAGTTGAATAAAGCTGTGGTTTTCTCTGCTCTTTTCAGGAACACAATTTAGGAGTCAATGAGAGCCTAACAGCCCCCTCCAATGTCATCACGGCGTGTTTTTAGATCCCTCCGTGACCCCGTTGACTGGTAAAGAAGTGCAAATATAGCAGCGCTGCCTGTTAGCGTTCACACCTCCCTCACGCAGACCACTTCTCTTCCAGATATGGAGTCCGGCTCGTGGATAGTCGGACCACCCATGACTAGGACACACTCAAGACACCCCACAACCCATCCTATCCAAGCCTTCCCCACCTCCCCTCCCCTCCCCTCTGCTGGAACAAGTGAGCCCCCCCATCCCTCTCTCGCTCCCTGTGTTCTCTCTGTTGTTTCAGCACTGTGTCAGAGCAACTCAACAGGGGCAGAGTGAGGGCTGACTGTGAGCCAGACCGGTGGGGAGAGAGAGCACGCTTTGACCACTGACATGCTGGACAAAACCATAAATGCATCACTGCTGGACTACGGTTTAGATGAATTATAGACACATTATTTAATGTTCCACAAGTTTTCCTATTCATATTCCTCCTTTACTTCACTCCAGATGTTGAGTCTTAAAGGTGGAGTCAGCGATTTTTGCTGCGAGTGCAACATGCGACACTAAACTACATGGATGGTGTGAGCAAATTCTCACATATAAAATCATATGGCCCTTTTTTTTTTACTAGTGAATATATCCCTCTAAAGCCTGTAAACAGCTTGATTGCTTTGTGGAGCGTTAGCGATCACTCAAATGTTGTGTGAATACAAATGCAGGCGGTGTTAAAAGCTTGCTCACATACTCGGGCAGAAGAACTTACAACACGTATAAGTGTGAGTGAAAGACATGAAAACAAATGAAAAAGAGAGAGAAAGAGAGAAAGAGAACAAAAGAAGCAGACTGCATCAGGCCCACCCAGAGAAAGTGAACGAGGGAAGCGGCGGTTTGTTTACATTCTGCTCACTCACTCAAACTCACTGGACCCCGACATTATTCCCTGAGGCACTCCACCTCACTTTCCCACTTTGTTGAACCCACCCATGTCGTTTGCCTGGGGCATTATCAGGCCGGAGCAGGAGATGCACCAAAACAAGAAAACTATGCAACAACAGCCCCTGATTATTCTCCTCAGTCCGGGGTGTACACCACACACACACACACACACACACACTGATAGAGAATCAACAGGATGTGTTTTGCTCTCTAAGAGGGTGAGTGTGTCTGGCACTGGTCCACACTTCCGGGAAACACGCGTGTGCTTACTTTTGAGCGGCTACATTCCGGGATGACAGTTCACTGACATCAGAGGCCAACATAAAATTGGCAGCCCGCAACAGTCACGGCTGTGTATACAATGAGCTGTATTCCTGAGATAAAGACACATTCACCATATACAGTACGACTCTATTCTGTTTACACAAGAGAGGGCAGGTCAGGGTACACTGACAGCAGAGAAGGATAACTGTAGAATGGGTTTACTGTCAGTACTTCTGCTATTGTAAATATCCCATCCTGCGGCCACGTACTTGCAGTACCTACCTGAAGGCCATACAGTCATTGTATTTCTAACACAACTCTTGTGCTTGAAAAGGTGCACAGACCCAAGTTGAGTATACCACACATTTTGTTCTCTCGAATGGAGATTGGATAGTGTTCGGAAGCTGACCTTATCAAATCTTCATACTGGGAAGCTTGAATCAGTAATTGGCTGAATTCTCATGGTCAAGACCAGAAAAGGGGTCTGGAGATTAGAGATATCAGTTGCTGGAATGTCATCACTTTGAATGTGACACTTGCAAAGCACGTTATTAGATACACTTAATTTAAAAAATTGAGAGAAGCATAAGATGTAGCTTGGTGGGTAGCATCAATGAGTGAATACATAATATTAGATACGTCATGTGCACCCACTCGTACAGTCCTTCAGGGATGAATAAAGATGGATTCAATCATCATGATTTGCTTTTCTGCTATTAGATTTAATGAACAGCTGTGATGCAATCTTTAGTTCTACCTGGAATGTAACTCTTGACTGCTCACTGGATAAGTCCCTGGGCTGTGATATTTGGATTGCTACCAAAGCTTCTGATGCACAAGTGAGTTCCTTATCAATGGTAGTGGGACTGACACTTCATTAGAGCCCAGTTGACTCCAATAAGCTCTTCATTCCAGCTTGTCATCCCTGCAGTGGCAGAGGCAGTGACTGATGTGAACTGTCAGCGGAGAGAGTAGAACAGGAAGAGCAAATGTCTTGCCCTGTTCTCGTCTCCATCGCGGAGGGAAAGCGCAAGTCTCTGTCAGTCCAAAATGTAGACGGGAGGCCTCCACCACCAACAAATAAGTTTGAGGCATAGGCTGCCACCTGCTTGTGTGTGTGTGTGTGTGTGTGTGTGTGTGTGTGTGTGTGTGTGTGTGTGTGTGTGTGTGTGTGTGTGTGTGTGTGTGTGTGTGTGTGTGTGTGTGTGTGTGTGTGTGTGTGTGTGTGTGTGTGTGTGTGTGTGTAAAATGATCAGTCAGTTTAGTTAGCCAGGGAACTTTTGGACACGCAGACAGTGCTGTGACTGCTATCTCACAGTTGTCAGTTTTAGCGAAATACTACAATTATTTTATATATTGACTGGGTGTAGATTTCCATCGACAATAAATATAGGTGTTCATATGGATGCTTACAAACCCAACAGCCGTGCTTCTCACACTGACAGTGACAGTGTAATTGCCCTCATTACAAACATATCTCAGGTAAAAAAATGTCTGTGCATAGACCCAGAATTGTAGAAACAACTCGTGGACACTCCTGTGAAACTAGGTGCAGTCTATTGTGTAGTAGATCCAAGAGGGATTATCTCACACAATAGGTACAGACTGTATTGATAAGACTGAGATAAGCCTCTAATTCTTATAGCTTACCAGAAATTGAGCTTGTCTGGTCATCTTAATCATGCCCTCTACACACCATTAGACACCCCAATATCACCCTGTGCCCTTTCTCTTGCCGATGTAGCCTTGATTTCAGCATTCACTCAATAAGTAGTGACATGTCTTTCTTTATGGCCACATCTGTCAAATGTGGAAGCTCTCAATTGTAGACACAGTGGAGGGCCTTCAGTGTCATGGTTGAACTGCAATTCAATTTGTTTCAGCAGAGTGTGTCTAAAGGTTCACTTAGACTTCCTGCTTGGCTTTGCTCAAAACAACATCAGACCTGCTGCCTTCTGCAAACACCACACCAAAGAAAAAACAAATTCCTTCTTCCTCTCGGCTTAGAGCTTAACCCTTCTATTTATTTGTCCCGCACTAACTTGTCTCATGATGATTTTTGAACTTCTGGCTACTTTAATCTAATTGATCAATGTTTTTCCTCGTCATGCTGACCGCATACCAGAAGGACATATCACAGAGGTATTTATAAATGGGTCATACCTCTGACCTCTTTTGATTGTTCTATACGTTAACCATACAAGTTGAATTTTCCTCCACCACCATGTAACTGAAAAGATTAGAAATGAAATGCCATTCCATCTTCGGCAAACACCACCCAGGAAAGGAATAGGATAAATTCAACTTTAGGGCAAACAAGCCAACACATGCTGGAACTATTGTATATACGAGGAGGGGTGGGGGGGTGCATGTGCACAAACTAGCTAAACATGTTTACACAGCACACAGTCCTACACTGGGTCCCGCTTTATACTAACCCTAACACTAAACAAGAAATGTTGGTGAAGGATTAATGACAGCATTTACTCCACCTCCTCTTCCTTTTAGTCCTGTGAAAGTCCCGAGAGAAAAGCTCTTTAGGAACTACACAACACAATTAGACGGACTAATTACCCCCCTCCATACCACCAATTCTTTACCCACACCGACAGGTTGGGACAGGAAAGAGAGTTCTCCTGCCTAGGAGCTTTGCCCGAGGACAGTGAGCACTGATTGTACGTTTTCAGGCAATGCATTATGCTATCTATACATAGGAAAACCACAACAACACTCAAATAAGCAACAATAAGAAGGGCAAGATTCAGCACCATATTTGTGTTACAGAAAAGCTTGAAGATAATGTAGTGCTGAAAAAATAACAAGTCAAACATTTAGGTGAACTGCTTACGGAAGCCAGCAATTTGTAAGAGTCATTTTCAATGGACTAAGCATGAGATTGGAATGAAATGAGTTGTGTTAAGATGAAAGTCAAGCTGAAGTTGCCAGTTCAGCAGCAGGTTAATGATAAAACAGGCCCCCCCCACTGCCGCCTCCCAGTCACACTGCAAGCTATTTGGACTCAGTCACGGACACGCTGGGAGGATTTAGAGGCAGGGGAGCCATGACCCCGCGCTTTTGATGTTTCCTGCCCAACGTTTCCTCCGGGTCACGAGGAAAATCAGCAGCTTTGTTCACTATCACCAGTTTGAAAGCCAGAAAAAAAGAGTTTTCTGTCTCTGTTGGCAAAGTGTTGTAATGGCAGAAAGAGGCAGTGCGGGGCAGAGGGGGAGATCAACCGGCCAAACAGGAAAAGTTTCACCTTGCGCTCTGACAGTTCCGGATGTGGGACGGGCCGAGGCTGCTGCTGAAAGTATTTGGCGGGGAGTTTTGAAAAGTCCTTCCTCCTCAGGACAGAAGGACCCCGCCTTCTCTGCTATAGCCTGCAGAAAACATAGCCCAACCTTCCTGCAGAAGACTTGGCTACGCCTGAGTTTTGTATGGGGAACCGTTTAACGATGAGCGTCGCCGCATCTGTTAAACCATCTGCAACATTTTGACGTCGTTGGGGGGATTCAAAAATATGCTCTAGGAGCAATGGGGCAGCTCTGGTAATCTATCTGAAATATTACCCTGGATGGAAGGCAGGCAGGGGAGAAAACAAGGGGGGAAAGGAGAGCATTCAAACCATGTTCTCCTTATCTGTGGGGCTTCTCAGGTAGCACTATAAGGTATCCTCCTTATCAAAGGGCAGATATCCCTCAATACTCAGGTACAGGTCTTAATAATAATAATAATAATAATAATAATATAGACTCAATACTTCAAAACAAACCCAGACACTCCTCTGTCCTGTCACTACACACAAACACACATACACTGATTGGTAAATCATGTGCAGACAGAATGGGCAGCTGGATGAGGTAATACCCTGGTAGCAATAAATTAATCATCTACAGTTTCCCCTCTTAGATGATGACAAAAAAACAGGGACATCATTTCACTGTAAGCCCACATGACTCATCCACATGTGGCCAAATTCTGTCTCAGAGCTAGACGGACACCTGCTCAAAGCAAGATGTGGAAAGAGAGCATGGCAGAGCAAAGCCATGACCATGAGCCAGACTCTGTTGGCTCTTTTATCCATGACACCTGTGGATTGCCACTGTGAAAAGACCCACAGCGAGATTCTGTACATCCCTGTCTCTCCACTAACCTTGCAGATTTTGCTTTCCTCCGTCTGAGCTCGAGACTTTCCCTCGGGCGTCCTCTCGCGCTGTTGCTGGTAATCAGACTTGATGGACAGCTGGCTGTCACCTGGCCGGAACTCCTGCTGCTGCCGGGCCATGTAGCCCTGTGCAGCGGCCGCCCTGACCGCACTGGGGATGGGGAGAGCGGTGTGCACTGGCTTGGTGCCCGCCGAGGAGGGTTGCCGGAGCTTGGACGCTACGCCAACCACCGGCATTGTACTTCCCCAGGCACGAAAATAATAACACCAGCGGAGGACTGTGTGTGTGTGAGAGAGAGAGAGAGGTCCAGAAAAAGTACGGCAAAAAGTAAAAAGAAAAAAAAAAAAAAGGACACAAATCTACCAGAGAATCCTCACTGTTGTCTGGAAGGAAAAAACTAAAGAAAGAAAAAAAAGAAAAGAAAAAAGAGACATAGCAGTTGCCTCTCAGACTGAGAGGAAAGCAACTGCGCTCATTCTGTAGCCTACAGCCAGCAGAGCTCACAGAGACTGAGGAAAGCTTCTCCTTCCTTGGCATTCACTCCCTCCTCCTTCTCCTCCCACAAGCAACACTCCTCCCTCCCCTCACTCTCCCTCTCTTCCCCTCTCTCTCTCTCTCTCTCTCACTGTCAGATGTGGACCACAAAGTCGGCCAAAACAGATCAAGAGGAGGGGAGTGAACTCCTCTGGAAGGTATAACCACTGCTCGGCAAAAGTGTGATTACTGAGACCTGGCTGTGTGTGTGTGTGTGTGTGTGTGTGTGTCTTCAGTGCTCCCAACACAACTGTCACAACAACTCTCTTTCGTTGTCCCTCCCGCTCTCTCCCTCTCTCTCCTCACGTTAACACTGAAAACTAGAAATAGACACACTCTCTCCGACTACAGCTGGAGCTGCCCCTCCCTTTGATGAGAAATAGTAAAAATGTGAGAAGGAAAAAAAAAGTTACTCATTATAAGGAAGTCTGAAAAAAGCATCTGAGGGCTAAATTAAGAAAAAGGAGATTTCCAATATGAAGAGCTGTTCGGAAGTAGGGTTGGGTACACGATACGATAGGCATCATGATACCTGGGTCACGGTATGATAGATCACAATACATATTGCGATATTCCACAAAGTTCACTGAAAATGTGAAAACGGGGCAGATATACAAGTTGCTGTGTACAATCTGAGCTTACAATACAATATAGATATCACAATAATCAATATCACGACATATTGCGGTATTTATTTTTTTACGCACATCCTTAGTTTGAAACGTGTCTTTCTGGGACATTTCTGTAGACACTATATTTAGAGTTTTGTTATTGCTCAACTGGTTTGCACGGCTGAGCTCATTGTTGTAGCGGTTGCTCTTTGCCTTAGATTGGAGTGTATTTTGTCCCTTGCCCAGTAACTCACTCTTACTCACTATTTCCCTTTCCCTTTACTCTTCCTGAATGGAAACAATGAAACACGTAACAGCTTCATCAAGTTGAAATGAATTGAAAAAATATATATTCACGTCAATTTTGTATTTAATGTTCAGTAATGCGTAATTACATTATGCATGCACACATTCCTCAGTGTGTATGAGTATTAATCAGTAACACTTCGGCAGATGTCAGAGGTCTTGAAATTTAACAGGAATATGGCAGCAGTGGAAGGGAGATTCAACGCACACTAATGAATGCTGGAAACTCCAAGTGGAGTATGGGCCTCAGCATGCTTCAAACAAAGTTCTTGTCGGATGGTCAGTCAGTGAATGAAGCCCATTCCCACCGCACCTTTCCAATATTGGAATTGGCGTGACTGCAACTTCCCAGATGCCACAATATCACCTGGAAAGCTCCGCACAGCAGCTTTCCAGGTGAACATATGGTAAGGATTAAAACTGCCCTCATAAGCTACTGGTTCGTTCTTTACAAAAATGAAATTGTCACTTTTACAGCTGGCTGCAACACCATGAATGCCTTTACAGAGAAACTGTTTGTGTGTCCTGTTATGAACAATAGGCAATGCATTGCATCTTTCCCTGCTCAAGTGTGCAGAAGTTGGCCCTGCCTTAGAATGTGGCCAGGGATAATCACTTTTGGCCGGAGCAAATTTTCATGGCGGGGCCCCTCATAGTGACATTGTGCGATTGGTCGATTTATTTGTACATTGAGTGGGCAAAATAATTTGTTGAGTATTTGGAAAGCTAACTCTAGTAGTTCGCTAACAAGTTATGAGTTTTGTTACTTTCAACAGGTATAATTGATTATTGGATATAATCTGCCAGGGTGCATAATATATTGCTTCGCTCAAATTTTTTTTAATGTAATATGCAAAATGTGTTGTGTGGTTGTATGTTTTCATGTAAATTAAACAAATCTGACGGAATGCTGCCATTATGGATAGTAATATGTAAAAAGTGTGTAAAAGATCTTATTCAAATTGACCAAATTGGCAATGGTGAAGCTGGAGAAAAGCTGAAATGGAGCAGCTGCTAGAAATAGGCTCAAAATTGGTTTCAGGCTGCTTGTAACAAGTAACAGAGGCTGCATCCACGATGTAAACATCTGTGCAGTGTTCAATAACTGATGTACATAGGGCTACAATAGCACCATATGCAATAAGTAAGCTGCTAAGGTTTTGCATCATATTGTATTGTTTTATATTTATAGTATACTTAAATATACAATTGCCGTTTGTTATGTGTCAGGATTACTATTTAATTGTGTTGTACTGACATTAAAGGAATCAATTGATCCATAGATCTGAGCAACAATGGCTTCAAAGACCACAACTGCACGCAACATTTGGAGCTATATGTATTTTATTAAATATGTTGTTGCTTGGGGAGAGACAGATGAGCCATACTGCATTTGGATTGAATTAAGGGGTACACAATATGTCATGTAGCCACTTTTTTTCCCCTTCCTTTTTTAAGGGCTCCTTGCTCTGTGCAAAATATAAAAGGGAGTCAAAGTTTTATATGGCGAGGCTCCATCTGGTTCAGTTTAGGGAGGCGAGGAGATGTGCCGGAATCAGAAGGCCTCATTGCAGTGTCACGGCAAACCGGAACTTTTTAACACGGCACCGTCCAATAAAAAGAGCAAGGGAAGGGAGGAAAACAGAAACCAGGGCTTGTCTCGATAATGTGACCTTACCACGAAAAGTCACAACACCTTAACTTCCTCCATCACAGTCTCTGTGTACGCCGTTTTTGTTTTGTTACTTATCCTGAACTTGGGCCAAATGTCAAGGTGAAAAATTCCTTGTAGAAATCAGTTAAGTATGATATGATTACTTTACACACTGCTGCTCCCTCTTCGACTCACTTTCATACTGCTTCAATGCCTTTGACAGTCAATTGCCTTAATAGGGACTCTGCTTCCCCCCCATCCCAGAATAGCACCAGCTACTCCAACATGTTTTCAATAATGGACCAGGGGCTATAATGACAAGCCTAAAACAACAGGATACCACGTGAATTAATGGCACGAGTCCAACTTTGACTTCGACTGCTACTGCCTGCCGAGCTCCACGAAATAGAGCACACTTGGCGGCCTTCCAACTTCCTAGGACCGTCTGGAACGGTCGGGAAATCCGTCTCTGGCGAGGTCCGATCCCGGGGGGTGCCGAGTCGAAACAAGCTTACACCAAAACCTCAAGGAGATCTAAAGAAAACCTCTCACTTCCCCTCTGTTTTTCCTGAGATTTCTAGAGATAATCACCTTACGCTGCAAAATAATTGCCTGGTGGAAATGAGAGTGTCTGCTACTTGCAGGTAAAAAGCCCGCCGTTGTACAAGTAATACATCGCTGAAAGTTCCTGGTTTCACAACAGTGAATTGCTCCAAAGTCAACATCGGCAAGGTGGATCTTGGGTTCAATTCCATCCGGACAAATCGAGTTGGGCAGGTCAGCACCCTTATGTTTGGCTACCAGGGCCAACCACTTTTCTAAAAATAGTGTAACGGCCAAAAGTGTCACGGTTGAAGTGTAAAGAGAACGGGGTGAGGTGAGGAATGGAATGGATAGGATTGGACGAAAATGTTGACAAAAGGAGATTAAATGCTCATATTACAAATGCTGAATTGCTTCGATTCTGTTATCGTCTTTGAGTAACATTTCAGAATATCTGGCAGTCAGACTGCAAAGCAATCAGTAGACTTGTATCCAAGACCACCCTGGTGAGCTTCTGTCGGATTTTAAACCAAGACAAGGAAAAGTCCACAAGCCACAGCCTTAAAATAATTCCTACATTTACAGAAACAAGATAAATACACATTGATTGAAATAAAAATTAATTACTGTGGACAAAGTTTTAGCCCCAACATATTTGCAGGAACACACCCAATCCCTTAAACATGTAAAATTATGACAAGGCAGATGTTATATTCTAAAGGGTTATTACTGGGGTTCCCCTGGAAAATATAACTCATATCCAACAGTGGACGCAAATAAAAATTGTGGTTCAAAGTTGCTCATGTCAATGATAATGTGTAAAGACCAAATAGAACCAAACTATATTTCTACAGCAATTTAATCGGTGTGCATTTTACAGATGAAGTCAAAAGCATTTTCACAAAAACTGAACATAACCTGTTGTTGAAAAATGCCTTTGTCTTACACTGGCAGATTCATGAAAAAGACTTCACCGCACCTAAATATAATGGTTGGTGACTATTCCTGTGTAGGCTGCTCAGCATAGCTTCCCTCTTCTTAGTTACTGGAGAAACCACTTAACAATATCTGGTGGCGAAAGAGCGCATTCCAGGGGCTAAAGGTTGAGGTGGCGGTCAAGGAAGAAAGGATGAAAGCTGAAAGCAGCTGTAAGTGTTAAGAACTGCACACTTACTAAGTGCTGATCCCCACAAGAACATCTGACACAATAGTTTATGTACAAAAAATAAATAAACAATAGTCCAGCGCTGTGTGTGAATGGTTACAATCAGCCCTACTTCATAATAAAAGTAATAACCGTGCATTAACCTAATGCTTCAGTTTTCTAACAGCAGGTGTTATACTGAAGTATGCATCCCCGTAAAATGTAGTCCCCCTTATTGAATTTGATGCGTAGGTTTGCTTTTACATTGGGGGGCATACTTCAAGCAGGGGGCCTTCCCCAGAAAATATAGAGCGTTTAACACTTCATTTCCTGCATTTTGGTGATTTTTTTCTGCATCAATGTGTGCCTTTTTTCCGCATCGATTTATGGTGGACCTTTTTGCCTCTGTCATCAAAGGAAATACATTTTTTGTAGATCTTTGCCTCAGGAATTTGAGATAAAACTCTGAATGCAATAACGTGTATTGGGCTAAAAAAGCTAGCTATCTAGCTACGTTGGTATATTACTACACAGTCTGTTTTGCATTGTGCAAGGAAAGTAAAGTCAGAAGACACTTCAACAATGGGAGGTCGGCAAAGTTAAGATGGTATGGTCCACTTTAGGGGTGTCTGAATTAATTGAGAGATATATTGTTACAGGTAAAATGGATATATACTGTAAATGCTTCAACCCCCTGAGCTGTTCTTTTCTAACTATTTTGGTAGTGAGTTTTTCTTTTCTTTTTCACTAAATATCGTCCCCTGCAGCCCCCCAGAACCTACGCCTATGGTTTGATGCCACCTTTGTGATGTTCACGTAGACGTACTGTGGTTTGGTTGCTGCTGGAAAACAAAACAAGTCTAACAGCGGCTCACTCACAAAGAATAACAGATATATATCTGGGTTATGGAATCACTAATGTCATGTGTTTATTATCTGTTCCAGGCCATGGGTGGATTGTGGGTAACATGCACTGGTTGTGTGTGTGTGTGTGTGTGTGTGTGTGTGTGTGTGTGTGTGTGTGTGTGTGTGTGTGTGTGGTTCAAATGTAAGATACCGCCCAGGGTCATATGACGTCAGCACTGAGGTTATGCTGTGGCTGAAAAAACAAACATGCCGGGGTGCTGCAGATAAGAGAGGTCAAACACCTTCCACCCTGCCGCCATGGGCGCACACACACACACACACACACACACACACACACACACACACACACACACACACACACACACACACACACACACACACAGAGAGACAGACACTGATACACACGCACAAACACACACACACACACACACACACACACACACACACACAGACAGACACTGATACACACGCACAAACACACACGCACACACAGGAAAGCACGCATGCGCACTTACACACACATGATCACAAGTCGAAACACATCCTCCCAGGGAGGCTGGCTAGATAGTCACGCACCTGGCCATGTCAGCGCTCTCTGAATGCTATCAGTCAACCGCATGTCAGACAACATGGAAAATAAAACAAACACACACTTTCTCTGGCACACACACAACACAGAGGGGTACAGAGCACACGCAGGCATGTGCGATTAACACACATCAAGCGTGGCCAGGGAGGACATGAGCATACGTTGACTTTCATCCTCGCTCCGTGTCTCTGGTTCAGGATTGACGGTTAAGATTCCTGCTCCTCAGTCAACCTTTGGCTTCTCCGCGGTCAACCACCCACACAAGAAAAACACACAGCATCATGGGAAATCTCTCCTCATTTCCCCCCATCATCGGGTTCACATCCCAGCTGTCCATATAACGTACAATTCTGAAATTGCTACCCCAATCACATGTTTTCAAGGACTTTTTTTTACAGGTACTCTAGAATACGGATTACAGAAATAACCCAGGGATATGTGTTCATGTAAGTGACTCATATTTGAATCATATATTTTCCAATGAGTATGCATGTGAGTAACAACAGTTAACGGCATGTAAATTCAAAAGTGTATTACACTGGAATTAGCTGTAGTGAAAAGTTTCAGTACTTCATGTAAAATGGTTTTGATATTGTGCAGGGACGCACATATTCTCTAAGGAAGGAGCAGAAAATAAAAAAGGGCGCCTCCTCATGTGAACAAACGCCGGGCCCAACAGGGGTCAAGAGGCCCATGTGTCTGTGCTGACATCTACCAAATATTGGAGTAAATATCAGTTTTGGCTGTATAGGTTACACATGCTCAAATGCATCTGAGCTGTTCAAATGCTCCTTGTATGGCCTTAGGGCAAGTGTAGAAGTCCTATAAGACACAACCTAAATATTCTGATTTGAATACAATTTTATAAAGGGCACTTTTGACGTAAAGGGTAGGGGGCAGTTGGGTTTTTCTCAACTCAAATGCCTCCTCCCACACTCACTCCTTCACCTTTTGCTGCATCTTTCCCTGGAGCAATGATATCAGAATCCCTTAACTTGTGTTACAAGTCAAGTAATACGTTGGGGTCGGAACTTGGATCCAGTATTATGGCAAGAATGTTAGAGGAAAGTCGAGAGAGTCGTTGACACTAGTTTTGATTTCCATCCCATTGTGTCGGAGGAGTGAAAACAAAGCAAAACATCATTCCTGTAGTATGACTCGAGGATACAATGATACTACAAAGGGTGGGATTTGGGAGGAGAAAGACAATGGCAATACATCATTTTAATGCAGCTTCTCTTACATGGCGCAATGTTACAACTGCTCGTAACCGCTCTCCACTTTTTCAATGACTCAGTTACAGGGAGAAAAATCGGCCATATAGAAAGCGATTCCAAGCACCATTCTAGCCCTTAAACATGTCTCTTGCACATTATGACATGTGCTCTTTGTCCCGTCGAACACAAACACCAGACCCACACGTTCATCATCTAAAACCATTGCTTTAAAGTCTCCATTGTCAAAACTGTCCTCACTTCCCCTCAGTTAAAAACACTGCGCTTTTACACTCAACAAATTGCAAAAAGCCGAGGACTTCCATTCTTTGCAGTCGAGTCGGCGTAAATCAATTCCATTTACGACCATCGCATTCCTTTTCCCTTGCGATTCGCTTCGGTCTTCCCCACATCCACCGCGCACATCTCCATGTTTCCCCTCTTGTGAAAGACTGGTGTCCAAGGCAAAATCTTGGGTTTCACAGCTGGAGTTGATAAAGTCCAGAAGTGCTGAATGGGTCTCTTCCCTCAAAAACAACAATCGGGAGAGGGTATGTAAAACTGTGTGGAGTATCCAACGACTGCTCAATTGAGGGGATTAACCAACACAGACAAAGAAGACTCTTCTTCGATAAGTAATGTTTTTAGCTATATTGACCATAAAGTTAATCCAATCAGTCAGGTCTAGCAAAAAAGCAGTAATGCTCTCAATCAAGGAATAACATCGCTGGCGCAATTTAAGAATTGGCTGCCAGAAATGATGATTCACATCAAAAAACTAATTAAATTACAATTCTATTTTGTGCAAAATGAAGTCAAATGACTAAAGCAAACCCCAAAGAGAAAGTGTAGAGCTATCCGTCATTGCTGCAGTGTCAACCCTTCCAAATACAACACAAGACTGATATGACAAAGATGTTGGATCCCTTATTTCTATCGTCAGTGAATTATATGTTTTGCATGACAAGTCAAGCACAACTGTTATCACAAAAAGGATTAAATTGCACATGGATGCTTTTGGCCACCGTGGCTACAGGCAGAGATTCCAAAAACAGCAATAAAGTAAGACAGTGTCTTCACATGATTTTTCTTGGTGGATAAATCATTTTTACAATGATTTATGATGATGAGGCCTCTCTTTGGTGACCGTTACACCCCCCCCCCCCCCTTACTGCATGACTGACAAGAAACCAGGATCTAGGTTTTAAAGGTGAAGTAAGCGATTTATTTATGTTAATATAAGTGTTAAATCGCTCTTTATTCATACAGTGATCACATACATAGTGTGCGCGTCTTATAAAGCCGATCTCTCAGTCACTCGTTCTGCATGTAATCGTCAAATAAAATTTTCGTGGATCCCACTACTGATAACCAATCAGAGGAGAGAACGCTACAAACCGGCACCCGTCTCACTGCCGGTGCACGTGCAGAGCGACAGATGGGTGAATGTGCCTACAATGGCGGAGCAGGTTAAAATCCTTCCAAATGTCTGTTTTGATGGTTTTTATCAAGTTGCATCACACTTATGGATCTGAGATGATGCTTGATAACTCGCTGCTTGAAGACCGCAGTGCATTAATGTGGTGACGTGGGGACGAGTGAGGGGACTGCTAACTGCAGTCACTGACAGGAAGTTAGCTACAGTAGACTGACCATTCCGCTTACTGAACATTTAAGTCCCAAACTGGTGTTGGTCATATTCACCATATAAACCTGACCAGGTTTCCGATTGTCTTAGTTTAAGTGTGTATCTGGCTCCCCAATATCAACTATATGTGCACCGATTGTGTTAAGTTTTTATCCAGAAAATTGCAGCATAGTGAAGTGTGTTTTGCAAAAAAAATTGAGAGTCTTTGCATAGTTGCATTCACATCACATTTTTTCCACTTGGCTCAGCCCTAACACATTTTCCACTTTTCTATAACATATTTCTGAATTTATTTGCTGTCCTTTCAAAAGTCTGCAGGGAAATGTGGTCGAAAATGTGAAATTGATTGTACAGTCAGCTGGAAAAGTCTGTTCCTCTGCGACAATAAACATCAGCTCTGCCTAAATGTCGGCTCCCAATAGGACGTGACTCAATCAATCACCACAAACAAGTACTCCTCTTGAGGGAAACACTACTTACACCTGGTTGTTATGCCAGACTTCCAGTCCACGGGCCCTTTATTGCAGCATGAAGCAATTTAGCAACAGCTAAACCTGCCTCCAAGGTTTGTGCACATATGCGTTATGATGAAAACTAAACAAATGTGGAAGCTGACTGTTTCTTTGAATGCAAGTCCAAAAGAATATCAGCCAACCTAAGGAGATGAGAACAAACTCAACTCAGGGTTCATGGCCAATCAGCTCCTCTGGAGACACACTGTAGGAAACTCTGTATCAACCGGCAGGAAGGCGGTGCTCTCAACACTTATAGTAAGGTGATCCATTAGGGACACATGTATCAAGCTGTATTCAGAGAGTGATGGCACCTTTTATTGTGGGGGTCTAACAATGAAATGCTATGCGCAAATTCTCGAGTGAATGCAATGCTAGTGCAAACATTTAATTAAAGGGTTTTATTCAGCCTTCATATTACTTTGAGTGAGAGCAGTTTTACACCTGTTTTGTTTGGTTCGATTGAATAACACTTGGGTCTGTTTCCACCTTCGCTATGGTTCGTTTGAGCAGGTGAGAAGACAGCAATTGTACTCGGGTGCGCACCAAAAGGTAAAAAGTGGGCCGGACCTTGTTGAAGAGTTGGTCTCTGTATGAACTCTGTTGTGGTCCATTTGTAGTGAAAACATGAGCGGACTCAATCAGACCCAACTGCAGGAGGCATTTGGTAGGGGAGAACTGGGTAAGTAGGCACACTTTTTACTCAAGTGAGAATTGCTCATCACCTATACATCTTTCAATAGTCATTCATACATTAAATTGAAGTTTAATGTGTTGGTTTGAAATGTGTACCCCTCACTTTTTCTATCTTACTATTGTAATAAAGAAGAAATTAATCATCAAAGACACCTTTACACATTGTGACAACCGACCCCATCAAGGGGTCGGTTGTCACACACTATGGGGTTGTTTGTCACGATTATATCTTAATGGGAATAATCTTAAAAAGAAGGCAAGAAAGCAGAACTAAATTTGGAAGTTGAATTGCATTGTCAAGTTGACAAATAGGCCTACATAACTTACTGTAGCCTTTGCAGCTGGTCTAGTTTGGGATGCACTGGGTTGTTTTGCCTGAGTACCGGTTGTCCTCCCACTGAAAAATTGCATAACTGATACCATTTCTCTGACATTAGTTCTCCTCTGTCTATCTTCCATGATTGGCTGAGCGATGCCTCGGGGGTTCTCTCCCTCTGTCTACCAAGCACGATCCATGCTACTCGACTGACTCCGAGTTCTGTGCAGAATCAGCTGTCCTAGGAACGGATGCTCCCCGCCTGCTATTGCCTCACATCAGCACTGATTCACCGTCCATCAGGATAGTACTCTTTCTACTCGCTTGCTTGTTCAATCTTTAAATTCATTTTTGCTTTGCTCATTGGTTGCCTGTCTGTCCTCTTCCAGTTTCCCTGGTCGTGACGAGACGGTGTGGATCTGGTCCCCCCTCTGGTAACATCTGAGAATGGACCATCAACGCTGAATATGTTGCAGTGGTTAAGGACGCCACCTGGAGACGTGGGATGTAATCCCGGCGCTGGAAACCTTAGTTTTCCCTGGTGGTGACGAGACGGTGTGGATCCTCTGGCAGCATCTGAAGTCTTCCTGCATCCACACTATTCACACTTTACTTTAGTATTACCATGTACTCACCTGGTCAATGATCAAATTCCTTCGTGATTTTCTCTACTTATGACATCTATTGCAGTATGTCCATCCTGGGAGAGGGATCCCTTACTTTGTCAACTCTCCCTGAGATTTCTTACATTTTTTTTTTAATCCCGGTAAAGGGTTTTTACTGGGAGTTTTTTCTCAGCCGAGCTAAGGGTGTCAGAGCAGGGTGTCATATTGTATCATATTGTATGAAATGTAAAGCCCACTGAGACAAATGTATTTGTGATTTTGGGCTATACAAATAAAACTGATTTGATTTGATTTTGATTTTGTTGCTCTTTTTTCGTTTGCATGCTAGCTGCCTTTTCCTGCTCTATTCTTTCCTTCTCTGTGGTGTCAGTGAGGATACAGCTTGACAATTTCTTTCGTTATTGGTTCCTTTTCTGGCTGCATGTGACAACCAACCCCCCAAAAAATGTGACGACCAACCCCAAATTGAATTTCTTGCTAGAATCAACCATCTGACAACTAATTAGCTTGCTAACCACAATCTAAACTATAGTTTACCCTCCACATTTTTTATGGGTAACAAGTGTTGTTATAAACCCATTTTGTAAAAGTAGAGCCTAGAAGAAAAATACTGAGGAGTTAAATATTTTCAATTTGACATGAAAAACACAAACAGTCCTCTCATCTCAAATTCAGCAGCCTAACTCAGAGGAAGACTATGTAGGTGACCTCTGATCCCAATTCTGGATATTTACATACCAATATTTCACAGACAGCGCCTTCTGGTTCCGAGATATAATGATTGTGACAACCAACCCGTGTGACATATTACCCCATTCTCCCCTATTTCTGGACTAAACAAGGTTTCTGTAGGTCCCATGGCTGTTGTCTTCCCGAAGTGAAGTTCTGACCAATTGCAGAGCAGTTCAGGACCAAGGTTATTGCTCCCGCCCCAGACACATCTGACCAATGAGTGAAATTAACGTTCTCACTTGGCTTATGCAGCAGCACTTTGGTTCGGTTCACCAACGGAACAGAGGAAACCATAGGTGTGAAAAAGAACAGAACCTGTTGAAAATGTCTAAACAATGTATCATTTTCGCATCTGGAGCCATCAAAGGAAGTGAACTATAAGTGGACTATTAGGAGTAATACTGCCCTGAAAGCATTGGAGTTCTCTCAGCAGATCTAATGAAACATAAGCTTCACATAACGTGACCCCCACTGATATATGATCACTACAGTCAACACCTTTTATAATATCAACAAAGGACCATCTGTATGAAGCTCATAAGCTCTCGCAAAACAACAGACAAGTGTTTCTTTATCCCCTGAGTAACGAGATTAAGCCTCATTACTTTCAAATGTGTGCTTAGGCGCACACACAGCTTTTAACCTCCGTCCCCTGGGCGGTAAATAGGGGAAAGCTTGTTGTTTGCTCATCTGATAAACACATATTGGTGTCATCTGTGTTCTGGCCTGAGGTATTGCTTAGCCTCACCCTCATTAGCAGCCGAGGCTCATATAACGGACACTTTAACGCCGTCTGAGATTGCTGTCTGATTAAAGAAAAACTGCCCAGACTGCCTTCAGCCCATATCCCTGGAAGCTGGCACGCAATCAACGGGTCCAGATGTGCGTGGGATACCGTGCACATGCACCTATGGGCTCTCCTACGTGAATGTCTCCACTTACATAAAGGGACGCTCACAATGTTGCATGATAACACCCAAACGCGCCACAAAAGCAGACTGAAGCAGCCTGCATTCACTGTGAAACATCTCATTATGTTTAATGTCTACTCAACAGCACAAGCTTGTTAAAGATGCCTTTAAACACAGCCTCCGGTGCTGTACTATATACATGCTCACTGTCTTGTAAACTACACACACTCGTTGCATAAGGCTGTAAGAAAAAGCAGCTGGTGGGCGTTTCTGCTCTGTATTGATTTATGATGTGATGAGGAAGGGGGAGAGGACCGTCATCTGATTGGTACATTCTGACCCCACGGCGCAAGGAGTCAGGAGTTCTCTTGAAAGATCCATGTTCAGTGTGTTTACCTTTGACTTTTATGTGCGTGAGAAGACAGTGTTGGCAGTGGGAGTTCCTCTCCTCCTACACAAATGTGTCGGCTGTACATCCTGTTGAAGCAGACAGGGTGTATGGGCCCACTGCCTCAGGAGATTGTTTTCAAATGTAATAAGCTGCTTCAAAATTATTTGTGTAAACAGAACAGCCAGTCAGTCAACACTGGATGTGGACAATCAAATGTGAAGTCAAGAGAACGCATCAAAATCAGTGAAAGCTCCGGTACAAAAAAGGGGTTTTAATACACAACCTAGGCTCTGGAAAAAGGTATGTAAACGAAGTGGCTCGGACCGACCCGACGTAGCCAGCAACAATGCTATATATATAGATGTATCGCTATGAAAATATAGGATGTGTTTTAGTAGTACAATAGCAAGTGTGACAATAAGTAAGGACATGTAGCAGATTGTGAGGAACATATATTTTTTACCAAAAAGTGATTTTTGACAACACGCTTTCTCAAGAATCACTGACTCCACCTTTAATACGTTAATTGTGTTGTTTTTATTCAATGAGAGGTTTTGGTTTAAATCCTTTCGGGTTTGCTATGGGCACGTTTGGCAAACGTGGCCCATGGTGACCTGCCTGTGGCTCCCAATTATGTATTGGAGTTACCATAACAGTGCTGAGAAATAAGAAACAGAACAACCAAAAGCCTAACTCGCAGCTGACTTGCAAGGTCGTTTTAATCCACTATCTTTGCAACCTCAAACAGGTGGAGCGCCTACATGTTCGTTTTTTTCTACAGATCTGCAAAGAAAATTGTGATGGTTTAAATATGCAGTGTAGTATGAGTATGTCGTAAGTGCCAGTTCATAATGGATGTATGAGTAGGAATCATCGCCGTGGATCTGTGCATTAACAGAGAGAGAGTCTCTAAATCTCTGCCGTTCCTCTCTGCCGCTTATCTTCCTTCCCCTGCTGTCTCCATCAATCAGGGAGATGCTATCAAAGCCTCCCAGGCAATACAATGTTCAGAGTGTGCGTCTGATGGAGCGGGACACACACACACACACACACACACTTCACTGAGCAAATAAGAGAGACAGAGAGAGGGAGAGCCAGAGAAAGAGCAGTAATAAAAGAAAAGCCAGATATACATAATTCTATGTGTGCGAGAGAGCGAGATAATAACACAGACAGAGAAAACAGAAATGAATGGGTAAAAAAATAGTGTCATGTAAAGACTGTTTTCACCTCTTTTTGTGTGACTAAAGGGGGGTCCAGTATAAGGTCCTTTTCGATGCTTTCAGTGTGTTGCACACACACACACACACACACACACACACACACACACACACACACACACACACACACACACACACACACACACACACACACACACACACACACACACACACACACACCTTGATACAAGTTAACAAATGCAGTATGTGCTGAGGAGGCTTAGCACCCCCTACAATCAGTTACAATGAAAATTAAAGAAGTTTAAAATTCCAATGTTTTCCCGTTACTGGGATACATATGTATAGTACAGCAGTATTTGTGGCAGGGGAAAAGGTTTTACTGTACATTGTTTTTATCCTTCAATTGTCAATTTGAATCTATGATTAAAACAGTATATATGACTTTCCTTTATCCTTATCCTGGCAAGACAAAATAGGAAATTGACTCCTGGAAAAAGTATTTGCAGCTACACAGAGGGTGATGAACACTGGTACATCTAGTATTGTCAGCCAAAATCTAAGATGTTCTACTTGGCGGTGATGCAGCAATCTGAGACTGGGATGGAATGGAAAATGAATCAACCTAAATGTTTCTCCTGTTGCAGAAAGGTGGCAGAGGTGAGGTTTTGACTGGGGGAGTCCATTTGGGAGAGTTCTGTATCGGATTGGGAGAGTAAATGATAGCCAAAAGTATTGTGTTATACGCCCGTGTAAGGGCTCACACTTCTGTATCCGTTCCAGAGGTTTATGGTTGTCTCATTGTGGGACGAGAATGAACTACACTGATTACGATTGCAGAAGTTCCCCCACTCCTGTCCTGTGTTCACTGGTTAATGGTTTTATTCTGCCCTTTTTCTCTATCGTGACGTACGTTAGACAACGGAACCATATGAATGTATTGCTGCATCAGCACTGTCTGGATACGTTTAGTTCTTTATGAGTGTTGGTTGTGATGTGTTTATTGGAGTTGTGTGCCCCCAACAGAGCCTGCAAGGCAGCGCTGCATGGAAAGCACTCCCCGCCCCCAACAGTTAAGGTTAGGGTTAGGGCCTTCCAGGCAGCTCTGCCTGGAAGGCTCCATTGGGGGCCGAAAACACATTTGAACTGGTAATGTTAGCAGGTAGCTGTTGAAAAGACTGTTGTCAGTTGTCAGACCTTTGTTGCCTAGGCAACAGGCGGGGTCTAATTCACTAATCATACTACATCTCTAAAGATTATGTATGTTCTTTGCATGTGCAGAAATCCCAACAAATCAGGCACATGCATGCACTGTAATCACATTTTACCCCCAATGTTAGGGCCCTTAAAGGCCTTTGCAATGTTTTCCATCTCTGTAATTTAATTTCCTAATCGTAGGATATTGGACATGTTTTAACTGCTTATCCTCTTTGTTCTCATCTATGTTGCAATATCTTCTGGTTTTGGTTCAAATTTATTTTGCATGACCAGTCAGGTTGGAGGCTAATTACACACTGCTGGGTTTGTCCCTGTTCATTTCAGAATATGGATTGTCCTGGAGCCCAAAGGGTAGAGCATGAAACCAAGAGCTTAATGGATTCATTCCCTGTGTGGTGCAGCAGCTAGGGCATGCCATTGAGTGAGCCATGGTTCAAGGTCTGGTACTGAAGCTAAGCAGTCATAAGCTCATAGGGTAAGATGCTCTTCATTTGCCTCAATGAAAGCTACAACTTACTCTTGAACTGCTTTTTGCATGTTACATTTCAGGAACATGTGGAAATATCAATACCTGGGAGTGGCAGGTTTTATACTGAGGTCCATCACTCAACAAAAATATAAACGCAACACTTTTGTTTTTGCTCCCATTTTTCATGAGATGGACTTAAAGATCTAAAATTCATTCCAGATACACAATTGTACCATTTCTCTCAAACATTGTTCACAAATCTGTCTAAATGTGTGATAGTGAGCACTTCTGCTTTGCTGAGATAATCCATCCCACCTCACAGGTGTGCCACATCAAGATGCTGATCTGACATCATGATTAGTGCACAGGTGTGCCTTAGACTGTCCACAATAAAAGGCCACTCTGAAATGTGCATTTTTTTGCTTTATTGGGGGTCTGGGGACTCAGAACCAGTCAGTATCTGGTGTGACCACCATTTGCCTCATGCAGTGCAACACATCTTCTTCGCATAGAGTTTATCAGATTGTCAATTGTGGCCTGTGGAATGTTGGTCCACTCCTCTTCAATGGCTGTGCGAAGTTGCTGGAGACGGCTTATGGTGGAGAAATGAACATTCAATGCACGAGCAACAGATCTGGTTGACATTCCTGCTGTCAGCATGCCAATTGCACGCTCCCTCAATGCTTGTGGCATCTGTGGCATTTTGCTGTGAGACAAAACTGCACATTTCAGGGTGGCCTTTTATTGTGGACAGTCTAAGGCACACCTGTGCACTAATCATGATGTCAGATCAGCATCTTGATGTGGCACACCTGTGAGGTGGGATGGATTATCTCAGCAAAGCAGAAGTGCTCACTATCACACATTTAGACAGATTTGTGAACAATGTTTGAGAGAAATGGTACAATTGTGTATCTGGAATGAATTGTAGATCTTTAAGTCCATCTCGTGAAAAATGGGAGCAAAAACAAAAGTGTTGCGTTTATATTTTTGTTGAGTGTAGTTGACTAGAATGTTTCTTCAAAAGTGGTGCACAAAAAGTGAAAGGCAAAACTACAGATTCCAGGCACAGTTCTGAATGTGTCATTGACCAGACGTTAATAACCGTTTGTGGAATAACCCCAAATTACGAAGAATCTCTCAAATTTGCATGTGAAGGCCAGTAATTACTTTTAAGTATCCAAGTCTGATTATCATCAAATCATTCTCTGAAGTTTGCGGTGGGGCAGTGGAGCAGTAGCAGTGGAGAAGTCATTTAGTCAAAGTGATGTAGCAGTGGGGAAGTCATGATTTAGCAGCTGGCGCTGCAATGTCCCAACACTCCCGTCCTGATCGCTGCTGTGGAGAACCATTGGCCAGAGCTGGTATTGACACTTTTCCTTTACACAGATCCGGCAGCCACCTTCATGTAAAAGTAATTTGCAACAAAGTCACAGGTACTGTAATGTGATTAAAGGGCTAAATTGACTTTAAAATCATTACCCAGAGTAACACAGACTTTATTTGTGTCTTGTAGCAGTGGAAGTAAATCAATTTGAGGAGGAAAGAGTGAGTTGCAGGGCTGCCAAAAACTTCTAATTCCTTCCTACTTCCTCTTATTGGCACCGTGCCTCCAGACAAACAGTCGAGAAAACTGAAATCGCCATGTGAAGATCTGTCGGTTTGGCTCCGACACAGTTCAGACCTTGATTACACTGGGAGTTAAGGAGTTCTTTTCATGAAGGACATATCTGAGGATGCAGTCAGCTGGCTAACGTCCATCTCCACGTTGGGATTGGCAAGAATATACAAACGCAATTAAATGATCACAAACAGTCTTAAGTTGTTTCCAGGCAGAAAGACTCCTTATCACATTTCCACATTTCATAAGTTAAGTTGCCTCAACAATTGTGGGTGCTAGACCTCTTTTAGTTCGCTCTTTATTCATGTCCTTCCTTTAGATCAGACAATGAGAGGATGAAAGGAAGGAAGAGGGATTTGCTAAAACAAACCTTAGCTCAGAGGTGATGTTAGTTACGGGTATATTGCTTCCACATGTAACAGTTTCCAGTGTCTCTTCATAATCCAACTGACAGCCGCAATGATTCACTGATATACCTCACCTTCTGTAATGGATGAGGACCAGCATGTTCCCCTCATCTAAACGTATGAGGATGTTTGGATAGAAGTAAAGGAGCATACATCTGCTAACATACTCCCAAGTCACTTTAATGGTCACTTGACTTGTTCAATACAGTGAGGCAGAAGCTTTGACCTCTCTGTGGCTGCAGTCAGACTATTAACATGTGGTTACAGGCTGGGAGCCTCTAGCATGACGGCCATTTCTCTTGCTCAAATCACTCCCATGAAAACTAAACAGGGTCTGAGAGAGGCCAACGGCCAGCCAGGCAGCTAGCCAGTAGACCCCCCCTCCCCTCGTCTGTGCTACCCTCCCGTCACCACCACATGAGCATTGTCCAATTAAGGTCTTCTACTCCCCGCTCTGTGCCCGGGCACACTGCCACTGGCTGCCAAGCCCCAAACAGTCTGCATGGTCAGGGGAGTTAATCTGGCTCTCTGGGTCTGACAGGCCCTGGTGTGTGATGCTGCCCGCTCTGACACTTCATCATCAGTGGGTGGGCACTGGCGCGTGGGCACAGGACTATAAAAGGCCTGGAGCAGTCAGATCTGTGCCCCCCTACCCTGTTTGGACCAACTGCCAGTCTGAGGAGAGCGTGTGTGTATGTGTGTGTGTGTGTGTGTGTGTGTGTGTGTGTGTGTGTGTGTGTGTGTGTGTGTGTGTGTGTGTGTGTGTGTGTGTGTGTGTGTGTGAGTGTGTGTGGATGTGGATGTGGATGTGTTTGTGTGTGTGTGCCCTGAAGCGAGGTGGCTAGACTTTACACTTGCTGCAGGATTGTGAACAGTGTTATAACATATTGCAGACGCCTGCCAGCGAATCATAACACTGAGCAGTAACTTCACTTTAAATGAAATGTCGCTCTGCTGTGAAAATGGCTTTAGCAAACAGGCTGGTGAGTTGACTGTATTATAATGTTACTGGGACACGGCTGCTCTTGAACTTTTGACTTGAGTTATCAGTGTAAAAGCAATTCTGCAGTGACAGCCATGAAACAGCACAGCACACATGACAACTCAACCATATATGTGGGTGCAAGTTCAAAATGATATTTCAACATTATTTGATGTTTTGCTTAGCATGGCAAAACTTAGCTTAGCCTGAGGGGAAACGGCTTTCTTGGGTGTATGGTTAAGGCTGCAATGTCCATCTACAAGCACCTCTGAAGCTCCCATACTAACCTGTTATATCTGATGTGTTTGATCCATAAAACCCCCAAAGTGTACAACTTAAGCCACAGTCTTGCATAAAGATATTTAGCTCGCCAGCATGCCTGATGTTAAAGCGCAACACTGTATTTCCCGTTTGCAGGGCTCAGGACATTATCAGCACATTATCAGCACAAATCCAAACAAATCTGGATATTGTACTCTTAAAGATGTCAAAATACTCCCCTCTAAAGACAAATGAAAAAAAGAAAACATACAATTAAAAATAGTTTGCAAGATGAGAATGAACAGATAGTGATTTTTTCTCCTTTATTATAAAGGATATTCTGACAGAATCGTAATATTTTAGACGCAGTCCTCTGAAATCTAACAGCTGACTGTGAAACATGTAACACATGTTTAACATGTTTTTAAGTTTTATTGCCATGCCAATAAACTCCATGCTGACAGCAGTGAAAACACCACTGCGGCATTAGAAAAAGTGTTGCTCACTCACAGAGTGATTGATACGGCTGTAAGGCTGACCTGAGGGAACACATCACTCTTCCAATCGTTTACTGCACCAAATGCACATGCTATCGAAACATCAGTGGACTAAGGCCAAGTCAAAGTGCACTATTTGCAGATTACGTTGCAGCCATATAGATAATTAGCCTGAGTCTGAAGAGCTAGACAATGATGATTGAGTGACCAGACGAGGACTCAGGTTAGCCGTCATGCCTTTGCACGTACGGATGGACAACTTTGCTCTCTTGGGCCAAGAGTACGTCTCAACCTGGCTTTGTAGGCAAAACATGAAAGGTCTGGTCAATTTCTTGCTGGTTGAGTCATGAAGACACACGCTCTTTAATATGGCATGTAATCTGGCAGTTCAACTCTAATCGGCAGTTAGATTCAGGGCCAATCAGATGTGTTTCTAAAACTGAGCGTTTCAGACAGAGGCTGCAAAGAGAAGATTCAGCAATGGCACTGTGAGAAATATAAAGGTTTTTCTGGACATTAGGCTATGAAAATAGTTTCTAGTAGAAACCGTATTCTCAGGTCTGGTTCGACCACTAAACTGGCTCCAGGCTTCACTCCTGAATGAGACAGAAAGAAGCCTGTCTCAAGCCTGACAAACACACTCAGTGTCACTCTGCGTTATCCCGTTGTCGTAAATCTTTTGAGATGCTGTCAAATACAGCTTGATCGCTATCTGCCTTCTTCTTTTTGGTCTGTGGAGTTTCCTTAAACCCCTCGGAGAAACCAGAAACCAGCCAGAGACCATGCAGCCTGGAGCGGGAACACAGAACGAAAAAAGCCAGCCACAGACTCTCTCCTCTTAACTACTCGGCTACCGCTGTCTTTTTGTATTTATCAAGGGAAGCAGCGGTGCAGTGGAGGAGAGAGTTCAAGACGTGACAGTGGTTGCTGGTAAGTCACAGTTGGGTGCTGCAGTTTCCTACAGTCGCCGTAATTCGATCAACAGCGGAGATGACAAGTATTCACATGTGTGTGGATGCGGACACAGATGTATTACTATTATTATAATGTCTTCCATCAAAAACATTCAGGCTCTAACCTTAACTATAGGTCTTGGACTCCACACGGCCTGAAGAAGTCATTACTGGACCGTCTCTAACCAAAGAATGGAGATGATTGTATCTTTTTCAAATGCGAGGGGATGGTAAAACAGGTTCTTCTTTCAGGTTTTTCTCTGAATCTAAAGTTAAGAGGGGTGGTAGTGGAGGCTGTTGGGGGGAGAGGGTGAGTGAGTGTGTGTGCATGTGTGTGACTTTTCTCAAGACGACAAGAGGCAATGGAACTAACTGGCGGCGGAGCCCACTGGTGGCTCTGCTCGGGTGCTGAGCTCCGATTTTCCACCCAAATAAATAACGTCACAGCACCTGTCAGAACAAATAGCACAGGGCTGAGAGAGAGCAGCGCGGCCTCGTAAAGTACATGCACTTTACACGTCTACTCGGCGAACCTAATATAGGAGAAATGGAGAAAGTCGGTGGGGCATAAACACAGTGTAGCCACTCTAGAAAAGGAGAGAAAATGAGACGCAAATCATAGTTCAAGAGGGGGTGACACAAACAACCAGACAGGGGCTGAAGCCAGCTGAGGTCACACATTGGGTAAAAGGCAAGGTACATCTAAGTCCACCAAGACCCTTACTTTTCCACTTTTGCAAATCACAATGTTTTATATATAAACGGTGTGAGGTTGATATTTTTTCATGTTTACAAAGTATCATTAAATTATTGGAGGATCCACAGTAGGAAGATTAACGTAATCAGATTCCTGCTATTTCGCTACGTAAGAGAAAAAGAAGGGCTAAAACGTAACATCATCTTGAAAATAGCTTTGCTTCCCAAACGATACTGTTAAATGTAATGAAGCCAGTAGTGTACTTCCAAAGGCTGTGCACATAACCAGCAAGTTTACATGAACAAAACATTCATTGAGATTTGATCCAAATCGTCTTTATAAACTGCTATCTTCTGCTGCTTGTGTAAGAGGAAAATGTGCTGTATTGTGCTTTTGTCATAATAAGTGAAATACAAGCAATTGAAATGCAGCTGTTGAGTATGTTGGGGATGAGCTGCACTGCAGATTATTAATTTCCTCGTGTGGAATAGATTGCTTCACATGGCGGTGTATGAAATTGAACATCCCCGGAGCTGAGTCATGGTTAGGCTTGAGTGATTTTTCAATGACTTGTTATGACAGTGTGTTTGTGAGCATTTTCTTAAGGAGATAATGTTTGTATTTAATTTGTGGAGGTTCACATGTATGTACAGTATCTCACAAAAGTGAGTACACCCCTAACATTTCTTCAAATATTTCATTATATCTTTCCTTGGGACAACACTGAATAAATGACACTTTGATACAATATTAAGTAGTCAGTGTACAGCTTGTATAACAGTGTAAATTTACTGTCCCCTCAAAATAACTCGACACACAGCCATTAATGTCTAAACTGCTGGCAACAAAAGTGAGTACACCCCTAAGTGAAAATGTCCACATTGGGCGCAAAGTGTCAATATTTTGTTTTGCCATCATTATTTTCCAGCACTGCCTTAACCCTCTTGGGCATGGAGTTCACCAGAGCTTCACAGGTTGCCACTGAAATCCTCTTCCACCCATTCATGACGACATCAAGGAGCTGGTGGATATTAGAGTCCTTGCACTCCTCCATCTCCCATTTGAGGATGCCCCAAAGATGCTCAACAGGATTTAGGTCTGGAGACATGCTTGGCCAGTCCATAACCTCTACCCTCAGCTTCTTTAGCAAGCCAGTGGTCGTTCAGAGGTGTGTTTGGGGTCGTTATCATGTTGCAGTACTGCCCTGCGGCCCAGTTTATGAAGGGAGGGGATCATGCTCTGCTTCAATATGTCACAGTACATGTTAGAATTCAATGAACTGTAGCACTCATGCAGCCCCAGACCATGACACTCCAACCACCATGCTTGACTATAGGCAAGACACACTTGTCTTTGTACTCCTCACCTGGTTGCCGCCCCACAATCTTAACACCATCTGAACCAAATAAATGTATCTTGGTATCATCAGACCACAGGACATGGTTGCAGTAATCCATGTCCATAGTCTGTTTGTCTTCAGCAAACTTTTTGTGGGGTTTCTTGTGCATCATCTTTAGAATAGGCTTTCTTCTGGGACAACAGCCATGCAGACCAGTCTGATGCAGTGTATGGTGTATGGTCTGAGCACTGACAGGTTGACCCCCCAGCCCTTCAAGCCCTTCAGCAATGCTGGCAGCACTCATACGTCTATTTTCCAAAGCCAACCTCTGTGTATGACACTGACCACGTGCACTCAACCTTCGTAAACTGGGCCGAAGGGCAGTATTGCAACATGATAACGACCCCAAACACACCTCCAAGACGACCAGTGGCTTGCTAAAAAAGCTGAGGGTAAAGGTTATGGCCTGGCCAGGCATGTCTCCAGACCTAAACCCTATTGAGCATCTTCGGGGCATCCTCAAACGGAAGGTGGAGGAGCGCAAAGTCTCTAATATCCACCAGCTCTGTGATGCTGTCATGAATGGGTAGAAGAGGGTTCCAGTTGCAACCTGTGAAGCTCTGGTGAACTCCATGCCCAAGAGGGTTAAGGCAGTGCAGGAAAATAATGGTGGCCACACAAAATATTGACACTTTGGGCCCAATGTGGACATTTTCACTTAGGGGTGTACTCACTTTTGTTGCCAGCAGTTTAGATATTAATGGCTGTGTGTCGAGTTCGTTTGAGGGGACAGTAAATGTACACTGTTATACAAGTTGTAAACTGACTACTTTACATCGTATCAAAATGTCATTTATTCAGTGTTGTCCCATGGAAAGATATAATTAAATATTTGAAAAAATGTGAGGGGTGTATTCACTTTTGTGAGATACTGTATGTCTATATTTGTGCAAGTGTAAGGAATTATTTTTGGTCTTGTGGGGGCTTGCTTAATAGTTCACAACCTAATGTCCTTGTAATGACTCTTGTGCACTTCCACAGAAGGGAAAACTGGAGCTGAAGCCAGCCAGCGGTGGAGAGAGGGAGTCACATCCTTCTCATAATTTATAAAGAACCATTTTTTTTCTATTACCCTCTTCGAGACACAGGATAAACATTCATCACCGGACTTTTGTCAAATTCAATATAAACTGTCTTCAGCGTAAGGAGCCCGCTGGCGCTTTACCTCTGCAAATTTTTCTCAGAGGCGGACCTGCGGTAGGATCGGAAATAACCTCAGTGGCTGGGTTAAGATTCACTAAGTGGAGCCAAACAGGAGACATTTTGAGTTCACTTTGTCCCTTCTCTCGTTAGATTTGAGCAATTTAACGAGCTCCCCTTTCGGTGGGGAATTGAACGCCTACAAAAGGACCAAAGGATAGCCTAGCAGTCAACTATGGAAAGTAAGCAGAGGCCAAAGCATCACATTGCCCAGCTGGAGGGCAACCCCACGACTGCTGGACTATGGAACAAACAAACATAATCTAACTGGCAGTTAGATTCAAACCGGCAGTTAGATTCAGGGCCAATCCGAGCAGACTGGGCTATTCAAGAGGTGGGGCTAAAAGAGACATGCTCTAAAACAGATCATTTAAGACAGAGGCTGAAAAGGCTTTTTTGGATACTACACCATTAAAACAGTTACTAGTAGAAACCCAAATTACAATTTTTAACCTGAAAAGGAGCATAATAAGTGACCTTTAAGGGCCAGGAATGGACAACTTCATAAACAACTCCAACTCCCCCCTCCCGGTTCTGCAACAGAGAGATTGGGGCATTAGCCTGTCTGTGGTTTCTACACTGGGACAAACAAATTAAAAATAAACTCCCTGCCCTTGAAAAACAAATTATAGAGGCCAATTATGAAAATTTAAAAGATACGAGGGGCAGAGAATTAGGGCTGGAAGGTGTGGGGGAATATCTGGCAGAGTCAGGGGCTGTCAATCAGAATTGAAAAAACAGAACTATGAAAAAACACACAAGCCTGGATAGCGCAGTTTGTCATTAGGGCAGAGCTTGGTGGAATAAACTGTGGACAACTGCGAGTTGAAAACTGACACACCAACTGTAATTAAATGCACATCAGGTTTTTTTATTTCCTCTTCTGGGGGTTTTTAACGATGTTGTTTTTTCTTTGTGCTCCAAGACACACTCTCTGCACGCCCACTTGAGCGTGAGGTCAGGCGGTGAGAGAGAGGCCAGGTTTGGCTAAGCGTTTCGCTGCGGGGACGGTGGGAAACCATCTCTCTCCTCATGGCTAATACCCGCTGGAGCCACTGTGAGATGGGCCTAATAGCCCAGATGAGGGCTAAGGAAGGGGAGGGGGGGGGGGGGGGGTGCAATGCGGATAAGAAGAGTGAACACTATTGGCCTGAAGCAGCAGGGCGATAGGGCTTTCAGAATATTTGCAAAAATGGCTCGGGAGCACACCTACTCATTATGATAATAGCCAGCTCTTAAAGGCTGACGTATGGACGAATGGCTGCGGTGAAACGGCGGCGGTGGACGGGCGAAGGTCACCGGGTACGTTCACGGGATCAAGGGAAACTTCTGCGTTGTCCTGGTACGACCTCTTTATAACCGAGCAGTCATTTTGGTTTCCCTTTCTATTTCATTCATCCCATAGAGCAATTTAGCAAAATAGCCCGGTTCACAGGGATGATGGTTTGAGTAATTTTGTTAACCTACGCGCCTTGAGTTTGGCAGCATGTCTCGAGTTATAGATAAAAAATGAAATCAGTTTTCTTTTGAGTATTACCAAAGAGGGTGACCTTTACAAAGATGTCCAAGGCCCAGTTGTTTCCAAATACTCCAAATCATAGTTAAGAACATGTGTTGGTGTTTTTAGTGTTTTCTCAAAAGCACTGTGTGGACATTAAAAATGAATGAAAAAAGGACAAAATAAGAATGCTTTTCAATTTGCTTTCTGCTTTAAACACCAACATGGCAACCGATAATTAGGTATCACATTTGGAAATCAGTGCAAATTGTAACTAAGACTGAAAATGATGACAACAACAATCCATTACAAGTTGTCTGTGTTAATGTTACGTCATAAAACCTTTGGAACATCTGGAAGCAGAAAACGTGTTGCATTAAATACAATCTAAATGACTTGAACAGTGTTACTATTATAAGCTGATAAAACTTTGGTAGACAGGGTTGATGCATGACTATCTTGTCTGGGTGTAATGATCTCTACCAAAATATTTACAATGCACAAAATCCACTCCATTTACAATTTGAAGCTAATTTGACAAAAGGAATGAAGAAAGAAAGTCAAAAAAATAAATGCAAAGTTATTATAGAACGACAGCTATGGCAGGATACGTATCACTTCTTCGACCATGATCTAATCTGAGTAAGGTAACTGAAATGAAGTAATGCATGTGGCAATGATAGTGAGAAATGACCCATCTATCAGCGCGGTATATGAGATTGGAACAAAATGTATCACACACACACACACACACAGGTCAAAAATCAACACCATGTGGGACAAGTTACAAGTCAGGCAGAGGGCTCAGCAGACTTGAAATAACAGTTCAGTTCTGCATGGAAACACCCAGCTCTCCTGGCTCTATGTTAGCGGCTCTCAGCGGTCTGCCGAGGTGTCGCAAAGAGTTGCTGCCTTGGGGGGGCTTGAGGCCAGGGGCAGTCCACTGGGACCCGCAGTGAAGTCCACACACACATCAAAGTAGTGCTGCCGTAAGCTGCTTCTCTTTAAGTCACTGTCTGCAATAGACTGTCCCACTGCTCCCTGAACTGTGTGGTTTTTTTTCCCTCTCGGCTACTGCCTTTCTTCCTCTCTCATTTCTTTTCCCTCCCTTTCTTACTTGACCCGAACAAGATAAAAAGAAAGAGAGAGAGAGAGAGAGAGAGAGAGAGAGAGAGGGAGAGAGAGAGAGAGAGAGAGAGAGGAGTATATAAAGGTACAGTAAGAGAGAAGTTGGGAGCACAGCATTGGATCAACGGGAAGAAAAAGAAGAAGAGAAAGTGACTAAACACTAAGCAATTATATCGGTGTCGTTCCATATCAGTGTATGTACTGTATGTAGACTTAACTCAAAGTGCTTGTCGGGATCTTCTGAACAGAAGGGACTATTTTCCCTGTCACGTTGAAAAAGTTGATGAAAGAGCATTCAGACCGTCCCCTGTATGTGAAAACCCATTCAAACCACACCAAGTCAATTCTTTAAAAGGTCAGACTCAGCAGGAAAAGGTTTTGACTGTTATGTAGAATTGATGGGAAAATAAATAAATAAATGTTATCTAGAGAGCAAATGAGTAGGAAGTGTACCCCGGACATAAAGATGATTGCAGGGGTGGTTATAGAACCTCAATACTAAAACCTAGTGCCTATCAGATAACTTTGCCACAACAAACATAATGTAGACACTGTACCAGCTGGACCAATTAGCCAAAAACACCATATGATTACCAACTGTGTGAATTACTCAGTAAAACTTTCAATAAAGTATAGAAAATGTAATGTAAATGCCAACCTACAGGACGTCACCATAGTATTCTAAAAGCTAAATATTAATATGAAAAATTAATACAATTCAGAAATAATTGAATAACTGGCAGGTGTTGCAGACAGACACTCTATTATGGATAGGGCTGGTTTAAATGGATTGGTCTCAACTGGATGCTTTTGGATCAGCGCCAAATTCATTATTGTGGAAGCAAAAAAAAAAGTGGAAGAATCACAAATGTTATTTATCCTACAGCATCTCTCTAACAGTGACTATAGTCTTATTTTGTGGTTCACTGGTTACGCAACTTATTTTTAATCTAGTCCCGGTGTGTGTGTGCGTGTACGTGTGCGCGTGTGTGTGTGTGTGTGTGTGTGTGTGTGTGTGTGTGTGTGTGTGTGTCTGTGTGTGCGTGCGTGTGTGTGTGCGAATCTACAGTAATGAGCCAAAAACAAATTAGGGAGTAATTTCGATGCCTTGCTGCATTCTCCTCCCTTCCCATTCATTTACATTTCCATAGATAAGTTTGTGTATTTGGTCTTGTCCTCCGAGCAGAGTGATTACCATTGACTGGGAGGGGATGGGGTGTGTGACCTTTTGGCAGGAGTGTAGAGTAAGGGCTGCATTTCGCATTTGACAGGCAGCTCATGATATGTTTTCTCTTATCTCATTGTGGACGGTTAAAGGACAACGTGGCCAAATTTCTAAATGCATAAATCCCTCAGCCATAAAACTCATTACCGCATGCATGAGGAAAGAGAGAGAGAGAGTGTGTGTGTGTGTGTGTGTGTGTGTGTGTGTGTGTGTGTGTCGTGGTGGTTAGGCCCCCGACTATTGATTCTTTCCACAGTCAGGTTGGAATATTAATAACTATGTTTCTCTGACAGGAAAATTATCAGCCTGCGTTCCCCAAAATTAATTGATGGAAATATTTCTGAAATTCAAATTTACGTTGCATCAATGGTGCATTGATTCATTGAGTCATTCAAAGAAGGAGGGAAAGAAACGCGTATGGGATGTTTTGCAGCACACACACACACACACACACACACACACACACACACACACACACACACACACACACACACACACCAAGAGGGAGAGTGGAGGAACAAAAAGACTACATAACTCATTAAGCTCAAAACGCTGCCAACCATCGATCATAAAAAGTCAAAGGTCATACACAGGTTTCAGGTATGACGGCGAGTAAGATATACTCTTAAATGCTCTCTAATGATAGACAGCTCACTTTGGCCCCTCAGACAATTTGTCAGAGCAGGAGACAAGGCTTTAAGTGATTTCTCTTGTTCTTTGGCCTTGGTTGGGGACGCTCCGCTCTAAGTATCTTATAACGACCGGTTGGACAACTTGAAAATGATTCTGATTATAGTGTTTGGAAGCCGCTCTGTGTTTTGTGCTGTATACCCGAGGCCAGACCTGTGTGTGCCAGCTCAGATAATGTCCACTCTGGCTTGAGCAACACAGCATGAGAAAGTCCCGCGTTTAAGCCCAGTAACGACTGATCTCAGGCGGCTCTTAAAAAAAATATATATATATATAATCTTCGGCCATCGTCCCCTTATTCAATGTACATTTTGACTGTTTAGCTGACGGGCTTCCTCGAGATATTTGATATATTTAAAACCACTTAAATCAAAGGAGAGTGTATCACACATTGAGTCATATTTTTGTAGGTGTGTCAACCATTTGAATCAGTTCAGTAGTCCAACTCCAGTGGAATAGAATAATGTGAATGTAGAATACTTATGGTTTAACATTGGTATAGGCTCTGACCTTGTCACCCTATTTATTTGAATGAAACAGATCAGAGATGATCTGGCAAAAAAAATTCAAAATTCCAAAAACACACACAGGGTATCTAGCAAAAAAAGACATCCGACAAGGCTGCAGTAGAAATAAAAGATAACTATTCTTTAAGATTAAAACTCGAAATAGCCAAATCAACTGGGGGTTTCAAAGCAGCCAGGTAACCAGGGGTGAAATGTGTCACGCTGGCTCTTGGAGACCAAAGTGGAAAAAATAGTTAAAAGTAAAAGGTAGACAGGCTGTTCAGCGTAAGATGCATATAAAGGAAAGCAGAGGAGAATATGGAAGGGAGAGATATGATTCAGCAGTGGGAGGGTGACGTGAGAAACAGCATAAAGTTCCCGGCTGCTTCCTCAAACACACACACGCACGCACGCACGCACGCACGCACGCACGCACGCACGCACGCACGCACGCACGCACGCACGCACGCACGCACGCACGCACGCACGCACGCACGCACGCACGCACGCACGCACGCACTCACACACACACACACACACACACACACACACACACACACACACACACACACACACACACACACACACACACACACACACACACACACACACACACACACACACACACACACACACACACACACACACACACACACCGACGCTGGTCTACCAATCAAGCAGGGAATGGGATACTGCACACACTATACACTTCTCACAGAGGCGTCCAGCATCGTATTAACACACATGTGAGACTATTTTTTTTCTGCAAATTCCAAAAATAACACATTGTGTAACACTTTCTCTCTCCTCCTGCTCCTGTTTCTCTAATATTCCAGACTCTATTTTTACATCCAGTTCTCGGCTGCACAGACTGTAGGTGGGAATGTGCTGTTTCCTGACTTTTGATGACATTTGGAATCCCTGTTTTCTTTTCTTTTTTCCTTTTTTGCATTGTGCCAAGCCAGAGAGGACAGGTTACTGACTATATGCCAGACTGGCTGTAATGAAGTGAAGCAGAAAGACAGACAGGGTGGATTGTCTACCACTTAACAGTAAAATGCAATGCTGCGTAGCACTGACCATATCTAGTGACCAGCAACTGAGAAACACATTAACTAAATAAAAACTAAGCCATTGGGATTGGTGGACAGAGACAAAACATGGCGATCTTAAAAAGACAGACAGTGTCAGTTCTGCCAACACAGGGACTGAGACAGCTCTAGAGCAAAACGTCCTGCTTCACTGACCAAAGCAAGACCCAAAATGCCAAGAATTCCATGGATTTTAATACCAAACTAAATTAAACATTTCCTTGGGGGAAAATCTGACATTACCATGGTAGCAGAAAAATATGACAAAGCGTGTCACAGTCTGGGAAAGAACACATTAAACTGAACCGAGCTCCTTCAAACTCAGACCCTCCTTGTGTTTCTACATTCACTACCATTACTTTTATTTTTCAAACTATTTCTTATAATATATTTATGTATTTATTTAAGCCCGTATTCAGAGATATTTGAGGCCACAAAAGTTTTACACAAAGCATTGATGTACAGTATGAACCCCATGTGTTAGCAAACTGTTGCTTATTTAGGCCACACATCCAGCAGACAGAAAAACATTAGCATTTAGTATTTGGAGTGTTGTTTCTGACCACCTGATGAATGAAAACCCAATATTCACTCTTATTTTAGCATTGTCCATGTAATAAATGCAATTTCATTATTTTAGTTGGTACAGTTTAAGTTGTATAATGTATGTTTTATAGCGCATAATAATAATATAGTATACGAATGTTACATTTTTCGATGACATTCTAAATTGTTCGTACTTCTGGACCATGCGCATCATGCTTTGACAGTGCTGTACTCAATTACGGTCCGGCTAATAATCCCACATTTATAAATGCTTCTACCGTGCCTTTAACCAAGAGTCTTTGTATTTGTTGTGTTTGTGAATGTGCACTAATGTGAGCTAACGTGCCTTAATGCTTGTTTTAGTCAATAAGAACAAGTCTGTGTCTTTAAAGTGAGTGTGCTCAGAGTGTAGAGTAGTCCACACCAGCAGCACTGATTAGCCTAGAGGCCGATATGTCCAGAGAAGTGACTTGGAGAAAGATAGACACACTAGCACTTTGAATTTCAAGAAAAGTGCGATATAAATACAATGTATTGGTATTATTACACAGCTGTCAAGAGAAAGAGCTAACGATCCGTAGACAGGGCAAAGGGAGGGAGAAAAATAAAGAGGAGAAAATGAGAGAGGAAAGCGTTGACAGAAATAATGAGAGAAAGGGAGAGGTTAATGGACAAATCAATGGGGCTTTACAGTGCCAACACAGCCACACACACACACACACACACACACACACACACACACACACACACACACACACACACACACACACAGAAAGAGAGAGAGTCAATGTCGCATTTATCAGCATAGCACTTGTGGAAGAGTGTGAAAAACTGACACAGAGAGACGGGAATAGAAAGAGTGACAGTTAAGGAGCTGTTAACACTGGGACACTTGATGAAACCAGTGAGAGGCTGAGACATGTGGAGACAAAGTCAGACAACAAGTGTAGATGATAAACCAAGCCAAACGTCCTATCTGTAAGGGGTTGGGAAATTTTCGGGGGAAATTAAAGCTATAGTGCATAGCTTTTTCATATGAATGTCGGTTACATTCAAGCCATCGCCAAATGAGTTTACAGAAAGGCCATGTTAGGGCTATCAGCTTCACAAAACTCTCTCTCTGTATTGCTCAGTATGGCAGCGTTTAAAAATTGGTGTCACCCTCAGACAGTGGCGCAGGAGCTCAGAAAAATCCCCACCTCCTATGCTAAGAAAAAACCTGGACATTCAGTGGAATATATCAAATACATGCGCAATCACCGAAGGCTTACCTCATGTAGATGTGCCGACAGTCTTATTGTAATTACTCATATTTCATCCTCATGGGGGCAACAGAAGTTGCGCACTGTAGCTTTAGTATCAATGTTTCATTGTTCACCTTTTGGACGATCCTTTTTGACTTTATTTTACTGGAGGTAAGGAAGAGGAAACAAGGGAAGGAAAGGAAAGAGAGAGAGAGAGAGAGGCAACAGATGGAGTGATGGGGGAGGGGGGAGGGGGGGCAGAAGCAACTATAACCTCAATGAAGTGAAGAGAGTCAGACTGTGAGAGAGACAGAGCGGTGGAGGTCGCACACCCCTGGTCTGTCTTAACAGAGAAAGTGGAAACATTAGTTCAGGGTGATTTCAACCATTACTGTCAGAGTGACAGGACGTGCTGGGGCACAGGGGAAAGAGAGTCTTCCTTCCCATGGTCGGCCACACAAGTCCATCTTATGCTGGTGACCTTCACACATGGTACAGTGGCATTTTGATAGCTTTTCCCACAGTAAGGCAAACCCATTTAACATACTATGTGCATGCCTCTTAATTCAAGTAGTGCTGGGCTAGCAGCAGCTAGGTAGCCTAGCATTTCTTTGTTTGAATTGCTGGATTTCTACGGAATGAAATTATAACTCTATTCAAATGTAGAGAAACTCCAGAGACAGGTTGAACTAAATGGCATGTGTTGCAGTGAGTGGTTTAACTAAACCACATGCAGCAAATGACACATACTGTATGTAAAGTGGAAATGATCTCTATTGACAAAAAACTGCCCCGTCTTTTTACATTGTATGTAGTTCCAAAGGAAACAAACCAATTTGAGTAAAATATATATTTTTTTTTAGACAGACAGTATATTATATTACACGATTATGCTACAATGACATGCTGAAAAAAAATTATTAGCAAAAAATCACAAAAGCAGCTAAAGTTGATGGGTATTTTTCAGGTATTTGGTCATAAACCATAGTTTGAATATTGTCCATTCTGACCTATCGATTGTATTCGACAGTTCCTTCTAAGGACGGTGTGAATGTCCTGAAAGCAATTCAGCATGTTGTCAAGCCATTTACTTTAAAAAAATGCAATGTCAACCTAGTAGTGTTGCTATAGGTAAAGGTCAAACAATCACCAAAGACAGTAGGCCTGCATGCTCCTCTGGGGACTATGAATGTCTGAAAGAAAATTCCATGGCATTCCCTCCAATAGTTGAACTATTTTAGTCTGGACCAAAGTGTTGGACTTATCGACAGACCCATGGACATCCCTAGGACCATTTGCACACAGAAAGTGTTGCCTCAACAGAGTAAGGAGTCGGACTACAGATAGCACTAACAATGTTAGCCAACATGTATGAACAGAAAAAGAAAAAAAGTGGCAGCTAGAAAATATGTATTCAAGGTACCATATTCCACTTTGCTGACACAAAATAAACTGCTAGACCCTTATCACTTCCAGCCATAATGAGGTGTGACCATATCGATCCTGAGGGCTGAGGAAAAGACTTAGCAGAAGGTATGAGTGGAAAATGCCGATAGCTCTAAGTGATTCATGGTACATTGTATCCACAGATAAAACAAAGGCTGCTCTCTCTAAACCGGCACACAGCTGTTGAGGACTTACTTCACCCTCCGTATCTGTCTGTGACCCGATAAAGAAATCAAAAGGGCAAGTCAAGGTCAGACCGTTGTTTCCTCTCTTCACTCCTCTCCAGACCTCTTCCAAAAAGCTGTTCCTCTTTTCTTTTCCCCCAGGCCCCCACACTACAAGATGAGTGTATCGGAGGGGTTTACTTTAGAACCGCAAAATAGCTTTACCCCCTTCTTTCCCCTGGTGGGTGGTTTTCATTTGTTTCCATCTGTTTTATGTGGTTTTCATTTAAATTACACAAAGATCTCCCAGAAATCACATTCCTCTCTCTCTCTCTCTCTCTCTCTCTCTCTCTCTCTCTCTCTCTCTCTCTCTCTCTCTCTCTCTCTCTCTCTCTCTCTCTCTCTCTCTCTCTCTCTCTCTCTCATCTCTCTCTCTTCTCTCTCATCTCTCTCTCTCTCTCTCTCTCTCTCTCTCTCTCTCTCTCTCTCTCTCTCTCTCTCTCTCTCTCTCTCTCTCTCCGAGCCAAGTGAAGGGTCTGCACTCTCTTTACTTGCGTCGTTTTCTTCTTCATGCCTCTCCTTTCCATTCACTCCTACCTTTTTGTTTATGCTTCGTGATTGCTCTATCATATATTTTAATAAGGTGCACACTGCAGCAACTGCTATCGTTGGTGATACTATACTGCCCTGCTGTGCTTGTTGTTAATTCAAAGAAAAAGTCAATGGTTGTAACATGAACAGAACATGTTTCTCTCTCTACCTGGCACTCTCTCTCTCTCTCTCTCTCCCCCCATCTCTTAGCTGGTTCTATCTGTCACCGTCTGCGGTTTGCTTGAGAAAAGACACACAACAGCATGGCAAGACCCCGACTCACTGGCTCTCAGGGCCATTTCTTAAGACTGGATGATTGGGGCACACAGCCCCGCTCATCAATCACCGGGCCCTCGGCCAGAGACATTCCTGCTGCAAATATTAGGTGATTCAATATTACTCTGCCCTCATTATCTGCTATTAGGGGGCTGGGAAGGAACACACACATTCTGATTCTATGTGAAATAAAAGTCCTGTCTGGGCCCTGGGATGAGGAAGTAATCACTCGCACTACATCGTCTGAACATTTTCAAATACAAGTGAGGGCAGCTAACCGCCAAAGCCGCGCCAAGAATGAAAAAGGCACAAGTAAATGAGCAAAGTCATTTGAGTTTGATAGTTGCTTTCAGCTGTTCCTGAATGCCTTTGTACCATCCGAAAAAAGGCATTGGAGTCATTATAGATGAGCAGGCATTTTGTACTAGGCATCAATTTAGACTACAGTTCGCTTTCACTTTTCTTTGACACGCTCACATTTTTCGAGCTGCTGGCTATCATAGACACATCTTCAGAAACAAAAACGCTCGCCACTTCATGTTCTTTCGCCAGTAGTCGTTTTGTATTCTACCAACTTACTGCACCAGGGCTCACTTTGAAGAAGCCTAGATATCTGAAGGCATCTCAGGGGATTGTTTTGCCACTTGAGATTCAAATGACATCTTTCAAACATGGTAAATTGGAACAAATCAAAGGTACGAACGCCCCTATGCAGGTGAATAGATAACGCTTGCACTGTCAGTCAAGGTCAAGAAGGTTACTTCAAATGAATATCATATTTTCATTTAACTTTTATTTATCCTCGAGAGACCAATTGAGGGGTGACCCTCATTTTCAATGACGTCGAGTTCAAACAAATTCAAAGGAAAAACAACAATACATAAACAATATTCAACGCAAATACATCAAATACACAACAACAGGTGAAGAGAAAAACAATTGAAACATTTACATAGTGGTGAAGATTAAGTGGCAGCAAAGTACAATATAGCCTAATTAAAACAGTTACAGGTAGAGTTTGGCAGATTTAAGATAGTTTGTTTAAATTGGTTAAAGGATATGAAGTTATTTAGTTTAATTTGTTGCTGTAAGTTGTTCCATATCAAATGTACTGAACTGTGAGACCGAAGACAGAGAGACAAATGGAAAGCTACACTTTATACAGATAACATAGATCATGGAACAACACACCACAGACATGGGTGGTGGTGCAGTAGAACTGAATTGCAATACCGTCTTGCTACAAGTTCTAGCCTACGGCCACACACACAGAGGAGAACATGTTTGGGGTCATTCGTCGGCGTGTAATGACTTTGCTGCCCCCCGCTGCTTCCTGAATGGAGCAATCCTCTTATTAATATTCATGACAAATTGTAGCTGGTCGCAACCCCACTGTGTGTGTGTGTGTGTGTGTGTGTGTGTGTGTGTTTGTGCATGCTTGTGCGTATGCTCTAGAGAGAGATGGCCAAAGCCACCCACATGTGTAGCAGTTATTTCTTGCTGTACCTCTGCTTAAAGAACTCTTGGTAAAATTTCAATTCCTCCAACTTGAAGTGTATTATATAAAGTATAAACCATCAGACCATCGACAACATTCATTTTAGGTCCCAGTGTCAGCTGTGGCTTCTACTGATATTGGATGCTAGTCGCAGGATCAGTGCAACATGGGGTCAGGGTGCAGAGATTAATACTACTGTGGTTCCACACACAAACATAAACACACATGACCCATTACTTTGTGCTTCAGTTGCTGCGCCCTTCCTTTCCAACTATACATCCGCAGGTTTATGAGTAGACCTTGAAGACATAGCTGATTGTATTTTTCTTATGTTTGGGCAAAAAAAGGGGGCTTTGGTACAGGAAGGGGTGAATAGCTATTTCCATACAATAGCACAGAGAAGCAAACGGGGGAAGCAGGAGATCCAAGCTAAATAAACTCAATCCCATTCATGCATTCCAGGACAGTGATTTTCTTCAGGTTGCATACACGCATGAATGTACTGTCTCATTTATAGACCAGAGCACTCGCTTATTTTTTTTATCACATTCAAATCCAAGCGCAATTAGACGTATCATAAACGTAGAAGAAAAACCATACAATCCTGGAAAAGCTGTGTGAGATCCAAAAAAAACTGCATTAAGATGGCATACTTGATTGGGAAACCCAGACAAACTAAGAAAATGCTACCTCAGATTCACAAAACCATAAAGTTGCCGTGGGAATAGCCTAAATCAACACACATATTTTCCGTTTTTGAACCATCACCGCCAACACTCTGCTTCTCATCAGGTCGAGCACCCTTTTGCATCTTACCTGCTTGCTGTGCAGGTCAGCCTTGGAGGCCATGTTAGGGCTGGGAGCAGGGGTCGCGGGTGCACTACGGCTGCCCCCGGCCAGCGCCGCACGCACAGATGCCAGCCACTTCATGATGGCAGGGGGGGCGGGGGAGATTTCACCCTGACGTGGCCCAGAAAAAAGTGTCCGGAAGTGGGATACGAGGGTCTAACGTAGCCCGGAGGTGGATGGAGGTATTTGAAGGGTTTCTGTCCAACAAGCATCAAAGAGTCTATCGGCGAGCAGTGTGACCATTCAGTCTCACTGATCCCCCTCTGACACACCCTCATTTACTCGCAGACATACCATCACGAACAACACACAACACACTGACACAGATCCAAGGCAAGCTGCCCACTCATACAGTACATACAGTACAAGCATACAAACACAAACTAATCCTACAAGCATGCACATGCATCGATACGCTACCCCAGTGACACACAGCAAACCGTCCCCCCATCACTCTACCGCCATCTGTCACTTTCCCTGTCTCTGCCTTGCTCTCCAGCCCAATTACTTTAGCCCCGATTTGCATTCTATCCCCCCCACCAACACACACACACACACACACACACACACACACACACACACACACACACACACACACACACACACACACACACACACACACACACACACACACACACACACACACACACACACACACACACACACACACACACACACACACACACACACACACACACACACACACACACACACACCTCCCGCTGTGTCCCATGGCCATCAAATGCAGCAGAGATTGATGGCTGACACACGGGCCCACATTAGAGTTTTGTATGCAGGCTGAGATCTACATCTGTCTGTGATGGAATGAATGATGGACAGCTGGAGGGATTGATAGATGCACACACAGAATTACCGATCAAATTATGATTGTATGGAGGATTGACTTATACAACAGTGATTTATATACAGTGGGTCATGTGAATGGACAGTATAGTAGATTGATACTTGGTTTAAAGGGTATATATATTTAAGTTTTTGACCTCAGTCCAGGGACAAGCAGAATCCTTATGTCGATTCCACCGTGAACAGCGGCTGGGTAGTAATAGAGTAATTTACAGACTAATTAGGCTGAACAGTGTTGTGTAACCTGGTAGCAGGGTCCGCATTCCTCGGCTCAATTATTAGTTGTAGTTTAGGAGGGATGGGAATGGGTAGTGGCTACTCTACAGTATTCCAAATGTATGAAGAGACACTTTTTTCTAGGCTGGAAGTTCTATATATTGTGGCTTTGGTTCCCACAATAAAATACATTTTTTTTATTTTGTTAACATTAATGTATTTTGTATTACAAAAAATAGTATGATACCTAACTATCTCTTGTAGATTCCAATGACTGGGAAAGTAAAACTTAAAAAAAGGTACCATGTGGAGTTTTCTTCTTTTCTTTTCCCTGGTCTATTGCAACATTTATCGGTGTGTAACCACAGCCTACTTGGCCAAATTGGTCACTTTATTGTTTTTAACAGGGAGAAGGTCAACATCCCTATGTTAGAACTCAACTAGCTGCTTTTTTGGGGCTCCCCACAGGCATGTCACAGAGAATATGAATCATCTGATTTGTCCTATTGCAGCAGTAACACAGGAGGGGGTTGTTTTTCCGTGGTGCTGGGCATGGCTGCAACAGTGATGTGGCTTCATCAAAGGAACCGCAATAATGGCAAAACAAATTCTAAAAGATATTGAGGGTTTTATGTAGCACTTACAAATGCGTGTGTGGAGTATAAGTAGATCTCTTGCCAAGGGGCACATAATAGAAACAGGAGGAAAGCAGAAAAATAACTCGGTGTATCTAAGATTTGGTGTAGGAAGCAATGGTACTAATCAGAACAAATGGAATGCACGTTTGACCGACTGCTTGGAGTAAACTATGCAGACTTACTCAAGTCCATATGACTGGGCCTTAATGTAAACCACATTCGGATGCCACAAGACAGTGATTCCTGTTTTTGAAGTGACAATCCTACGGATCAGAATAGAGGCGCATGGTAAATGTCACAGTGTTGTACTGTGCATTCTGAAAGAGGATAATCCTCCGAGGGCTTAACAAGGGGCTGGGCGGCATTACTTCTAGCTGGAAGGCACCCTCCAGATCAAACAGATAGGGGGAAAGTGTGTGGCTGTGTAACCAATCTTAGATGTGTTTGTGCTCTTCCAGCTCTGCCAGGAGGGATTGTGGAGGCCAGGCGTCTGTCGCTGCTGGCATGGCCGTACATTTTGTTTCAACATTGGGGTGGGGAATACATTAGGCATGGGGACTTCCCCAGCATTTCCAGCTTTCTGGTGAAATGTATTTGACATATTTCTGCCTTTCCTGCATCAATTCATGTATTGACTAACATTACATTTTATATTGGTAATGAAATGCCAAGCCAACATGGAAATGATAAGAATGTGCAAACAGCTAGCTATCTTACGTTAGCTTATTAAGGCAACAGTTGGAATCAAGATAAAGTAAGCATCCTTTGACCTTTGCCACAATCTAATTCAGAAACCCTGAAGGTAAGAACTTGAAGTGCATTTGGCTAAACAAGCTAGCTAGCGAGTTACTTACATAACTACACTGTCTGCATGGCTAGTTAGGAGGGACTGCAGGAGAGCCTTAGACAAGGTTAAGATAAGGTCCACTTGATATCCCCTGCATCCCCCCCGCGGAATCTATGCCTATGTCTGCTGGTGTGATGTGATACTGATGAAGATACGGCCAAATCTTTGACTTATGTAATATTTTAGTCCCCTTACTCAGAGTGGCATGACATATGGCATGGCGTGATGGAAACATTGCAATCGACTTCACCTTGGGTCTTGAGAGGCTTTTGTGAAAGAGGAAAGAGAATGAATACATCCAAGCGGATACAGGGATCTGAAGTGACAGGCAGAGCCTACTTTTGATGACTGGTGAATCACGACTGACTGTTTTGTATATGCATTCTTGCGTGTGAATAAGAGAGTGTGTGTTGTTCATGTGTCTATCTTCTCCAAACAAGGAACTCTGCCCATGGGGAGACATCAGCTCTGTCTAATCTCCCCGACTGAGAGACATTTCCAGTAACAAACAATGAATCATGCAAACCATGCCACCGAGCCAGGGGTACGGCCTCATCTGTGATGCACTCTTGCTTTCATGCCTTGATTCCTAATGAAACTTCCCTGTTGCTCTAATGGCTTCAGTATTACAGTGGGAAGGATACAATTAAAGCTCTGATGAAGCAAAACGCCACAATGGCTTTGACATGCATACAGCCGGGGGCAGAGCCAAACACGACAAGTGGTGTGTCTGATCCAGTGGGCGGTGGAATGAGGAATAAAAGCAGCGTCAGTTGTGGTTTGTCCATGAAGATATTAATAAATGGAGACCAAAACAGGCACATGTTGAGCAATCGTGAGTTATTATGAAGATGTCTTGATGAAATTGGTTGTAATGCTTTGCATAACAACGAGAGGCAAAAGAGTTATTGCTGTTATTGAAGCGGGTGTGGCTACAGGTGTAGGGCAGCTTTTATGTAGCGTGAGAGGCAACCTCTTGGGCAGCAAAGAAATGGGGAGGTCTGATTCTAATTGATAGAATCGTAATACAAGGAATACCTTACATTTGATTCATTTTTGAATTTCTGAAACTTAAGAAAAAAATATAATAGCCTTACACATATTTAGCTTAAGGCTTCAAAAAAGCACTGCATGCAGGTCAATTCTGTCTCGCAACAGCTGCATTATGAAAACACTATATCAGCAACCACACAGCAGGACTACAGGGCATAAAGCAACAACTTTGTAACAAACTCAGAAACATCAAGGTTCAATGTAAACCACACTCCCTGTTACAACAGGTGGTGAGGATGGTGGAAGGGGGAGAGTGCACTGAGGTAAGGACAAGCAAAAACACTCACACAAGCAACAAAGAGGGTTTTTTTTAATAAAATGAACGAAAATCTTTTATCTTAATGTTTTGGCAATACTGTCCCTTCATGTTAAGCCAATGATGAAAATGTAACTGAAACTGAGAGTGAACGACAATGGGGAGGGAGGGAGGGAGGGTGGAGTTAGTGAACGGCCAGCTCTGGAACCCCTCTACATTCCTGCCTGCTCCCACATCCCTCCCACGTTTTCAGCGCTCGCTCCGTGCTGAAATGCCCCAGTGGAGACGGCTGCTTTCATCCGGCTCCAAAGCGGCCCAGGAGAAAAATCAAGAGGCCTGTGACTGTCCCGACGTGAGAGAGGCATTAAAACTCCCTGAAGACTGCAGAGGGCTTTTCCTAAAACAGGCAGGGAGGGAAACACTCGGCGTGCTACACCCTCGGACACAGCTTCCCCACGTATGGCAAAAATACTTGGTGGCATCTCTGATTGAGTTTGAACCACATGTCTTGCTACAGCTGGTGGTTCAAAGGCCTGCCGCTAATTCAAAACTCCGCTCAGATGGAACAGAATTAATTTACTGCGTAGGGGAATCTTTATAGTTTAACAACCATGATTTTTGTTGGTTAGTGTCCGACTCTGCAACATCTGGACAGTATGTTTTAGAACCCTGAAATGACGAAATGTCCCGTGCCTCTCATGCCTCGCACGAATGCTGCTCAGAAACAATATTAGCATCTGTCAAACTGTGATGGAGCCACACTGTGACATTGAGCAGCTAAAAAGAAGAAGCAAAAAAAAGAGTAAAGTTAGGAAATCCAAGAGGATGCTGGGATATACTATAGGGAGCTGTTTGTCTGCCTCAATGCCCAGTTTCCCTTCTTGGGAGGTCTCTGTGTGTGTTTCCTTTGTCAAGGCCGCTACCACTCTTACATTAATCCTGGATGGTTGGTTACTCTAGCATGGTTACCAAGCTATGATATCATTTGAATTGATGCCATGGCATTTTGGATTGGGATGCAAACCTAGCAAGGCAGTTTGACTGCAACAAAACAGACTGTAGAAAAAGGAGAGAAAAGTAAGGTAAGGCTAGATAAACACTACATGACTTTGAATGTTGTAGAATCATGGTACAGTTCACACTACACAACGCTCTGCCTTGAAAACCAGCGTCTTGTGTAACTCTTAAAGCCTGATCGGCTACAAGGGGTCACACATACAAGATCTTTGACCAGGACACACCTCCAACTTGTCTTTCTGGTGTTTCAATCGCGTTTTGTAATGAAAACCCACGCAAAAGCTGACACAAGAAATGACAGAATACCGTGCCCAGAGATGGGATTGCTATTGGTTTTGATCCACCAAACATGGATTTCTGCAGTGCGCTGATTTACAGCGGACAAAGAAAAGTTGAAGAAAGAAAGGATTCAGGAGATTCAGGCAGCAAGGAGTGTCTGTTCTATAATAAAGAGAGTTGGAGGTTAATAAATAATGAAAACTTTTTTTGCATGCCATCTATTATAGTATATAGAATATGATTGTGTCCAACGGTGTCGACCCACCCCTTGTCCTGCTCACTTTTGTCTTGTGTCTGCCTGTCTTTTCTCACCTGTGTACCGTAGTCTGCATTGCTGAGAAGGGCTTAGAAGCACCTCACTATCACTGAGCTCATTTCCCAGTTCCTTTGATGGGCTATAAATCAGACAACGTCACCTGAAGGGAAAATGCAACCGTTCACATCTTCAACATGTTCCAACAAACACGCCTCCTGTATATTTATGGCTGAACTACAGTGATAAACAACCCCCAGCCTTCCCCTGGCAGAGTGACTGGTTGACAGCTAGGCAGCACAGGTGGCACTAAATGGAGGTTGACATACAACAGGGTCAAAACGAGCCACTGTTTTACAGCACATGAATATTGATACTGTGAATTGGAAGGCTCAGACAGAACTTTGAAAAAAAAATGTAATTAATATGTAGGGACTTTGATGAGATGACTGGTGTTTGGTGCAGTACAGCGCAGCTCGGCCTCTCTCATCCTCTGCCAAAGGATCCAGCGGGGACTTGAGACGTTTTTCCGAGGGCTTTTTTCATTCAGCAACAGCTTTTTTTGGAATGAGGCAGATGTAAACAATTACGGAGCAAAACGCTCTTGACAGGGGAGGAAACAGAAGGGGGACTAGCCGGGTTTCATCTCCAATGTTTTGGTATTAATTGACACGCAAGCAAATGCGCAGATGCTTTCTTAAAGAAGTGGGAAAATAGTTCCTTCCCCATCCCGTCTTGATTGTGTATGGGTCAGAACAGAGACCCCCCCCCCCCTACACAAAACAGTCAGACTCTGTGGTTTTCTCTACACATGGGGGGTGGTGTCAATCAAAGGGTGAAAAGTACAGGGGATTTCAATTGGGAATTTCGCAGATGAGTAGATTTTGCATTTGTGGTTCCAGCAGGATTGGTTGCCAATTTGATCCAAGAGTAAATCCTGTAACGCTAAGGGGACCTTTACACTGCAAAAATTTCAACATAATACACAAAGGTGTTTATACCTTCTGGCCGTTCGTTTACACGACAACAGCTTTTTGGGGGCTGCAAACAAAAAAACTTTTGGGTAACACTTTAGTTCGATAGTCCACAGTTGACACTCAACAAGCCATCAGTTGATACGCAGTTGCATGTCAACAGTGAATGAGTTTACATATCTCAACAAATACGTAACATAAATTCAACTAACTGTAAGTTAACTATAAGTTGCACTATTAGTAGATGATTAGTTGATATTCAACAGAGCTTGTTCAACAGATAAAAAAACAAGGATTCAACTAACTGTCTGTTAACTATAGGTTTCACTATTAGTAGATGTTTAGTTGATATTCAACAGTGAGTAAGTTGATACATATTTAGAATGCATTCAACTGTCAATTAACTATAAGTTGCATATTTAGTAGATGTTGTTTTGTACACATAGCATGCATTCAACTAACTGTCAGTTAACTATTAGTTGCATTATTAGTAGATGGTTAGTTGATATTAAACAGTGAGTTAGTTGATACTTAACAAAGCTTGTCATCAAATATGTAACATGCATTCAACCAAGTGTTAGTTAACTATACGATCATTTTATTTTGTTAATTTATTTTTACAAATAGTCTGCAACAGACATTGTACTTTTTATTACATGTTCTTTACAAATATTCAACTATCAGTTGAGTGTCAACTTCTAGTAAGTTGACTATCAACTGCTGTTATCAACCAATTCTCAACTTACGTTTCATATGGATCAACTTTCCCCCACTCACAAGGAACACATCTAATGAATGAACATTCAACCCTCTGTTGATCATATACGTTCATTGTAAAATAAAGATGAGAATGTTTTATCAATCAATAGGCACCCTGTGTAGGTGACTACCTGTTGATTGTCATATGCCTGTCGACAAACTATCAGTCAATATTCAACTTAGCATAAGTAGACAGGTCTTGGGACTGTCAAATTAAAGTGAAAACAGTTTAGTGTCTACACACTATTAACAGAGCAAAACAGAGAAAATAGTTGATTCTCAACAAACTATCAGTCGACGTTCAACTAAGCATTAGTAGAGAGGTCTTAGGACTGTCAAATTAAAGTGAAAACAGTTTAGTGTCTGTAGACACTCTACAAACTAGTAACAGTAGAAAATAGAGACAAGTTTTGCTCAACTGATGAGTAACACTGGATGACCCCAAAGTAAAGTTAAAAAATATATAGGCAGCATATCTGAACAGGAAAGAACATTTATTTGAAGTAAATTTAACTTTGTTCAGTAGTTACACAACATGTAGGTACACAGCAAGTACCATCAATACCTCTAAAAAAGACAATAAAACTAATGCATGTATTTATTTAGGTGTCACTTAGGCAATTGTTTAACGACAGATCGTCCAAAAATTGACATTCAAAAAGCTCAGTAAAGTGTACCATAACACCCAGTACCACTAGTTATGATACTGAGCAAACATATGTAATATATAACATCAGTTCTCATGAAACGCTTTGTTATGGTAAGAAAAAGATATATAATTTTGTTATGGACCAGAATATCTGAAGCTCCTAGTAGTTCGGGAGAAAATGGATTAACAGCAATGGTGAAACAAGACACACTGATTCAGCAGTTAGGTTGGACAAGTAAATGTAAAATACTTATTTTCTACTCTCTCTTCCTTGAAGTGTATGTCATTGTTGATTCTCAGTAAAACATAAAAAAAACACAACAGTGCCATTTTTTTCATTATGGACTCAAGATAAAACAACTTAATTATCACTCTCCTGTGACCAACCACTAGTTTAACCTGGTCCTGCCACTGTTATTTGAATGAGCACATTTGAATAATTTTTCGCTCTCTTTAGATCCAGTTGTTGGGTTACTAGCCACTCCAGGCCTGCTGTACTCCTCTTCAATTGAAGCAGTCGGGCTGAAGAATCCAGGAATCTTGTCCTATCACCCAGTTGATGAACATAGAAAGAAATGATCTGAGAATTACCACAAAATAGTTCAAATGCATTTTGATTTCCTTTATCTAAATCATTATAGCATTGTGGTTCCACATTAAAACACATAATGCTTTATATTGCTTTAATAAAATACATTTGGTACCCTAATCAAATACAATTCTCACTGAACCTTGAACAGATTGAAATTATTTTTTAAGTAAAGAAACATGTAATCTCTATGACCATTCTACACAACACCACATGCATAGACTCAGTTTTTGCTCACTTTAGACTGAAATAGCAATGTGCACTTTGAATGTGGAACATGCAAACATTTATTCAAATACAGTTTAGTGTCTATAAACACACTTTATTTAGACAGATACTTGTGAAGCTAGGCAGCGCTAGGCTCATGCTAACGTTGCTAATATAGCTAGCGCGCTAGGCGCGGCGCTAATGCTAACGTGGCTATGCTAGCGGGAGGCCGCGTCGCTAATATATATGACATTATTCTTACATACACAAAACGATATCTCACAAATACCTCAGTTAACTCACCAATTATTCCTTTTGGCCAATCGCAGCATACTTGTGACCACCACGGGTCTTCAGTGTGAAATGGATGGGTTGGTCAAGCTGGCTTTTAGCACATAGCTTTACTGTCCAGGCACACATCCATTTTTTAGCTGCCCAGGTCAGTAAAACGAGCCCTCTCTGTCTCGAAAAAGCCCTAACCACGCTGGGGCAGTTCAAGTGCTTGAAAAAGGTGGGTAATCGTAATGTCGATAATATTCGAAAATCCAGACTCCAAACATATTATCACCTTCCCAAAGTTTAAATACATATTTATAGATGTATCTATGTTTTTTTATATAATTGTTAATATCAGCAATGGCTGTATAAACCTCTCAAGATTAGAGGACCTAAATAGGCCTACATAGAGTGGTGTGCAATACAATGAGAACGTATAGTGGTTACTGATAAATAACAACTATAACCTGTAGGACATTATTGATAATATTGTGAGCAGAAATTATATGAAAAAAATATATATTGATCTATTAATGTGTATTTTAAACTTTGGGAAGGTGAAAATATGTTTGGAGAGACTTTATTTAGGAAACATATTTCATTTCTAACTGTATCGACATTACGATTTCCCACTTTTTTCAAGCACTTGAACTCCCCCAGCTTGGTTGGTAAGGGCTGTTTAAGCGAGAGGTCTCGTTCTTTACTGGCAGCTAAAGAGAAGGTTGTGTGTCTGGTCAGTAAAAGCAGCAGCTATATGCTAAAGACCGCTTGACCAACCAATCCATCTCACACTGAAGACCCGTGGTGGTCACAAGTATGCTGCCATTAGCCAAAGGGAATAATTGGTGAGTTAACTGAGGTATTTGTGAGATATCGTTTTGTGTATGTAAGAATAATGTCATATATATTAGCGACGCGGCCTCCCGCTAGCATAGCCACGTTAGCATTAGCGCCGCGCCTAGCGCGCTAGCTATATTAGCAACGTTAGCATGAGCCTAGCGCTGCCTAGCTTCACAAGTATCTGTCTAAATAAAGTGTGTTTATAGACACTAAACTGTATTTGAATAAATGTTTGCATGTTCCACATTCAAAGTGCACATTGCTATTTCAGTCTAAAGTGAGCAAAAACTGAGTCTATGCATGTGGTGTTGTGTAGAATGGTCATAGAGATTACATGTTTCTTTACTTAAAAAATAATTTCAATCTGTACAAGGTTCAGTGAGAATTGTATTTGATTAGGGTACCAAATGTATTTTATTAAAGCAATATAAAGCATTATGTGTTTTAATGTGGAACCACAATGCTATAATGATTTAGATAAAGGAAATCAAAATGCATTTGAACTATTTTGTGGTAATTCTCAGATCATTTCTTTCTATGTTCATCAACTGGGTGATAGGACAAGATTCCTGGATTCTTCAGCCCGACTGCTTCAATTGAAGAGGAGTACAGCAGGCCTGGAGTGGCTAGTAACCCAACAACTGGATCTAAAGAGAGCGAAAAATTATTCAAATGTGCTCATTCAAATAACAGTGGCAGGACCAGGTTAAACTAGTGGTTGGTCACAGGAGAGTGATAATTAAGTTGTTTTATCTTGAGTCCATAATGAAAAAAATGGCACTGTTGTGTTTTTTTTATGTTTTACTGAGAATCAACAATGACATACACTTCAAGGAAGAGAGTAGAAAATAAGTATTTTACATTTACTTGTCCAACCTAACTGCTGAATCAGTGTGTCTTGTTTCACCATTGCTGTTAATCCATTTTCTCCCGAACTACTAGGAGCTTCAGATATTCTGGTCCATAACAAAATTATATATCTTTTTCTTACCATAACAAAGCGTTTCATGAGAACTGATGTTATATATTACATATGTTTGCTCAGTATCATAACTGGTGGTACTGGGTGTTATGGTACACTTTACTGAGCTTTTTGAATGTCAATTTTTGGACGATCTGTCGTTAAACAATTGCCTAAGTGACACCTAAATAAATACATGCATTAGTTTTATTGTCTTTTTTAGAGGTATTGATGGTACTTGCTGTGTACCTACATGTTGTGTAACTACTGAACAAAGTTAAATTTACTTCAAATAAATGTTCTTTCCTGTTCAGATATGCTGCCTATATATTTTTTAACTTTACTTTGGGGTCATCCAGTGTTACTCATCAGTTGAGCAAAACGTGTCTCTATTTTCTACTGTTACTAGTTTGTAGAGTGTCTACAGACACTAAACTGTTTTCACTTTAATTTGACAGTCCTAAGACCTCTCTACTAATGCTTAGTTGAACGTCGACTGATAGTTTGTTGAGAATCAACTATTTTCTCTGTTTTGCTCTGTTAATAGTGTGTAGACACTAAACTGTTTTCACTTTAATTTGACAGTCCCAAGACCTGTCTACTTATGCTAAGTTGAATATTGACTGATAGTTTGTCGACAGTCATATGACAATCAACAGGTAGTCACCTACACAGGGTGCCTATTGATTGATAAAACATTCTCATCTTTATTTTACAATGAACATATATGATCAACAGAGGGTTGAATGTTCATTCATTAGATGTGTTCCTTGTGAGTGGGGGAAAGTTGATCCATATGAAACGTAAGTTGAGAATTGGTTGATAACAGCAGTTGATAGTCAACTTACTAGAAGTTGACACTCAACTGATAGTTGAATATTTGTAAAGAACATGTAATAAAAAGTACAATGTCTGTTGCAGACTATTTGTAAAAATAAATTAACAAAATAAAATGATCGTATAGTTAACTAACACTTGGTTGAATGCATGTTACATATTTGATGACAAGCTTTGTTAAGTATCAACTAACTCACTGTTTAATATCAACTAACCATCTACTAATAATGCAACTAATGGTTAACTGACAGTTAGTTGAATGCATGCTACGTGTACAAAACAACATCTACTAAATATGCAACTTATAGTTAACTGACAGTTGAATGCATTCTAAATATGTATCAACTTACTCATTGTTGAATATCAACTAAACATCTACTAATAGTGAAACCTATAGTTAACAGACAGTTAGTTGAATCCTTGTTTTTTTATCTGTTGAACAAGCTCTGTTGAATATCAACTAATCATCTACTAATAGTGCAACTTATAGTTAACTTACAGTTAGTTGAATTCATGTTATGTATCTGTTGAGATATGTAAACTCATTCACTGTTGACATGCAACTGCGTATCAACTGATGGCTTGTTGAGTGTCAACTGTGGACTATCGAACTAAAGTGTTACCAACTTTTGACATCGGTTACCAGAGTGAAATCTTTTGAACACACAACTCCAGCGTTGTCATGTAAACTAGCAATACGGGTCACTGTGGAAACGGTGAAGTCACAGCTCCGCTTTACACATGCGTATTACGTCTATCTTCAGTTTAACCACTGACTTTTGGCCTGGCATACAGCATTTTAGGTTCCTTTCTTGCTGATCTGTGTCTATGTGGAACTTTTTTAAACCCGTTTCTAGCTTGACAGTTATCGTTTTATAAAGCCTAAGTCTTTTAACTTGGTGAAAAAGAAAAAGAAATAGAGGTATGAAAGGGGAGAGGAAAGCAGGGTTAGTAGGAAAGATTGGAACGGGGAAACGAGAACGTTTAAGGACGGATGGAAATGTTACCTCCAGTGAAACAAGAACACCTCAACACAATCAAACTCAGTCAAGCCTATCATTGACAATCTAATATTCATACAGAAATACACCTCTGTGATTAGTGCAAATTGAGGGTTAGATAAACGGGCTTGTTGCCAGCAGGTTGCCATTTAAACCAGCAAAACACTGTGGGCGTACAGGGCAGCTCACTGTAGCCTGGAAAATAGCAGAAAAAGAATCGCCTCGACTTATTTATACATGGTCGACATTCTCTGAATACACAGACATTATAAAAATACAAAAAAGAATCACAGGTTTCTTTCATCTCCCTAAGTGATTGCTGAGCACAACAACACACTCCCAGAATAGATGTTTTGGGTAACAACTCCCCCACGCTGGCTGAATAATTTATTCCTACTTTTCCCCTAGAATATGGCTGGGAAATTTCTGCCAAAGAAACAAAAAAAGAAATCTAGTAAACATGAGCTCTTTCATATGTGCGTTTTAAAAAAAGGAAAAAACAGAGAGAATAAGTGGGCATTACAGGGTAGAAATGTTCCCCGGCATTTTTGGCATCCAGATGTCTGGTTTTATGACACGATATGGGAAAGGGAGGCGATGGGTGGAGGTCACATGGTGCATCGGCAGACAACAGGCATAACAAGTAAGTGTGCCTCTGAAATGTCCAAACACTGCACGCTTTGTACTCTAGGTATGTGTTGGCAGCGTTTTCAAAAAGCGTACAAGAGATCGAGGAAGGAGTAGGTCTGTGTAGCAACCTACAAAACCGCAGAGCTGTAGGCAACTTGGCGAGTGGCAACAGAGGGAGGGAGGGAGAGACAGAGAAAGAGAAAGAGAGAGAGAGAGAGAGAGAGAGAGAGGTGTGAAAACAGTAGATGAACAACACTGCTGCATTGTTTCGTTGCCAACTTGGACCGCTGCCACTTGTCATTCTAACACCCGCAACACTTAGACAGTAAATCTTGTGCGATTGTGGAGGTAGCATCTCGTCAAACAGGCCGGCCTTCTCGCCACACGGTGGAAATAAGAAAAAGGAATGCACTGTCACAACAGATATGAAACTGCTTCCTATGAGATAGAAATGCGATAAGAGTGGGAACCTAATCAGGTGTCAGGTTCAAAAGTTCAGATTCAAAAGCTTCCGTTGGTGACCCTGCTGAGGTTTGAGAACCTGAGCTTTAAGGAGCAAATGTACAATAAGGTCCCAAGTGTTTCCATTTGTGCAGGGATTTTAAAGGTGCACTATACATGTAATTCTTAGAACGTATTAATTCTCTAATCATAAATCAAAACATAATTATTGTGAGGCACTTGTAACCAAATGTAAGTCTAAAATATGTAAAACTGTGGGCCGTGCTTCTGTAAAAACAACAGTGAAACAGTAACTTTCCAGGTAGCTTCAAACAGTATTCCAGATATCCAATCTCACTGTGAGTAAAGTTGTTTATTCAGTTATGACAATATACCTTCCAAAATGTTCCCTTCTCTGACACGCCCAAAGTTGCATAGTGCACCTGTAACATGATAATTGTGTCTTTCCTCTCCATTGTCTCCTTCAGCAAAAAGTGTATTTCCGGAATAGTTTTATTCCATTATCTAATCTAATTTATCTAATTTATCATGACAAATTGGAATCCAATTCAGTTGGGTAAATAGTTTTCCTCGTCTTGTGTTTTTTTTTGTGTGTGTGTTCCTGCAGCTTATGTTTGCTTTTTTTGTCTCATCTGCACTATCATCACAGTCAATATTTTTAAATTCATATTTCTATCACTTCTCATCCATTCGTTATCACTTTGCAAATTAAGGAATTCTGGTCAAGTATAGTGCCTGGTTTGAGCATGAACAGCATGCCGGACTGGTTTTTCAATGTAGTGTGGTACAGGTACAAGACAACCTGTCCCTCTGCCGTGCATTACAACCTAATTAATCATTGTGCAGTCTGACAATACAATTATTGTTCAGCTTGTCTCTTGGCATCCGCCTGTTTGTTCCAGGAGTTTCTGTGTTTTTGAGTTGACGTGCATGTTTTTTTCCAGCATTGCCCTGTCAGAAAACAGGGACAACAATCACTTAAAAAGTTTATTACCGAGTGTTAAAATACAAATGAGGTATAATGAGGGCACAAAATGATCAAATAATCTCACAGGAATGCAACTCTTGTCACTCAAAAACCACCAGATGTGATCCGTTGGAAGCACATGACCCGAGGCTGTTTCCATTGTGTTGTGGGTGAGAAGAATTGAGTTTTTTTTTTTTTCTATCAGATAATGACAGTAGGAATAGTTGGCACCGTGGAAGAAACCAGCTACAGATAATAAAATGCCAAAGAAAATAAAAACATAAACCAAAAACAAACCAATGTCAAGTACAAAATGTAATAAGAAGCAGAAATAGAATGTTATTACTCTGATCGGATAACGACAGTAGGGATAGTTGGCACGATACAACAAGCCAACAACAGATCAAAAAATGCAAACAAAAGACAGATCATGTCAAATTCAAAACGTAGCAATAACCAAAAGGGTGAAAGATGAACTGTTTGGGGACAGAAGGAAGGAAACAATGTTCATCTGAAAAGGCCTCTGTGCCAGTTTTTTAGGAGGAGGGAAGAAGCAAGCATGTTGTATTGTTTAAATCAATTACAAACGTATGGTAGGTTTATGCGTTTATTTGCAAAAATACAATGCAACTGGAACATTTTAATTCAAAAGTGTCATCGAAACTGTACAAACTGGGATCAAAAGGCCTTCCCATCCCAAACACAACTTCTCAGTCACCCTCAAACGGTTTGAAGCATCTCTGCAATGTGTAACCAACAAATTCCCAGTTTGAATACTTGAAGCTGGACATATTACCTTTTACTTCTACTTCTGGCCACTCAAGGGTTAGATCCCTACATCCCCAATCTTTCCCAAGTAAGGGCTCAACCCACAACCGTCTCCCAAAACTCAGGGGACATTCTCAACCTCATACCACTAATGCACACAGGTCTCCTCCTGGCAGGCGTAGCGTTTTTTCCATGGCACAGACACAAACAGACACCAATATAGCCTCATATACAAGCATGTGTGGTCCCGTGGTTCACTTCCTTTTTTGTGTGTTGGTGTTTTCCACCGAGGTAAGGCAGGCATCCACAGGAGTGAATGAGTCTTTAAGTGCCTCTGGTGACTTTTGTGGGACAAACAAGCGGCATGGTCCCGTCCCAGCACCCCCAAAAAAACCTCAGACTGAGCTTCACACACGGCAGGAATTTGAGTGAATGAGAGAGTGGTGCCCTGAGTCAGCGAATGTATTTAGTCGTTTGATGCGCCTCTTTGGTATGCGCACGTCGTTCTTGGTTTGTGTGTGTGAGAATGCACCAAGACTTAATCAAACCATTGTTCCTTCTCCGACCATTGATGATTCCCGATGTTGCTATCACCAAAACAGCAGAAATACATTAACATCGTTTCCTTTGTTGACATGAGAACCAAAACTCCTCACCATTGCCTTAATTAGAGGGGTGAGCTTTCACTCACGCATTGTGTCTCTGAAAACGTTGGGGCAGCTCTGAGCGCCGGGCAGCTGCCAATCGGTAATGAAGAACAAAAAGCGGCACATCTGCTGTGGCTTTGGCGAGCGAGCACTAAAAAGCGGCCTCAAAGCAAACTCCAACCTTTTATAAGAACCATAAAAAGGAACACTCTTGGTGCCTGGGATAGAAAACAAGAGGGGGGAAAAAATCATAATAATAATCTGGGTAAACAAAATCTGATGGCTCTACAGAAACACGCTCGGATGGAAAGTTGACGGTGCACGGAGGCAACTGGAGGACAACTATCGACAGGGCTTAATCCATGGGACTGTAGAACTCATAATTCTTCCAACTGCGGAAACTGGACACCATCATTATACCTTCAGTATCTGAAGCTCAGGAAACATGCCCTCTAAGCACAAGTCTTGGCATTTGAGAGGTCCAACGTGTCGGATAGATATCAAGGGAAGAGCAGGTCCGAAGAATCACAGCATGTGAAGTACTTTTTTCTTAAATGTGTGGGTTTGGATTATCACAAGCGTTGAAAGGTGGTGATTTGATGCTATCCATTTTGTAAGAAAGGGATCAATTACAAACTACTTCCTTATACAACTGCTGAATATTTTGGTTGACGAGGGAGTGAGAGGCTAGACAAAGCTAAACTTTGGATCTTTTAGTATACTAAAGCAATCTGGGTCATATAAGTTTGAGAGCACAGAGAATCATGTCTTAAAGTTGATACCCTTATGCTTTATAGACACGACAAAGATGAACAATTTAAACGAACCAACTCAACACTATAGTTTTGGGTTGCCGATCGGAAGAATTTACAGAGACCCGTCTGGGAAACAGGTGACTTCCATTCATCCCAATCAAGACGTTTAAAGGAAACCCGTGGTAAAACTGCATATTTCAATGTCAGCAGGCATCTGCTCACACAATATGTTCTGTCCTCCTTCAAGCCTCTTTCTTTTTGCTTTGTCTAAGATGCGGTGGTGAAGTTGCTACCTGCTACCTGTTGATTCTGTTAACTGGCTGGTCAAAGGTCAGGATCCGTCGCAAAACCCCATCAATGGAGATGGTTTGCATGTAATAAAAGGTGCAGTGTGTAATATAGAGTATTTTCCAGCATTAAGTGGTTCTGGACTGCAAAGCTCTATGTCCACCCCCTTCTTGTCCTTGAAGGTGGACTTCAAGGACAAGAAGCTAGTATCTAAAGATGGTATCATCCACCACTGCCTCAAGTCTTTCCACAATATCGAGTGATGAGGTGAAGATGTATACGTTATTTATTCAATAGTACTTCTTCTTTGTCTTCCAACAGGTGAATTTCCCCATGACGGCCACTATCTATAAAAACGCCTCAGGCTGTAAAATTGTCCATTCTGTACTACTGTAGAAACATGGCAGTCCAACATGCCGGCCTCTGTGGAGGGCTCCCTTGTCTTATCTAAAACACTAATTTTAAGGTATTATACTATATAAAATATACTCATGAATATTATAATCAATTTTTACCAAGTCTGTTCTGAAAAAAATTAGAATACAGTCCAAACACTGTACCTTTAAGACATGTTAAAACAATTCTAAATGTAAGAGGCACAGTTGAATTGAGTTTAACGCTTGGTGCTTGGACGTACTGCTCTTAATCTGAAGACTCCAAGTTTGATTACTAACTATTACCTAAAAAACTGCACTTATCTCATTCAACATACCACTTATACAGTATAACCCTAACCCTCTTTGCCATAATGGGTATTGTGTGATTGTGATGGGTGGACAGTAGCAGCACACTCATTCCAATCATCAATGGGGAAAACATCCTTAATGGTATTAAGGATTGTTCTTCAACAGAAACAACTGCATGAAAGGTTTCCTTCATAAGAACACAACCAGCATTAAAGCATGACTAATTGGCCTTCATTGGAATTAGCAAACACAGTTGGAACTAATCTGTGACCAGACTGTTTGGTTGAGAATGACTAGTGTATAAAATACATTAGTACATGCCATAACAAGTCAGTTTTAGCAATTATGTGCAAACCAAAGAATTTGCTGCATCAAATAAAAGCTAGGCCTTGGTAATTTGCTGAACAATCCTGTTTGGCAGTTAAAAGAAGCACACAACCTCAATGGGGGGAAAGTAGCCTAGCACCACCCAAACAGCTCTTCTTGTAAAGGCAAAGGGAATGACGTGAAAGGTTTCGGTTTGGCAGCGCATGCAGGCGAGGAGGCTGAGAGCTGGAAAAGCCAAGTGAATCCCGGCACACCACTCCTCTTCCTCACGCTGCATTATGGGAACAACAGGCCCTGCAGCGGCAAATCCTATCCTCAAGTGGGAGCAGCTCTCCATCCTTCATCACTGCTTAAAATGTGATACCACACTCCTTTCCCCTCAGAGAATGACATGCTAATGTAGCACAAGGCTGAGCTGTTGTTGTTATCTGGTGTCGCTAATACCCGGTCATGCTACTGCAGGCTAAATGCTAGGTTACTCTCTTCACAACGACTTTGTTAGTTGTGAGGGATGCAGGGAAACAGCAGTGGGTATTATCGACTTACTTTACATACCAATCCATGATAACACCCAAGAAATGGTTTCATCTTTAAGGCACCTAAATGACCAATGAGCACAGTAAAATGTTCACCTTCATGGAGAAGAATAGATCATTTAAAGGCATTGTAATTGGAATTATTATGTGTTGACTTTCAATAGTGTCACTCAATACCTGTCAAATCACTGGCATTTCATAAGGTTCACACATGCTGCATATTCACAAAATTCGGTCTTCTCATAGCTTTGGTCCACAATATCAGATGTGCAGTCAATTGATTTACACTGACCTCATAACTGACCGCTTTATGATAAACTCGAAAGGCACATATATGGATAAGCTGAGGCATGAAGCAAGGTTCTCGGTTACGACTGTTGTTTATTTCCGGCAAACTTCCTTGTCCTCCTGTAATGTTATTCCCAAGTAGATCAAGTACCGTGTATTTCAAAAGGATTTTCCTATCCGAAGAGCTGTGTGTCCTTACATTTTTTAAATTAGCTCAGTGAGAAATTTGAGCAGAAAATCAAGCACACAGAAATACTTAGCCCCTTAACACTACCTCAGGGATGGAATAGCGATCGGGGAGCCTAAACGTTTACACTTCTCTTCAGGCCAGCGGCGGTTTGACACACGTCTTGGAGTCCCCGTCCGGTGAAGAACAATTTACGTCGTCCCCACTTCCCCTCTGGCTTCCTCTGCCTCTTTTCGTCAGCGTTTCCAAGATGAGAGGCCTTCCAGTTGTTATCTGGTGGTTTTTTTACTCGCTCATTTTGCGGCTGTATGTCACTGGGCTGCTTTGGTAATCCGCTGTTTTGGACCCGGCAGTGCTTTGGTCTTAATGAAGGGGCTGTGAAAACGTCAACAAAACACTGACCAGAGTTCCTTCCTGTTGGGGCTGGCTTGTGCAAAAAGCAGGGCGGAAAAGGCTGACCATAGAAAAAGCAGCAAAATAAGCTATTTTTGTTTCTAGTTCTTCGTAGAATTCCAGACGGATGCTTTCTCATTAGGATCTTGGAGCAATTTTCAGACCACGAGATTGGAAATAAAAGCCAAACTCAAAAGTGTGGGAATCATGTTCAAACGCTTGTTACTTCAATTTTGAGTGAAACTGTTCAACTGCCATATTTTCTTTAACAACACGCCTTAATATTATGTCAAATGTGTTTGTACTAAAAAGAACATCACCATCGCCTTGTTTTGCTGCCAAGGCAAATACTGTGATTAAAAAATGAAAGACATTTAATAGGTTATTAAGAGAGTGGGTGGGGTGATTTATGTTTGAGGAAATAATGGGGCATATGCTTTCATTATATTTTCTCTGTATATATCTGATCTTTTCTTTGTTCCTCCTCCTCCAAACCAAATACACGAGTTGAAGCGACACTAATCTTTTTAGCTGCTAGTGGAATTTCATACAAAGTGATTTAAATCCCCTGGAAATCAGTAAAAGTGATATAGTAATATAGACTAATGTTGTCTTAACTTGCCACAAAATTCCCACCAAAATAAATGTAAAACGTGTATGTTATCAACGTTTTGGTGTTGGGTACAGTCACCAGTGTCAAATTTCTGTTTTAACAGATTACATTGTTCTACCTAAATGTGCCCAGAGTCAAGTTAACAACCAATAATCTTAAATCCTGCATTATTCATATCCATATTTACTACCAGCATTATTATATTTCTTTGATTGACATCTCATCTAAAGACAGGTGCATTATCAGCAATGCACCTGTCTTTAGATGGGGCATTGCTGCACAACTTGCTTTGTTACTGTCACCTGTTGAACAGTGGAAATTAATTTGCAGGACTGTGTATTGTGCAGACTACATGCATGAGCATCCTCCAATTGGTGCATGAGCCAAACAAAACAGTCCCATTTATGTTATGCTTTTAAATCAGCTCCATAGCGCTACTAGAGGTCTAAAACTCCACAGGGAATCTTAAAATCATACTGTTTTAATGCATCACAGACTTGTAAGGGCTGGTCACAACAAGCTTGCTGTCAACACTTTACTCTACCCCTTGTTCTTGACATGCCTAGTTCAAACATAGTGTGTCTGTAAATCAAGAGTCCCCTCTCATGTCCAATTAGGGCAGCCGGCACGTCCCCCATGCTATGTGAAGTAGTAGAGGAGGGACAGATGCAGGACAGATGCAGGGTGGGAAGACTGTCTGCTTTGATGTCTCCCAACTGTAAGTGATGCACTTAAACTGTCATCGCACCAGACTATGTGGTTAGCCTGTTGACTGTGACACGCTCACTGTTGTCACTTCCTCAGGCATTTCTCTGTGGTAACCATCATTAGGCAGTGGGCTTTACTCAGACCAGCACAGGAGGAGCCTGGGATTCTAACGTTTGGTTCTGAGCACAGAGAAATAACGGGCAGATTATTGGGATCAGAAAGGTGAGGTGACGACTGAAAGAAATCCTGTCTGCAAAGGCTGTTTGATAAAGGAGAACACAGCAAACACACTGTGGCAGGTGTATGATGATCACTGATTTAAAAAATATGGTTCAGAGCAGCACACACAACAAAGGCAGGTTTGTGATTATGGCCTGGCTACCTTGGATAATGTTTTGATGGTAATTATTCACAAACTGCTGTCTCTATACCTGTTGTTATTAAACTGTAATTTTTGGTAGTTTTATGCGGGAAGTTGTTTGTGTGGTTATGTGTGTGTGTGTGTGTGTGTGTGTGTGTGTGTGTGTGTGTGTGTGTGTGTGTGTGTGTGTGTGTGTGTGTGTGTGTGTGTGTGTGTGTGTGTGTGTGTGTGTGTGTGTGTGTGTGAGTGTGTGTGTGTGCACGTGGTATGGAGATATTTGTATGGTAGTAAACGGACAACAAATGATCTGAGGCTGAACAAAGCAAATGAGAATTCATTCATCTGCAAGCCAACATTTGAAACTACACAGGCATGGATTTGTAAGAGCAAAATCAGATGTTAACATGCAATCTAGTTCATGCGTACACCCTTTTCTGAGTCCCTCAATTTGCTCCAGCTGTTTTGGCATTGGAACACCTATGTTTCGCAAAAGGTTTAACAAAATACTACTCTTTGTCTCTTCTCCTGGGGGTTAAAAAACACCACTGTCTTAGCTTTCATTTTGAAAGTAGCTGCCTGGGGCAACTGGCTGTGTTGGCCCAAGCTGCCTCAGCCTCAACCAGACACAAATCAGAGTAACAAGGGATTGGTTTCAGGGGCTGCCAACATCCTCACAAACACACTGAACTACACACACACACACACACACACACACACACACACACACACACACACACACACACACACACACACACACACACACACACACCACAACAGATACCTTACAAGATGAACAAGAGTTTGACATTGTCCATTCTCGGACATGCTGATGATAAACGCATACATAAAATGGAAAACAAATTTACCGGCAAAAACAAGTAAATATATGTAACTAAGTCCCTGTCAGTGTTTCTCTCAGACACACACACGCACCGGGCTGCTGTACAATCAGGACTCACCCAGTTGTTTGCACTGAGCCTGCTGTAAGCGAGCCAGAGATAGACTGCCACACGCTTCCAAGGCAACAATGGCAGCCAGTCCGGGGGGTTTGGAGGGAGGCAGGGTTGTGAAGCCCCCCCCCTCCATCCTACAGCTGCCCTTAGGTCTCCAACATTAGGTAATAAGCTGGCATCAAGGACCAAATGTCAATTTGTTGAAAGCCAAGGCCCTTTGACTCAGCTATTGACTGGTCAGAGAGATGAAAGAATCATAATGCACTGAGTGGCATGTGGCCTTGCATTTGTGGCTTCAATAAAAAAGAAGAAAGCTTGCCCCATTATCATACAAGCATTCTCTTAACAATGCTGCCAGGAATGGCTGCTGTGGGGTTTACCCAGTCGTACTATTATAAGTCAGTAAGGGATGGGAAAACAGTGCAAGAGGCAGAAGAAAATGAGGCAAAGAGAGACACACTAGCACAGCTCGCTTTCTTCCTTCAGATATACTGTACGTGCTCACAGCAGGACAACAAATGTAATACACAAGTATTTTAACATTTCATGTCTGGCAAGTAGCTTGCTGTGGCCCAAAAGCGGTGCTATCAGAGCGGTGAGACAGAACCCAAACAGCTGTAAAACCAAAATAATGAGCTGAAATATGCTTAGGCTGCAGAGTCAAGTGATAAGTCTGTGTGTTCTCAACTATGTGCTGTGAGACTCCAGTCGTTTGATCCATTGTTATTGTACAAATATTGTTTATAGCTCCGCTCTAAAGAGGAGTAAACCAGGGAGGGGCTGCCAATCAGTGCTTGTTCACCGGCTGTGACTGCTTGCCCTAGTTGCATCATGGTGTGCTGCTTCTCCTAATATTCAACTGAAGCAATCAAACTAACTTTTTAACAAGATAAAAAGTTATAGGTGAGGTGATTTTGGGGAATCCCTGTTGTCAAAATCACTTTGTCTAAATCAATGGATATCGGCAGAAAATAGAAAATGCAGTGTGATTACACAGCCTAGGCTTTATAAATGTGTATGTCGCTAGCTATAGTCCGCCACATTTGTTTACATACCCGTTTACAGAGCCTAGGCTTTTTTTTTTTTTTAAGATATTTTTTTGGCATTTTAATGCTTTATTGATAGTGTAGAGAAAAAGTTGAAATGGGCAGAGAGGGGAGTGACATGCAAAGAACGACCGCGGGCTAGAATCAAAGATATTCACTGATTTTGACTAAAGATTATTTTGACAAAAGCAAATTCCAGAATCGCTGACTCCACCTTTAAACGGGAGAATTTGGCACGTCAATAGGTTTAATGGTGCACAGCCTAAATTTCCTCGCAAGGTAACAAAGCTTCTCGGCTGAAATTTAACACTGTATATGCAGTGAGGAAATTGGTCTGACTGTATAGAATTCTACTTAGTTGGGGAAATGTTTGAAGGTATTTAAGGTACATTTGATTATAGAAGTACAGGAATCTCTCTAGCTAACACACGCACATGCAAACACACACTCAAACCTGACCTACATACCGCAGTGGCCGCTCTTTGCTCGCCACGGCCAGCGGCAAACTGTGAATCTCCAGAAACAACTCTTGCTGCAGTCGTCTGGCTTGTCTCATTCATTAAAAAAAAAAATGTATTGTGATGTTTACCTTTAAACACATGTGAGCCTCATAAAGCACTGCACATGTCAGACAAAAAAACAACTCAGTCATGGCTAGTTGCTCAACATCTCCCACACTGTGTTTTTAGTATGAAGAGGAGAGGCTGTTGAGGATTTGTTCACATGAGGATCCGTCGGGTGATGTGCTAAGACTCCCTTTAGATTCCTAACCATGATTTTTACAAAGCCCTTTTTTCTGCAGCTTTTGGGGAAAAAAAAGTTTGGAAACATGATTTTTTCCAAAAGCCAAATGACTAAATAACAACCTCTTTCCACATGTGCAGAGGTCTACAGAGAAAAAACCATTAACACTGTCTAGGCCAGGGACTTTGATTTATGGCTACATCTAACTGGACCGTGCAATTGATTATGGAAATGGTCATTTTTTTCGATCGACATATCGGACACTTGACTTATTCTTTCCACTCACGTTTAATTCCTTCATGCATGACAATGATGAGAGCCCCTAGTCCAGTTGAGAGAGTGTGAAGAGGCTGTTTTGGGAAAATCTCAAGCCAGCTGTCAGACCTAACAGGATTTTTGCCTTTACAAAGCTTACATACACAGGTGGCTCATTGCACAATGTAATTATGTTAAGTGTATACTATACATACACTGTAGGGATAATCTAGACTGGATCAATGCATAGAAGGTGGATTAAACAGAGGATAAGTAATAGTTCCCGTCCATTTTAAATCATGTCAATATGTAACACTTCCATTTCCACTGCCGGTATTAATTCATCAATTTGCATATTGTAAAGTAGAGATTCTGATCTTACACATTCACTAACAGTGTAATACAATGTTCATCAACCACAACACTTAACCAAACCAAAGAATGGCCCCGTCTTTTTTCCCCATTTAGTTTTTCTCTCACAGCTTTTCAGCCACTGACCTAATGGAATATATGTCCTGGCTTTGCTTTGGATTGAGGGCTCCCACAAATGCAGCTGTGACTTTTGTCACATGTGCACCAAATGCAGGAGGACTTATTTAGTTCACGAGCCATAGTTCTACGCTTCCAAAGGGCTTTGATTTGTTTCCATACTTGTTGGAATGATTATTGACTATCAGATGAAGGACTTTGTTCCAAAATTGCAACAGTTTTCCCCCTAAACAATGAAACTGATTCTGTCAAGTTTCGAAACACACAGATGTATTTTATTTTCCAGATTGTTACTATTAGAGAACTACCTACCAGTTGTGTCAGATGTTTAAGATCGACTCTTTGGAAAATAATCGTTGTCTCCATGCCACATGGGGAAATGGCTTGATTACCTTTATTATAACCTTCATTTTTTATTTAATTAATTTTTTTAACAATGATTAAAGCTCCCTGATGGTTGCCATTTTTTTTATTTTTGACCGACCAACCACAAAACAGACACAGCTCTTTATAATTGTCAGGACACTAGGACATGCTGGTCAGATGATGGCAAAAAATACACATTTAATTCCTTTAAAATCCATCTAAAATCCGTCCAAAAGACATGCAAATAAAGTGGAGATACACTTTGATGTGCTCTAACCCCGCGGCCCATCGTAGCAAAGTGCTGGAAGGTTAGCTGAAATCACAGCATCTGTCAAACAACACTAATCCCTTTGATCTATACACACGGAGAGTGAGCGTCTCCCATCCCGGGCTGACCACTGACCCTCTCCACACCCCCCTCTTGTGGTAACATGGTGTTTGAGGTCAGACTGGCTGTGTGTGCTGGCTGGAGATAAGCTTCCCTCCTCCACACAGTATAAATTAAATGATTAAAGTGAACCAGCCATGAACTGCTGTCTAGCCCGGTCCTGTTGGGACACTATACTGCAGGCTTTAATCCCTATGGAGCTAAACACACTGGAAGCTACTGGAAGCCATTTGTCACAGGTCATGTCATCCTGTTGTACTGATTCAGTCTTGGTGCAATCTTAATTGTCATTTTGGCTGGTGGAAGATGTAGAAGATAGGATTTGATTATATATAGAGTTGCTTTTTACTTACATTTCCTTTTGGTCAATTTGGTATCCCTAAGAGAGTCAGTGATTCTGGAGAATGCTTGTTGTCAAAATAGATTTTTGTCAAAATCTGTGAATATCTCCTCACGGTCTGCGTACTATGTGTGTGCTGAAAATAAATCCAGTGTTTAAACACAGCCTAGGATCTATAAACGGGCATGTTGCTGGCTATGGTGGGCCCACCTCTGTTTGCATACCCTTTATTTACATACCTGTTTACAGAGACTAGGCTGTGTATTAACACCAACTTTTTTTCTTCAGCACACAAACAGGACGGACAGGTAGCATAGCATGAGGAGATATTCACTGATTTTGACAAAGGGTGAATTGACAAGTGTTCTACAGAATAGATGACTCCACCTATTTAACCAAATGAAGGCTTGATGTAAAGAGGGGAACAACTACCACTATCTGTAGGCTACACACTTTTGAGAGGGCACAGGAAAACAAACACAGACACCATTAGAAAAAACAAAAATAATAATAATAAAAAGATTACAAGGCTTAGGGAGCTCTGTCCCTGAGAAAATACTTTCTAGTCTGCTGGCCTGCTTCAGCTCAGCTTTCTCGTTCACGGCCAGCTATCAGCGTCCCCAACATGGAAATAAAAACAGCAGACAGAAGTGCAGAGGGAGAGAGTATGTGTTCTATGGAGAGGAACGGTCGGGGAAATAAACTGGAGGCAGGTGAAGAGGATGTGTCAGAACAGAATGAATGTTTTCAGCCCAAAGCTTAGAGGCCAGATAATAATGGAAGATATGAAGAGCAGACTCTACGTTTGACCATAAACTTTTATGCAGGGGAGAAGGAAAAAGTTATGGCTCAGGCTCTTGGCTATGATTTTTTGCACACATATAGCAGGTGTTAGTCTCACTCTGAGCAGGTTAGGTTTCTGAGCTACTAATGTATTTAAGCTTGATTTGCAAGGTAGGGATGAGTGAAATTGATTGCTGCAATTAATATCACACAATATGAATATTTTTTAGAGTCAAATATACATTGTGACAAATTACGGGAAGAAGGTTTCTCAGTGAAGTGTTCCACCACACAAGCCTTCAGCACTTTAACAGCTCCTTGTCATATATTCTCCCAGTCTCTAAAATCTAATGGTGGGGTGAGCAGCATTGGTTCAAATAGATATACCTTCACTTGGTATTTTGATGATGGTAGTGGAGCGAGCTGTCTATTATGTCACTTTAAAGTCCCGCAAAGGAGATGAATTAGGGGTTGGGTCCGACTGTGAAGGTCGTTGCATATTTTTTTTTAATATTCATCAAAGCGTTACGTGAGTCTTGGAACCCTGCATGGAAACCCAGGGGATTTCTCTAAATGGTCACCTGTCTAGGTATTGATATGAATGTATGCAAACTTCACATATGAAACTGATTAACTGAAATATCTTTGTTTTAAATTACATTTAGCCTGTAAAAAAAAATATTTGGATGACATTTTGTAAAATGATAACACCACAGATAAATTCATACAGATATGATAATAATATGACCTTATTATGGAACCTTTCATTTATTCAAGATTTGCGCTTGCAGTAATTTTAAAAGAAATACGCAACAAGATATAGTAGGAAAAAAACGTTTAAAGTGACACTTCAGGATTTTTATTAGAAGACATTATTTTTGATGATATAAATTCCAGGGTATCAGGTAATTCTGAGGGCCTTCAAACCTAATGGGCAGAAATTGTTCTTCACCCTCCAAATTTTCTCAACAGGCTCAATCCAGGATAATCTGGATTACGCTATAAAACCCCTATTCTGAATCAACATCAGATCTTGTATTTCTCCCGGCTTACATTGCCAATATACGTAACAAGCCTGGGTGAGGAGATAATCCTTTCTGTAGGGTCCCAGACGGGCTAACACGGTCGCTGCTCTCTGAGTGGCATACATGTGGTGAGAAGGGAGGGAAATCTGATAGGGAAAGGTCCGTGACCCGTACTATGTGGGTGTTGTAAATACACACACACACATACACAAAAAACACCGACCCACATCCATTTACGGTGTGTAAATAGTTATTGGAGGTTTATCTCTGAGCGACTTCATTCGGGCACACCTCACTGAATTCGCTCACAGTTCAAGGCTCATCCCGTCCCACTGAAGATAATAAACATTGATCTCCAATTTAATTTCCTAACTCCCTTTGTTGTTTTTTTGCGGTCCTGCGTCCCCTTTGCATCTCGCACTCTTTGTCTTTTAAAAAATTATTATTTTGTCTTTTGTATCAGTCCAATTAACTCGCTCAAAGTCCATGCCGTGAATGCTAATACATACTGCTAAAGCAATGACTAATTTGATATATACCGGTAATCAAAAACAAACAAGCGTTTTGAATGAACCAAGCTCATCATTTTCATGCTGTTCATTCCGACCGAATCAGATGGGGATCAGAGCTTACAAACCCCAGCAGGGTGGAGGACTCTGAGTTGCGTATTTATTCACGGCTTGGCCTGTGTGTTATCTCATCAGTTCAAACAGGCCGAACACATCGCCGTTTCTCATTTCAACATGGTGCTGATAAGAATGTGCACTGGTGGCATGTATGTCCTCCCTAATCTGACCATATGGGCTTCCAAAACATGGAACACACATGAATCACAATTTAAGTACAGACACACATCTACACACAACCTGACACAACCTGAGGGCACCTTGAACGAGAACCTTAGCGAGTCACTGTCAAAAGAGAAACGCAAACAACTTCTAAAAAACACCTTCAATTCACTTTGTTATTCACTCGAACGCAAACAAATGTGTCATCATGACAGTAGCAGCTGCTGCTAACTAATGCCATGTTTCACTCCTTTAATACATGTGTTTAGAAAAACGTCAGATTGACCTTGCCTCAGATTTTTTTTAAAAGGCAGTAATTATGCAAAACAGAAGTGCAGCCCTCCCTTCCGAGCCCCCCCTTTTGATTAATAGGGTCTGTGTCTGGCATAGTTCAGTGCAGATTGGATTTACAACCTTGTAATTGATGGGTGAACTCCGACTGCGAGACAATCGTCAAGACAGGATTTCCTCCCGAGCCGCAAGCGTGAAGCAACCCGGCGTGCAGAGGACGCAGAGACGGTGTACGGAATGAGAGCCAAACCATATGCTGGTAAAGTGAACCCAAGATGTGTGGGGATTTGTGAGAGAGGTGAATCGCAGGTCCCCCTTCCTCTGAGTGGTTTTCAGATTGGAATACAGATTGAGGACTGGGCTGAGCGGGAGAGGAGCGGACGGAGCTGGGTTTAATGGAGGACAATGGCGCCATAGAGGGCGAACAATGAGTCTTTCACCCACCTGAATGTGTGCGTTGAGTTGAGATGAGATCATAAATTGGTAGATAGGGAGGAACATAGGTGAGGAATGAAGGACATGGAGGGGTTGGGATGAGGGGAAAGTGGGTCTTATAGGGGCCTCGGAGGAGAGAGTGGAGGGAAAATAGAGGGGGGTTGTGTTTACCTTTAGGGCTTTCCTTGACACAATCCAATAGCAGCAAGCAGGGGAACTTGTGTGGACATGGAACGCCTCGAGGGGCTGACATGTGTTCCCGCTGAGAACATGGCGTTCAGGTGAAAGAAATGCAGTGGGAAAACAAATAAATGGAGATGCACAGATAGCACACATAATACACTGTGCTATCACCTTCCTGGAAGGTGTAGGCCACATGCTAAGTGCCAACAGGTCATAGAAGCGTTGCGCTAGTTGTACAGGTTTTTCAATAGTGTAGGCTGCATGGTTTCACCTAAAGGATGCAAAATGCACTTTTACATGGATTTCCAAAATTGATATGAGTCCTTGGTATAACTAGAGACTCCCAAAGTATAGTAAAAACAACCCTCTCTTTTTCTAGAACTCTCCCTATCTGAAACCCTAGTCAGATGTATCTCTCCTTATGATGTCATAGAAAACAAATTCTTCCTTTTCCCTTGACAAAGCAGCTTGTGGCCATTGAATATTTTATTTTATTTTTTATTTAACCTTTATTTAACCAGGAAAGTCTTATTGAGATTAATTAATATGATTTTTAAAATGTTATACATTGACCGACCGGCCCCGTAACCCTAGGAAAAATGTCCATATTGGACAATTCTGTACCTCATAATTTAAGACCGGTGTCCAATGCTACTGCAAAAAGTAGTATGCGGAAACCACAATCGTTCCCTTTTCTTAACCTAGTGTCTGAGATGCCTGGCCCCTGCCTGCCCTACCTTACATGCCATAACCACAATCCACCCCAGTATTGCAGAAAGACCATTGGCATTGGATGTAAAAGAAAATATAACAAAAAAATCAAGGTCAGGTCAATTTTATTTGTCCCAAGAGTGGTCATCATTTAAAAAAATACAAAATAAACCTTTGTCACTAAATGTGTTTCACTAATTTGTCCATGATGACATTCTTGTGGGTTGGGTTCAACTTGCCTGCATAGTCTTCATTATACAGTCGTTAAACTGAATGCACTTTCTAATTTCCTGCTTAGTTTTCGCAAAACACACTGGTCCGGTCATAGAGCACCATAAATTGACCATAGCGTCCTACCTACAGTCATTAATGTTTGACAACTCAATAAAGAAAGCATTTACCAAAAAAAATCAAAGACTTGGCATGCCTAATGAATCAAATTAAATTAGGTTTAGGGGCTTTTTTTGTTGCATCAGGGCCAAGTGAATGTCTAAACATGAGTCCTCTTTTACCAAGTTATCTACATGTGTGGCACTATGACCCTCCAAACCATGCCAATGTTACCATGTTTAAACCACATAGGACCACACACTGGACTAAGAACCATCACATACTACTAAAGGACAACCAGCAGAGTTCTGATGTGTTTCCATCCCTCCCAGATGAACGGAACATCTTCTATACATGCTTTGTGAACAAATTGCCAGTTTAGGAGGTACAAAAGACCCAGGACTCAGTCCAATGATTATGTGTGCAGATCCTTCAAAACGACTTATTCATAGGGCTAAACACTGGGCTATGTGATTGTACCTATGTCTACTTTGCTATTTGTTAACGTCTCTTTGCCTATTACTTACATTTACATTACTGCTTATTCATTTAATCAATACTTTAATTGAAGTGCATTGCAGAGGAAAAATAAAATAACTCGACCTTCAGATGTCTGTTGTTCTTGAAGTCCAATAAACCCCACTTGTATGGGCCAATGTTTCACAGTTTTTGCTTATAAGCAAAAATCAAATATTATAAGGACTCCTAGAGCATCAGGTTTTTATAAGACAGCAGCTTTACGTAGATATACTAATTTGGTAAATGGAGTGCATTAAAAATGTCAACAGTATCACAGTGAAGCATAAGCAAGAGAAATGCATGAAGGGGGACTTGTAAAACTGCTCCTACTTTATGAACGAAGCTTTCTTGGACGGTATGGGAATACCTGTCAGGGTATGCTTCTTAGACAGCGGATGTTTTCCATTTTGTTGCCAGTGGTGGACAGATTATTTCCGAACGCTTCTGCTCCACTGGGACGTCTCTCCCTCAAATGGCTACTAGCTGATGTTGACCCATCTGGGACTGTTTGTACAACGGTTGCCAGTGGTACCCAGATGCCAAATCATTGGAAGAGTGACACCAACTGATGAATTTGGGAAACTCTCTTTAAATCATGCGCCCAAGCAGGTTGTTTATAATTCACTGTCAATCAGGGATAAAAGTGATAACACTGTTATCACTTGTAGGTCGTAGCTCCTCACACCTGGTGCCATGCACTTTGTAACCCATGTTCAACATTCTCAAAAGCTCTCTGACAGGGCATTAATGGCGGCACACACAGTGTCTGGACCCGGGGCAAGGGAAGTTAAGGGAAGTGTTTTCCAGACCGTTATTTGACCCCAATGCTGGGGGTAAACATTCAGCTAGACTGCTGTCCACTGACAATCCTCAATAACCTGTGTAGGCCTACCTCAGAGCAGGCTAGAGGCTTTTCAAAACAAGGAGCTCACCAAGTTTTACAAGCCGAAAATCTCCATGCACAATGCGGAAATTAGTCGAGTTTGCTGCAACATAGCAGAACTAACTCTTAAAACAACCTTTGGAAGTGCCAATACATCTATATATTGACAGGTTGCGACACACATAGCATTGTTGGAAACAAAAATGTAGAAACAAATATATGAGAAATAATGTGATGGATTATGATAATAAACCGAATAGAAGGAATAACATCCACCTCTCCAAAGGGAACTGTACAAAAGAACAAATGTTTTTTGGTGTCTGTTTAAACATAACTTTGTTAAAATACTGGCAATACATTCTCAAGTGATCTCCTGGATTCCGGGCAGCACAGAAAAGGTGTCCGTGAAGGTAAGAAATGACAGCAGACAGCTGGACTCAGGTGCTCAAGGCACAGCGGTCGCTGCATGAAAAATGCACATTATACACTAATTATATCAAGGTCAAAACAGTTGGGATCAAAGAGCATAGCAATCACTCCGGTTCTCAGACGGCCAGAGTTTACAAGAAGCCCGCTGTCTTAGAAATAAGGCGACTCTCAGCCCATGTTACCCGAAATAAAGCAACTTTGGAAACTGAAATGAAAGAACAAAGGGAATAAAATTGCACAGGGGGAAGGAGAGAGCATTGTCAAGCGTGCGTTTTGTTCTGTGTGAAGAGTGACAGGAGAACAGAGAACAAAGTGTAAAGGAGGAGCAAGAGGAGACTGGAGGCAGGGAGGAACAGAGACGGAGTGGAACTAAGACAGAAGCTAGATTTCCATCCGACTGTCTTTTTTTTCATTGCCATTAAAAAAGAAATTCACTTTGTTTTAGATTGAAAACAGCAGGAAGGTTAAAGGAATTCACTTAGACTTCAACGCATTGCCATAAAAAGGAGACAAAAATATAAAGAAGTGTTCTATATTATATGACAGACTTTTGGCAAAGTTCTGGCCTACCGTACCATAGCGTGCATGACCCTAAGTCAAACCCTAAGCCCGAAAACTGTCAGGGCTGGGAGGGGTGGGGATGTATAGAGTGAGCGACCACAAGTGAGGGGAAAAGAGACGGAGCGGGGCTTAACGTGAGGGAAAACAGAAGAGCAGGGAGTGCTGGGTGGTACAGAGAAGTAAAGAGGAATATGAAGGGGCAGTGAACGGGCCTCCATGTCCAACAAGAGTGAAGTGAACCAGAGCAGAACTCATGTAGGTCAGAGCCTGACAGGGAAGCAAATCTTCTGTCTGTGCAAAACATACAGCTCTTTACATAGTTTGGATCTCTAAAACTCAACACACACACACACACACACACACACACACACACACACACACACACACACACACACACACACACACACACACACACACACACACACACACACACACACACACACACACACACACACACACACACACACACACACACACACACACACACACACACACACACACACACACACACACACACACACACACACACACACACCAATTCCCTGCACACAAACCAGACCAGCAGGGACGTCACGGCCCCTGAATGAAAAGACTGGATTGTACACTTCTGCTGGCATTGCTCTAAAGCAAGGAATTATTTTCTTTCTTTGAAGTCTTAAAAACTTCAGTAGAATAATAAAAGTGAGTGAGTCAATGCTCTTTGGAGCATTATTCCAACGTATAGCCGTGGCCTGAAAAATACCCAGGGAGCTGCAGCAGGGGCCTGAGTGAAACCGGATCGGGAGCTCAGCGGGGGGGATGGCGTGTGGGTTCGGAAGCCGTGCCTTTAACGAGGTGTGGAGCTGATGGACTCTCGGCCCGGGTCAAACTGATTGGCCCACTCCCTGGCCCGGCCTCTCTGTGTGGGCCTGAGCAGCACCCAGGACCAACCCCCAGAGACCATCAAACACAGGCCCTCCGTGCTGCCAAAACTGCTCCAAAAAGCCCATTATCGGCCCTGGAATTAGAACATTTGTCTCCTGCCAAAGCCCTTTAATATCAACAGCCCGTGTTTTACATGAAAAGGATTTTGCTGACACGCATTCACAGCAACTTGAAAAGACTCTTAGAGAAGAAGAAGCAAAATAACTGTGGAGACCAGAGGAGATATGAATCTCACTGTACAGTGGACCATTATAAAACCTAACTATTTTCTTAGTATTAGATGGTCAGTTATGCTACCGTGCTACTGTAGGAAAATCTGGTCACTATTTTTTTTTTAGAATTGCTAGGTTTTTATGACAGCTCTGTTGTAATTTTTTGAAAGCTGCGCTCCTGTGATTAATGGTCTGTCTTTCATAAAGTTGGAAGACTTGGAGTAGAGCTGGCCAGAAGGAATTGCCAAAATTGTTGCAGCAGTGGTCGATAGTGCTTGTTGTCATTTGTGTGGGTTAAGCTCCAACGAAAACGATGGGTATTACGATTCCCATGGTTGTACTTAATAGCGTCTAACTTTTGAGTTGTAATACCAACAAATACTCTAAAGTCCTAGTTTGGGTCTACATTTCAGAAAATGCATTATATTTTGTTGAGCTAACTTATCATTCATGTTGTAATGAAAATATATCTTACATGTTGTACATACTCATAACAGTTGTAATTGTTTGTCATACAGATAAGAAACAGAACCAAGACGTCAAAATGTTTATTCAAACATGAGACAGTGTTAAAACTGCCTGAATCACTCTCAAATCCAACGTTTGCGCAACTTTAATTTTTTTGGAATACTTAAGATCATTAGGCTCACATGTAGGCAGTTTTCCTTTAAACTAAAACTACAAAATCTAATAGACAGTTGCCTTTTTCATTGTTACTGTGTTTGTATTGAACTGCAGTAAACACTCAATCAGCCCTGTGTTTGGGAACCAAGAAAACCTTCAGTGGGGAATATGACAAGTCAAACAATGCACAGTGGAATATAATATATGATAAACTGACTCTTTAAAACACAGTCCTCGACTCTTTCAGAATCTCATGAAGCCATATCTACCTCATCACCTCAAACGTACCTGCAGACTAACCCCAGACGTGTAATAGCCCCACCCATCAACAGATGGCAGTGTTCTGTCTGTGATGGGGAGGGGAAGAGAGGCAGCAGCAACACAGCAGACCCCTGCAATGAGGGAGGCTGCTCTAATCACAGCTCTAACCTTGGGAGACGAGTGTAAGGCTGCAAATGAGCCGCCCGAGCATGAGATTGGGCGGAGCTGTGCTTTCTCCCCACAGAAATCAAAGATTAACATCACTTTACATTCATATTATGAGCGTTTAGCTGATGCTTTCATCCTCGTCACAAGTCTGAGTAGGATAGGCTTCAGCTGCTAGTTCGCCAACTCACTGAGGACACATGTGGAACCTGTCACATTGAGACAGTGGTGAACTGATGAGCAGATTGTTTAAGCCATCTCCTTTATGATTTATGTCCATATGTCCTCATATTTAATCTATTCGTAATTAAGGGCGAGAAGAAAATGACCTCGTTAACATCTCTAAGAGGGGAGACAAATCAGAGAGGAGAGGGGAAAAGAAGGGGCTTGAGAAAAGAGCCAAAGAGGTGGGAGGATGGAGAGGTTGGGACCAGGGAAAGAGGAGGGGGAAATGAGCAGGAAAGAGCACCATACAAAGGGAGAGACAGATTGGGAAGGAAGATGCCTTAGATTGGGAATGTCGGGGGGGAAAAGGTTGGTTGCCTCTTCAGCACTTCTCCTTGATAAACGGAGGGAAAAGGTAGCCTGGATAGATCCTCTTTTGTCTTGTTTAGCGAGATGTCGAGCGCTTCATAGCAAGGTCTAAAATTGGGCTCCTGTAGGGCAGAAACAGCCCGAACCCGAGAAGACGAGAAGAAGTTGATGTATGCAAGAGTGTGGCGAGCGGGTGCATCTGTACAGTGGTTTACATTCCAGATAGACATTTTAGACATGGGGACCTATTTTTAGAGCTTCTTAATGATACCTTAAGTTTGTTTCAGATCAACTTAAACAGTAACAGGCCATACAACAGTACACTCAAACAGCAATCCGTCTCCATGGTGATGGATGTTTCCCTGGTTGTGGTGGAGAGTGCATTTCAAAGTAGTGTTACATCTTACCCTTTGTAGACACTTTGTAAAGCCCAAAGAGGCAGATAATGTTAACACGTTTTAATATATTATTCTAAAGTGCCATGATTTCTATTTAATCTCAATAACTTGGATATAATGAGACACTTACTTCATACATAATTGGTGTCAGTAAGAAATACTACAACATGCATCATTTTGAACTGCATAGGCTAACATAACATATAGCAGGCTGACAATATAATGCAGCCATGAGACTATAAATACCACTCTCTTGTCGGTTGTCGTAATTTAATATAACATTTTTTGATAGATTGTACAGAGCTATTAACATCTACTTTTGCAAGAAGTGTACAAAGTATGAAGGTATTTTCTTTTATATGTGGGGTTGTTCACAGTTTGCAAATTTGTAACAGTAATTCCTTTGTTGTTCCTTTGGAGCACTCGAGCTCATTTGAATCAATTACTGACCAGACTTGTTTCTTCTGCACTTCCTTATCCCCCCTTCACGACTCAGTACCTCTCCTCCTGCTGCTCAAATAAACATTACCTCCCACTATCAGCAGCTCCCATTCACCACACACTGAAAGATGATAGTAAATATTTGGGTTATTCAAGCAATAACCACAGCCCGATCCCCCCCCCGCCCTCTCCAGTATGATAAAATAATGCTGAAAAATGCTTATGATAGGGTCGACTAGTGGCTCAGCCGCCCATTGCCAAAACCACATACTCAAACCTTGGCACAAAGAAATACGGCTTACGCTAAGCTTTTCGAAGACCCTTTCTGCTGACTTTCCATTTCTGAACAATTTAATAACTATCAGTTGTAATAGAAAGGTGAGAAAGGTCCTGAGACAGAGACACCTCTTGCTCATATCTGCTGTGACTGCATGTTGATAAGGAGGACGGGAGGTCACTCGGTCCACACATCATTTACATTTAAGAAGGCAAAATCTAATTATTTTAAAAGGTTCTTCAAGGAATTTTCGATTTGTGCTAATTCTTGCACCCCATTTGGACGAAAGCGGTAGTGTTTTCACTACGCCAGCTGTAGTTCCTGGGTCATGATCATCAGAAGAAAAAATTTACTGTTTTAGAAATATTTAAAAGTTCCTCGTACCTTTAAAGAAGATAATGAGAGTAGTGTTATGTAGCAAATATCTGTCCTGGCGAGACCAGCGTGATCTTAAAATCCATTAAAACCCTACATCACGTCTCCTCTACCTCTGTGTTCCTCTTTCCTTTGGGAAGGCAAAGTGTGAACTAGTGTGACCAGGCATGCAGTTATTGCTGAGGAAGTGAGTACAGAACATAACATAATCACCTCTTTTTAAAAGCCAATGAACAATAAAATGGTTCTGGGAAAGCAACACCAGGGCAGTCGCCTTGGTTGCCAACTACACGCACTACACCATGGCAAAAGATAGATCTCTTTGAAAATATGGTCTTGAATGGGGATACACTGAGCACAGACCTGCCATGAAGCCCTCTGAGCACCATCTCAGGAGGCTCAGAGTGCCCTCACTTATGCCCAGTTCATGCTGACTAAAATCGGCTTAGCTCTCCCGCACAGCCAGAATATCACCAGGAAAACTTCACTAGGTGTGTGGGTGTGTGTGTGTGTGTGTGTGTGTGTGTGTGTGTGTGTGTGTGTGTGTGTGTGTACGTGCGTGTGTGCGTGCGTGCATGCGTGTTACTGGTATTTCGAGAAAGCTGCTGACATGTAGCAACACAGGGAGACTTAACCCATCCTCAGGCATACATCCTCATATCTGACAGTTCTGTTACATCATTTCTAGCTGTTGCAACACACTCCAAATCCTCCACATGAAGGGTATCATTACTGTAATATAGACACTGCTAGTGGGAAGGAGTGACATGGGTTAAAGTGCACCATTTATGTCATTAACCCCCGAGAGGTGAGCTGGTCTAATAGACTTGTCCGACTGTCGCAAATGAGACTTATAACTGCGAGGGTCACAACCAGCTGACCTCACTGTCGCCAAGGAAACACACAAGATTATGAATATAAAGTATGAATAAAAGAGAGGGGATATGCGGAAAGACAAATTTCAATGTAACCATTGACTAATAAAGTAACTTAACTTAACATGCTTGGTCAGAGGTCAAAGGTTACAGAAGCCAAATCATCTCGCCATTGAAGACTGTCTCAAGGCTGATGTCTCAATCATTGTACGCTGCATGTTCTCTGAAGGTATAGCAGAGAGGGAGAACCAGGAGAAAGAAGGACAGATAGAGTTAGAAGTAATAAAGAGTTTTCCAGTGGGCTCAGATGTGAGCCTGCGGCCTCACCGCTGATGCTCCTCCTCTGGCTGCTGTGGTCAGATGCTATTAAGGACACATAAGAGAGACAGATGACCGCTGACAGGCTGAGGAAAGGCCCAAGCCATTTTCTCTGGGTTTCTCTGACGTCTTGGTGTTTTACGAAGGTGGTGGTGGAAGGTCGAAATGGGGGGGCGGTGGATTTACACGGGTTGAATTTACGCTGTGGTCTCCGTCCGGATCCCAAGTTCATGAACCCTCCCCCCCCCCTCCCTGCTCAACAAGAGGGTCTTTGTGTTGCCTCTAATTTGACAGAGCCTGTGTTTTCCCCCTACTGTTTGGCCGAGCTTCGAGCTTTTCTTTTTCACTGTTATTTCAGTGGTACTATTGCAACGGAGAGCCAGGGAAACGCATAGTTAACTTGTCAAGATTATGAGGCTTTCACAGCTACTATCAAGAAGAAGAAAAAAAAAATCTGGAAATGGTGAAAAGTGCAGTTTGATTAAGAGCAGAGAGTGCCCTGGTAAGAGAGAAGGGAAATTCAGTATGTATAATTTATAGCAGCTCCATGCCATTGGGGAAAAAACTCAAATAGCATACCAATTAAGTTATTTTCTCTGGTTTTTGGAGGCCCGGTGATTATTTGGGATAGAGGGGGTGCAGGGAGGCATGTTCTGGCTTGGCCTGAAGGCCCACATCAGGCTGAAGGCTTGGAGATCCTCTGCTTTGGTCCTTGTGACCACTGACGTCTCGGGTTGCTTTTTGTAGAGCTGCCTCACTTCCTGCATCGCTTATTCTGAGACTCGCTTCACCGTCTGTTTGTTTGTGTTTCTGGGTGTGTGCAAGTTTGAGTTTACATGTGTGTCCTTGAAATGAGTAGGTGCAAAGTGCTGAGACGGATGTACACTTTTTAGTCCAAACAAAGCTTTGAGAAATGTCAAAAAATGAGTTTATGCACGTCCGTTGCATTGTCTGTTCTGCTTGAAACTGACATTGATTGACAGATACTGACATCATACCCGACACATATCGAGGAACCAGATGTCGTAAAACCAAACCGTATGGTGGCCTTAACCAATCGAAGGCTTAAGAATGATTTCCAGCAAGTAAACCGTTGTGTTCTGGTTGGATTTTGAACACAATCATAATATACATTTTATTGATGCCTCGGCTGGATCAATGTCAAAAAGGCTTGACACCATTACTTTGCAGCTCAAATGATTGTGAAAGAGAAGACTCCAGCACATATGAAGAAAAATGTTGAATTCCATTTGGAACGTCAATAGATCGCAGTAAAGACGAGCTAAGTGGTGAATGAACACATAGGACGGTCTGCTATTTAGAGTTGGACTGCGGCCTGACGGCATGGCACCAAGGCTACCTTAGCAGCTGTGTATACCCGCAACCCACATTTCTGAATTCAACACGAACACAGGGACAGATATACACTCTCTGCTTTCAGTCCCTTCTGCCGAAACTCCAACCTGCTCGCTTCCGTTTTCCTGGAAAAAGCCTGCCCCAGGGGAAAGCGACAGACTGCAGCCCCACGTGACGCTTGGCGTCAGGGTTTGGCGGCTGGCACTGCCAATCTGGGCTCTGTCACGGGGCCCACCTTGAGAAAGAAGCCGCCCGCTGTGTGGTACAGATGGGATGCCATTGAGCTGGCACACTCTTTTAGTTCATTGATTCATGTTGACCTCATAATATTTTTACAAGAAGGGGAATTAAACTGTAATTCATTCACAGGAATCTTTCATACTGACAGCACAATACAATCTCTACGGTTATTTTATCCTGCCAGAGAGGAGAACAAATAGACTACTCTGCCTATGATCTGTAATACACCTCATACAGAATAAATGCAGCATAATTTAGGAGAGAGGCATTTGATTAAACTACTGTGTGGCAGCTCAACATTTCTTGTTGCTGCGGGGAGAATCGATTCAAGATCTACATTGCATCACATAGAGGGAGGAGGTTGTTTACTCTGCTCCAACACAGTTATTTTAGGAAACTGACGTTTTCAAACAGTTCATATTGCACATAGCAGCTGGGAGCCAAAACAGGAGGAAGCTCCTCTTTATCCACAAAACTGATGCTAAAAAGAAACAGATGATGGAAGCGATACAAGGGTTGGAATCTGACAAAGTGGAGCTCTATCAGTAAAACATGGAATAAGTTTGAAGTGGTAAAGCATTGGGATGTGGGGAAATGTCCTGAAAACATAAGAAAACTGTAGCCACTGTGGTGTCCATAAGGAAGTACCTCTACCTGGCTGGTCAGAGTCCATGACTTAGCAGCTACCTGGTATAAATGAGCATGGATTTAGATCAGAGTCATGCTGGAAATAGTATACCCATATCAACTCAAAGTCAGGAAGCAAAGAGCTGGCCAAAGCTTCGAATGGTTAGCAAACCTCCAAAAAGCATTGGTTTCAATTTGCCCACCACCTTCTGTTTGAACACCACTGAAAGCTATTGTTTTCCAGGCATGAGGTGAATAATGAATCAAAGTGAAATTGAAATTCAAAATGAGTATCAAATTATTTTTGCACAGGCCCGGCCTAACAGGGTTACATGATGCCGCCGCTTTAAGTCCAAGCTCTGAGAAGTAAGACATTAATGAAGAAGGAGCTTTAAAGGAATTGACTGTTTAATCCTTTGGTATATATCCATCATTATCAATATCCCTTGGTAGGCTGCAGCTTAATTCCTAGGAGATCTGAAAAAAAAATCCAGATTTTTCCCATTTTCAAGGATGACAAAGGGTGAACCAGGATATAATTTAACTCTAATTTGGTTTTACTGTTTATGAAAAATGTTCCCTAAACCGAAAACATAAGGACTGAATTCCACTTCAGGATATTAAATCTGATATGGGGGATATAAACTGCTGTATTAGCAACATCGATCTATCCAATGACAGGTTCCTACAAAGACAAGAAAAAACAATATTCAACTGGTCCTCAATATAGTTTATCCATTGGATACGGCCACTGCTTGGCAATACGGAAAATGAGGAATGACTGTTTAACATTGTGCCTCAAAAGAGGGAAAGGGGGCAAACAAAGTGGGAGGTTTGAGAGAATGAGCCGAGGAAAAACGCCCAACTGCAGGCCTGTCCTCCCCATGATTTATCCCCTTCTCCATTCTGCAGGGCTATTAAGGGTAAGACAATATTTTCATATTGTTTTTATTAAACACTATGCAGCCTTATTTATTGCTGTCTCTCCAGACTGCCAAAGCATACCTGCTGTGGCAGTTTGCACAAGCCCCTGACCGGACTGAAAAGGCCCATTGAAGCTACATTAGATGAAATATGGAGCTGTCCGAGAGGGTTACCCCCACAAAGAGGGACACTGCACGCAACTTTGTGTTTGTGTGTGTGAGTGTGTGTCAGATAAATGGCCAAATATGATTCTTAGCAATCTATTATATTGTCTTTATTTCCATGAGTATATTGTGTCAGCTTACACATGTGTTTTTGTACCCACAGTGTGCTTTTGTATGTGTTACTGCATGTCTTATTTTGCCATAAATTGTTGTCTTGCTGTGGAGTGTGTGTCTGTGCAAATATTGCCCTGTGTGTGTGGGAATGTGTCATTTGGACACTAGGACTCTTTGGTGGCTCCCTGTAGCAGCTTTGTTTTGACGTTCCTGACCACTTTAGGCCAACAGGGTTCCAACGGTTGCAGAGCCTCAACCAGGCATGTCCTGATGTGCCATTGCTGGGACATTCCAGGCCACCCAGGACATCCATGTCCAACACTACATCTGCTTGTTGATGGAGAATAACATTAGCAGGCTTCTCTGCTGCCTGTTCACATCATATTGGCCTTTGCTGGCTGCATTGGAGCACAGAATCAAGGGTGGCACTTGTCCTGGAACTTAAACGACTAGGGATGCAACAACTGACACAGATAGTGACCTGAATAAGCCAAATGGGTTGGACATGATGATCCACATTAGTCACATTACAAAATTCAGCGTTTCCACTATCAATAACATTGATTTGGGCAAACAGCCGATTCAGTTTTTAGCGCCACCGTAATCTACTGTCCTGAGTGCCTTACATAACAGTAAAGTCACATGAGCTGAGGTACACTGATTTTAAAACTGGTCAAAAAAGAAAACAAGGGAATCACATCGGGAGAGACCAGAACTTGTATTAGGACAGGATTTGTATGTCACCTAAAATTCCAGACAAAAAAGAATTGCTACAGAATGGGTGACCTGCACAATCAAATCAAGCAAGATGTGCAATAGAGTATAGATACAGACATGCAGATTGGTGATAAACTAAAGGAAGAAACCAAGTGTAGGGTCTAAACTCTACTAAAATGATGAAGAGTGAGAATTCTGCTTAAAAAACAACTATTCCTTCATTTGGTGTTTTGCTGATGGTGGTGGAGGGTTATGTTGCTCACATTGCTCCAGAATCTACCAAAGGAGTTTATTTATACTTTATTTAACTCAAATATATCAATTTTGAGTGTGGCAATACAGCCCGCTACTTTGTTTTACATTAAAATCATCGCCAAGATGTGTTGTAGACCTTTGGCAGACCCTCGGACTCAAATGTCAGCCTCAAGGCCTGGGACTGAAACCCACAAAAAAAACGAGATGAGTGATTGGAACAAAATTGCAACTCATAAAAGATATACTATATGATATCACATAACATATGTCTGGTTGGGATTGACATCTGAATGTTTAAAAAATGAAAAAGAGAGGGCTTATTGAGAGACATATGGAAACATGTGTGGGACCCTCGTACCCTAACCCTGGCAGAATAAACACTGTTCAATGGGTTCTGTAGACAGAGAAGACCAATTCCACCAACTGATAAAGCAAGTAATAGTGTGAGAGCTTAAGTGAGACTATATTGAGCTGAATATATTCCTTGTATTAAAGGACTGATATGTCAGCCAGTTGAATCAACAGGAATGTTTACTGTTCTGATGTTTACAGTTGGGTGAGATGTAGAACAACTATTTTGTGTATATATATATGTGTGTGTGTGCGTGTGTGTGTGTGCGTGTGTGTGTGTGTGTGTGACACAACTTGTAAATCTCCCATTCACAGCAGCACTGGGAGAGGCTTGAGAGAGCTCATATCAGATCAAAGCACAGGGAATCAGTGGGGGTTGTTGATACTATACTCATTAGATAACTGGAGAGGAGGAGATGAAAAAGGATGGATGGAGAGAGACTGATAGCAGGGGAGATAATGGAAGAGGATGAAGAAGTTGAATTTTGAGAAACACACACAGAGACAGATGGATAACGAACAGTTGGATTCTTTACCACGATTGAATAACTCCAAACTTCATAGTCTCATGAAGTTTCTCACAAGATGTGAAGTGTTGAAGAAAAACACACATCTTCACATGCTGACAGTAACTCAGAAGCTGTCCTCCTGACTCTATAAATGTAAATGTCTACAGTGTTTGACATATAAGGGAGATAAGGTGTGATGTGAAGGTAAAGACGGGCGAGAGATAAAGGGAGAGAGTGGGAGAGACTGGTAAGAATGGTGGGGTTGAAGTCGGGGGCTCGTTTCACTTTGGCCTTGTCTGTGCAGATCAAGGGAAGCAGACAGCAGGGCAACCAGGGGAGGCAATGGCTCTGTCATAACGACTAACTCTCAGCTGGTCAAAGGCAGAGAAAGGGGGAGAAATGTAACACTTGAACATGAGTAATGTACTGCATAGTGAGACAGGGTTCTTTGAGTTTCAAACAGCCATGTTTAAGCCATGTTAACACTTTGTAATGCCACGTATGATTGGAGTTAAGGCCAGTTGAACCAGTTGAACTATGAAACTCGGCTTGCACAAGATAATGGAGGTTGTGGACACACACAGGCATAATAGTACATACCAAGATGGATCTGTGCTGCCCACAGGTAATGTGCACATGACATTTTGTCAAACAGCGGAAGAAGGTCATCATTAACACTATCTATCTCTGCCCAGCACTCTGTAAATGCATCAACTAGGCTGCAATCTGTGTCAGATGGCATACAGCATGGGTTATCCTAAATCATGCAGGTTTGTTGCTGTCTGGTTCTATTTCACTTGATGAGGAAGAGCCGGACAAACACTGTTAAAAGGAATTAGGAATTTCATTTTATTCCAGATGCATTGCAATTTTGACTGCTGTGGTTGCAAACTTTTCTTTTAAAATGGATTTCACCTAAGTTGTTGTTTGTAAAATTATACTTCAAATTGTGCATTCCTAGAAGGGGCCAATGGCTAAGTGTTTAATCCAACCCCAAACCATGTGCCAATGCAAGTTAAAGATGCATTGGCATTAGCTGTTTATTTAACTTTAAGAGTAGACCCAACTGTCTGTTCAAATAATACAATTATTAAGAACAAGTGGTAGAGGGCATACGGGGAGTGTGCTTCTTGAAATTGTCAATTTTCTCGATTAAGTTTCATAATTCATGAGTACAAGTGGAATACTGGCATTGGAGGAAAGGCCAGGGGTACACAAAATCATTAGGAAATGTATTCCAATTCTTCAATGCTGGTCGTCTGGCAGTAGTGATTCTCGAGCCAATGCTAGTGTTCTGTTTTCCCAGATCTGAAAAACTAAATTAGAACCATTTTCAATTAAGAAAACATGAGTGAGGGGGATTGCTGTGAGACTACAACGTGTCCTGCTGTGGCTGAATCAATGTTTTTTTGGCGGGAGCACTGGATTCCTATAAAGAAACTACTTAATAAGGAAACAGTCACACACCAATATCAATCCAGCTTATTGGTTTGATCCTTCTAGTGCATCTGGATTGACTGAAGTACTAAAGTACCAGACATAGAACATGCAATAACTCAAATTGCTTCATAGACTGTGTCAGATCAACCCTAAACCTTTTCTTTCATTATCTTAGCTTTTTGTCATTCATTCAGACACCTGGACCTCACAAGCACTAGACCACAAGAGACACTCAAATGCAGGTCAACAGTACACTGGCTGACTGACTACTATGGTGCTAATTCTGACTGTCTGACAGAGGAGTGATCTACTCCTATGGATTTACTAATATATGTGACAAGGTAATTAAGAGTAAGGGTGGGAGTGCATTCACTGCCGCAGCATGCATTAACCTTGAGAAGCTCTGCTGCTAATGAACTGCTCAGACTAGAAGACTTCTAGACGATTTCTCACTAACAGTCTTGGGATATCACCAAAAGATACACATCCAATCCAAACCACGACTCTTGCACAAGGTTTTGTTTCTAAAGCGGCTGACGGCTTGGCTCCCAGGGTAAAGAAAGAAGAGGAATTAATCAGAGGACACGTTGGGGTGAGGATGATGAAAAATCAATACCATTTGCCTTGCAGGGGATGAAGTTACGGTTTCGTGAAGATGGGACAGTCAAGCCCGAGGAGGGATTTATACTTATTGATGAGAGGAGAGTTCAGCTACAGGTCAGCGTGTAGTACATGGAGAAACTCTGATAAAGCAGTAAAAAGCTATACATGGTGTGTTAACTACATGCCCAACAGAGGTGTTTCATCATTGTGACTTTAAAAAGGTCAAAATAAGATCAGTTTAGCTGGGGTTCAGATTTCTCAAAGCAGCTGTGGTGTTACTTCATAGATTGACCAGCAAACAAGACAACAATAAACTTAACATGTATCCAAGGCACTTTCCCCATGGCTGGGCCCGGAGGGAAACCTTCCCCTAACACTGGTGTTCACTCGTTAAGGATAGCTTATCTTCTGAGAGATGCATAACTTATACTGTAAAATAAATGGTAATAATATGAACTGCATACTTCTGGAAGGATGTGTTATATATAGCCAACAAAATACATATGTTTAGGGCCATAAGGTAAGATGTAAATGATGTGTAAATGATCTCTACAGTCACCTTAGTGTTGGTGAATACTGCCTCGCACCCAGTTCACTCTCTAACCCTTCTGCTGCATATGTCCAAAACACTCTATGCAAAGTATACTGTGGTAGGTTCCAGGCCTCCGCAACCCTGCAGATAAGCCTGTGTAGAAAATTAATTGATGAATGAAAGGAATTAGACTTTGCATTTAAATGACTTATGAAATTGTGTTTATCTGGAAAACTCTAGTTTTGTTAATTGGCTTAACTGACTCAAAGCTTAATTAAGTACATGAAAACGTTTAAGAGTGGAAAATTACCCTAATCCAATTAATAGTGTGCATGTAAACGCAAATGACTGCTGTGGCTTCAATCAAATGGCCTTTAGAAACTGTATTGATATTGTACACGGGGTGGCCACAATTCAGTAACAGCATAACCAAGCAAATACAAAGGCACTGTAACAAATGATACCTAAAGGCTATGATGGTCAGACTTGATTGCACAGTTTGATTCAAATTCGATTTTTTTTTTGCCGACCTTATCTCACCTTACATTGTATAAAGTTATCCAATACAATCACACAAGACTTCGGCCTCATCAGCTCTTTGTAATAGCCTCAACAGAAAATTTATAAAATAAGCTTCATAGAAGATAATACACTTTATATTGTGGGTCTGATTTATTGGACTGTATTATCTGCTGTGATTATTCTGTCCAGCAGTATTACATGCACAGTAAGATCAAACAGTCATTACACTTGCCACAGGATTGATTGTTCTGCTAGAGGCATGTCATTTCCCCTTCAAGTGCCCAAGTAAAGGACCATTTTCCAGGTGGGCTTCACTGAACAGCATGAAAGGTGCCCTGATTACTCACATGGGCGACTGTGTGCCTCTGGCGTGCTGCTGTGCCAAACATGACCCCTTCACCTCACATTCACCTTCAGCATGTTTCACCTGCCAACTCTGTTTCAAACACGAAAATTCCCTCCTGTTGATCTTTGCTCCATGACTTGAATGAAATCTTTGGTGTTGTTTCCATTGTTGTTGTTTGGTAGAGGCGGGGAGCAGTTAAAGCACCTGAGGCACCATGACACCCCACATATCCAATCCTATCAAGCCTCCGCCCACCCACACGTCATGAATTTTAATCACCTTACAAGCATGACATTAACCTTTTCATACAGCGAGCAGCCTCTCATGTGTGACCTGTGATCTATCCTGCCTGTGGTTCATTTGGGGTAGTGGAGGGTGGGTTGGGGTGTGTGTGTGTGTGTGTGTGTGTGTGTGTGTGTGTGTGTGTGTGTGTGTGTGTGTGAGTGCGTGTGTGTGTGTGTGTGTTTGTTTGAGTGTGTGTGTGTGTGTGTGAACAACGAGCTGTGAGACAGGTCCCTTGGTGACCACCTGGAGATTAAACTCTGAGCAAAATACAAACGGAAAGCAGAAGGTTAGACCTGACACGCTTGAAATAACATGACCTGTGCTACACTCCTACCTTGGTGAAATAGATTGAATCACTGGTGGTTTGCTAACAGCCATAGCAGCCCGCTCAGGCACAGCCGCACGGCTTGACTGTGTAATCTGAAATGCCACAAGAGTAGGGCTGGGTATTGACAAGGACATCAAATTGTGTCATAATCATTTAATTCAAAACTTTCATTCAAAAGCGGGGAATTTGAGGCAACTACCGTACTTTTCGGACTATAAGCCGCGCCTTTTTCCCCATTTTTCGACCCTGTTATTACACAGCACAGTATATGTTCTGTAGCTACTAGGGATGGGCGTAGTAATCGAGTACTCCTCGTTTTTTTTGTTTTTGTTTTTGTTTTTGAGTGTCTTTAGCCTTTAGGCCGGCGGGCCGCCCCTATTTTAAAATGTTATATACGTGTACAAAACGGCACAAAACGGATAAAATAAAGTTTAACAAAATTAAATATTTTGATGCAAGTGCAATAAACTGAGCGTTGTGTCAAACAGCAACTGCAAATAACTGCCACCTCCTTGCCACCGCTGCGCAGCCTGTGTTCTCCACGGCACCGCGGAGCTGAACACGGTCTCTCCTTTCTCCAGAACATTTCCAGGAATATAACTGTCCAATTATTTCAAAGCAGATGATAAGTTAAGTAATAAGTATTAAGAGTTACGTTTATAAAAAGGGGAGATGACACCTGTTACTCTCAGTTAGTAATGAGTAGACTCCAGATGAGCATGCAAGGTGCTCTCCGCTTGGAAAGAAAAGTAAAGAAGAAGCAAGGCTTACTTCAGGCACATTCGCTCCGAGCCAACAACAGTTAAGAAGCCTTCAACAGGGAATATGGGGATGAGATTCTAAAACCGACCGGTGTAACGTTCCGTTAATGAGGAATTAGTCGCGGTAATTATTCACGGACACGGAGTGAGCATTACGCGGTTGGATATACAATACTAAGTCTACTGCTTTGGTGAGTTATTTGTATGTATTTAAATTGTAGGAAGGACAATCATTTTATATTATTTGCTGCCCTTCTTATTTTAAATGGTGACTTAGGCTAGTTTCTTTTGTTACAACTACAGCCCATGCTTTTTTTCTCTTTTTTTCTCCCCAACGCAGACCTACTCGATCGGTTTAAATTGTGGCCCGTCTATTTAATTACTTGCAGTGAGGAAAAGGTGTTTTAAACTTGTGGAAAAAAAATCCTTAATATCATATGGCAACTGTGACTGTTTGACGCTTTATTGTGGTGAACCGTTATTCTGCAGACAGATGCGTTGCGTTCTAAAAATAGAAAAAAGTTTAACGAGGAATCGATTGATCCTCAAGAAATGCAAGCGATCACTCGAGTAGTGAAAACACTACTCGTGCCTATCCCTAGTAGCTATTGCACTAAATGGTAACACTTGAATACGTTATGCAAATATGCAACATTGTTGTTGAAATGTTAATAAATGGGAGCTTCCTCAAGCAGCCATCTCTTTCCCGACAATCCCCTCTGTGCACAAACGCTTACATATGGTAATTAAACATTTAAACACCTGCGGCTTATAGTCCAGTGCTAGCCTGGCTCCGCCCGCCTACCTAATTCCGCTCAATTTTCATTTCACTTCAGTAGTCAGTCTGGGTGTGCGGTGTATTAATGGGTTCCTGCTCAGGCAGATTTCTGCCGGTCCAATCAGCGAACAGAGCAAGTGGCTGAGAACGATGACGTCGAAGTCACACTCCAGTTTCAGTTGAATGCTGCGTTCCTTTATACTCGGAAATTTCCGACTTGGTAGTTCCGAGTTCCGACCTGTCTGTGTTCCAGTGCATCTGCTCGGGAAAGTATGGACGCCTACAACCTTTCTCATCCAAATAACTATACGTTAGGCTCTAGGAAGTTACCGTTGCCAGGTACGGTAGATCCATAGACTACAATATGTAGTGAAGTCGGAAATTTCCGAGTTCCCTGTACAACTGAAACGCACCGCCAGAAGCCGGCTCATGACATACATCTGACCAAACGTGATGCGATTGGTTGGCTAATCCAGAGTAGCACTGGGCAGATCCAATAGTTTTAAACTTCAACAGACACCCGCCTCCAAGTGAGTGAACGTTTGCCAATTACAGCACTTCCAGACCTTCTGTAAAAATTAAATGAAGTACGATGGTCTGGTAGCACCAGGCTAGTCCAGTGCGGCTTATAGTGCGGAAAATACGGTAGCTATATTTGGACACCTACGGGGGCGGAGGGTGTAGTTCAAAACCCTTTTTTTTCATCGATATTTTGAGCTGACAATACGACGCGGAACAAAAATCATAATATATTGCCATATTGTTTTGTTTTTTCTTCGCACAGCCATACTCAAGAGCATCAAGTACATTCTGCAACTGATCTTGTCTGGAAAAAAACTTTTTTGTAATACCAGGCAAAAGAATAAGCTCCAATTTAAGATCACAACAGCAGCAAGGAGTGCAAAGGTTCAGTTTTGATTCCTCCCACAATAGCTACTACACACAAGTCGAACAGTTGCGTAAGAGACCAGAGAAAACAATCATATAAAAGTCAACAGAATTGAAGAGGGGAATGTAATCTGGCAACAACATTATTAACAAAGGTACTCCAGAGGTTTTGATGAAAAACTGGGAGTAGAGTAACACGTTCCCTCCCTTCAATGGGAATACAAGCCAGGAGGCTGATTCACTGTATTAAAACTAATCTAAACTTTCTTGCTCAATGAAGGAGATCAGAAGTAACTGCTGCTCAAAAAAACAATGGAAAATGAATGACAACTGGTGGGTGATGATGAGCCCAATTGAATGCAGATTATGCAAATTGCAGCGCAGTGGGGGGGATTCATCACTGTTTCAGAGACTTGAGGTTCAAAAGGTGAAAGCTGAATGGTTTGCAGGTGATAATGAGTTCCAGGGAAACTACTCTGCAATTTCAGTTATCTGAAAAACAATGAAATGTTCCGCCATCTGTAGTAAATGAACTAGTTTGTCTCAGTGACATTGGTACAAGAATGTATGTGATTACAGCAATTTAAATGCATTGGGTCAGAGGCAGTGCCACAGTTGTCACTTTGTAGTTTATATAAGTTCCTGAGATGTCAACCAATTAATATATGGTATTAAAGCACTTCATGCTCATCATTTTCACACAGAGCATGTTTTCAGTGAGCAGTTTCTCTGTGGACAAGGTTTGAATATGGATCACAAACTTTGCGAGAAGCAACCATCTGGTGCCCACGGTGTGTTTAACCTCCTTCCACCTGCTTGTCAATCTGCCTCTTTAGAACATGTTCCCTGCAAGGTGCCTCACTCTGAGTTAAACCTTTTGATTAGATAGAGAGAGTATACTCTGGGAAACATTTTCGCAGAGGGGGAATTCGACTTTGGCACAGTTGCTTTACATCAAAAACCTCACAGAAACATAAAAGGTGTTTGACATGATGCTAGACAGTTGCTTCACGTAAAAACATCTTTAAAATATATACAAAGGCATGTGACCATACATTTTACAATGACAACACTACGGCTTCAAAAGAGAAGCGTTTGTGTATTTTGCATTAGTTAAGCAGCTTGGCACAATCAACAGTGTTTAGCAATCAAGCAATTAGCTCTTAACCCAAAGTAATAATAAGAATATTCTTAGTTTGACAGGTATTGGTCAGAAACTGATGTTTTGGGAAGCATACATGAAGGTTTACCCTCTGATACCACTGGATTTAAAATCCCTAAAGTTTTCAGAATTCCTCCTGAAGACAACATGAATGTAATGTATGGAATACCAAATATATCAACCTCATGGGGGTACTAATCAAACAATGGCCAAAGTTGGTACGATCCATGCACCATGGAATATCTGTTCAAAATTCCATTACAATACCTGTATATCCAAGGAGATATTTCAGTCAACAATACCATCCCTAAAGCCATTTTACTACCATGGCTTCAAAACTAAATCTTCTGGGAAAAAGCAATTACCGTACTTTTCGGCCTACAAGCCGCGACTTTTTCCCCGTTTTTCGACCCTGTTATTACACAGCACAGTATATATTCTGTAGCTACTGGGGATGGGCGTTAGTAATCGAGTACTCGAGTACTCCTCGTTTCAAATGATCTCGATTGGTGGATGAGGAAAATCGTTTTTTGTTTTTTTTAGTGTTTGTAGCCTTTAGGCCAGCCGGCGGGCCGCCCCTATTTTAAAATGTTATATACATGTACAAAACGGCACAAAACGGATGTAAAGTTTAACAAAATTAAATATTTTGATCCAAGTTAAATAAACTAAGCGTTGTGTCAAACAGAAACCGCAAATAACTGCCACCTCCATGCAGCGCAGCCAGTGTGTGGTCTCCACAGCACCGCGGAGCTGAATGCGGTGCTGGAAAACTTGGAAAGGCACGTAAAGAAACCAGGCTGACTTCGGGCACATTCGAGCAAACGATAAGAAGCCTTTATTATGGAATATAGGATTGAGATTCAAAAGCCGACGGTGTAACGTTCCGTTAACGAGGAATTAGTCGCGGTAATTAGTCACGGACAGTAGTGAGCATACGCGGTTGGATATACTAGCCTACTACTTCTACTGCTTTGGTGAGTTATTTAGCCTATCTATGTGTTTAAATTGTAGGACAATAATTGTATTGTATTTGCTGCCCTTCTTATTTAAAATGTCTATTTTGAATGTTAGCCAACTGCAGCCCATGCTTTTTTTCTCTCTCTTTTTTCTCTCTCCACCGCAGACCTACTCGATCGGTTTAAATTGTGGCCCGCTTATTTAATTACTTTCAGTTAGGAAAATGTGTTTTAAACTTGTGGAAAATAAATCCTTAATATCATATGGCAACTGTGACTGTTTGACATAAGCATTGAGCGCTTTATTGCGGTCAACCGTTGTTCTGTAGACAGATGCGTTGCGTCCTAAAAATAGAAAAAAGTTTAACGGGGAATCGATTGATCCTCGAGGAATGCAAGCGATCACACAAGTAGCGAAAACACTCGTGCCCATCCCTAATAGCTACTATTGCACAAAATGGTAACACTTACGTACGTTATGCAAATATGCAACTTGTTTGTTGAAATGTGGGAGCTTCCTCAAGCAGCCATCTCTTTCCCGACAATCCCCTCTGTGCACGAACTCTTACATATGGTAATTAAACATTATAACACCTGCGGCTTATTGTCCAGTGCGGCATATAGTACGGAAAGTATGGTATTTCACTGGTCTGCATCTGTGCCTTTGATGCAGCAGAGACACAAAGTCAGGTGGAAAGACCCCAGAGCCCCAGAGAGTTCTAGAAATACACATATGATGGGGGCTATAACATCATATGATATTGGAATTATTTTTCCTTACAGTTCCCTGGTTGCCAAGTTAATCTGTGTTTTAGTTCAGCAGAGATAAAAGTAAATAACCTACAGCCCAATGGAAAGGATATGTTTCCTGATAGGCTGCATTAAACAGATAATCATCCTCAAGCTGCTGCATTAAGGCAGAGCAAAGTTTTCTTCTGACCTTGAAGATATGAATTCTTGAAAACTCTGCACATTGATCAAACTGAGAAAGTATGAGTGTCAAGATTCATGCCAGCTTGCCAAGTAGCAGAATTGTAAGCCATATAACACCAGCTATCATCTCACTGTAGCATTTTACGAGGAGCATATGAGCCCTTTTTATATCCTGCAGAAAATATATTGCCACCCACAATTAGAGTGGCATGTGCACCATCCTTTGCAGTTGCCTGAATAATAGGCATCCTCTTGCATTATTAAAGAACAGTAGTCTATCAAACCCACGCTGGCACTCCTGGGAAACTTTCTGACGTGTAACAGAGACACAGGTAATGGCTTATGAAGAGGAGGATGGATACGAGGCTGAGAGAGGGAGATTATTTGTATCTGCTTCTCTCTGTGTGAATGTTGGCAGGGTAACACTGTGCTTCACAGAAAGCACCGGCAGTGTTAGCAAGAGGAGAAATGTGTGATCAAAACATCTTTCACTCAGAAGCCCAACTCCCAGAATGACCGCCTCCTGCCCAAGTTGTTTTCTGACATCTGAAATATAATTCACTCTGGGCTCCATCTCCCCCTCCCCATAATGTGCAATGCCCATGGAAGCCAGCCAAAAAGAGCATTTGCCCACTAATGGATTCAAGTGAGTGTTGTTTTGGAGTGCAGGCAAAGGGCTAGAGCTACAGGTGAACGGTTGAATTAAATGAGGATTTTGTTCCTTACCCTGAAGCACTGGAAATGCATTAGCACAAGCGGAATGCAGGGGGTATCTGTTTGTCCTACTCTTGTTTTTCTAATCCCTGCTACATGAGGACAGCTTTTACTGATGTTAGTGAGAAAACGTGAAAAGATGAATATTGAATTTGCCCTGATAACTCTTAATGTGCCTTGTATCTAAATCATACAGCTCAGTAAATGAGTAAATGATCAGTTATTAGTTATCTGGGCTAAAAGGCCTTGTTAATGAAAGAGATCAGAGAAGAATGCCCCAACTGGTTCAAAACCTGACAAGAAGGCTACAGCAACTTTAATAACCAAGATGTACAACACTGGGTAGCTAAAAAATGAAAACTGAGCACAGGACCACTGAAAGCTCCAGCAGAAGATGGAAACACTTCTGACAAATCTTGAAAGACTGAAAGATGCCATTGGTAGGGTCGAAATTAGGTGTAAGCAACATTATAGCGTCAATCTACCCTGCCTTGTATCATCAAATTGTGTTGCTAGTGGGGTTGTCATGGAGTGACACATGTATATTAGGCCTTTTAAATACAAAATGGTGGTTTAAATGCCACAGCCTATCTGATAACGGTTGTTGATCATGTCCATCCCTTTATGGCCTCAGTCAGTCTATAGATCTTCTAATAGCTGCTTCTTTCACCAGCCCCCACCATCCAGCCTGAGTGAGGCGATGCAGCATATGATGTGGCCTTTAAGGTGCCAGCTATAAGGCTTGGTATTAATACATTCCCCTAGACATGACTGCAAATCATTTATCCATTACAACCTGTGTCGTGACAATACATGTGATAACAGGGAGGTGTTGAACGGCATTTCCTTCTTTTAGACAGCAATACAGCTAAAGTATTGGAAAGATAACATTAAATGTGCTATCCTTCAAAGAATCCAACCGTATTTGTTTTATAACTTTTGCAATAGGTTTCATTGCCCCGCAGATTGAAAAGTATAGAACAGTACATTATTGCTACATGGCTTGCCTGAGCCAGGGGACAATAAGTGAAACCAAACTGAACCAAACAAAAACCTAAAGGTCAATTCCCAGTAACATGGTCCGATGGCACACAAGCAACAGATTGCAAAAAGATGTAATAATAACCAGAAGCCCTTTGAGGAGCAAAACAAAACAAAAAGCAGTACAGACAGCAAAGGGTGGTTAACTAACCCACTTAATATAAACCGCACAAGAAAAATAGCTCATTGACACTGGTACATTAGAACTGTTGCGCACACTTAGACTTGTAGTGTTCATGTACACCGGAATGACAGCATTCTAGTGATGATTCATGTTGAGAACTTCTCTGTCAAGTGTGGAGAAATTGGAGAAAATGAACGCTCACAAACTCGCTTCTATTCGAACAACTGCCGGTAAGGTCAGCTCATCAATCAGGTGTGAACATTGGTTCCCCATTGTACCACTATACTGTTGCTGGCCCCCTGTGCTCTGCTCATAACATGGACTGTTATGAGGAAAAATTGAATCTATACCAAGTTTGAAGGAAATCCATATTTTTGGCAAACAATGAAGGGGCAGAAAATTGAGGTTATTCCATGAGAGTAACTTATAGTACTTATTTTCAAGAAAAACTTTTAGAGCCACAAGATGCAATATTTTTTATTAACTGAATTGTTGAATAAAAAGGCAGAAAGACATTCTTCCAACATCTTTTGCAAATTCCCAAACAGCCATCTAGGCTTGTTGTTTGCCGCCCTTTGCCTTCCTTGAATGTCTCCCGTATGCCTGTAATGAGCTGCTTTGGTCTGCTCTGCACTCCTTTCATCAGAGCTATAAGGCACAATCTGAGAGGGCCCTTATCATGCCTATCAGCTCGGCATCGGATGTTTTCCCTTATTAAATTGAAGCCGGCTCGGCAGGTGTCCGTATAATTAAATGACCAGGGGTTCAAGCCTTATTTCCACCATGCTGGGGGAGCAATCACTCAGGAGGTATGACTATTTGCATAATCAGTGCCAATTGGTGGAAAAGGGAAAGCGAGACAGAGGCCCCATGAGAGTGGTCAGAACAATGTGGCTGAAGAACGCAGGTGAGAAGAAGGTGCAGAATGGTAACGCGCCCCACACACATCCTGCGTCTACCTCTGGAGCGCGTCGCCTTACCTTACTGCTGCCTCTCTCGGACTTTTCTCGGACACACATGCAACGTCTCAGCAGCTGCTGCTGCTGCAGCGCTGCTTCTAAAAGCCCTATCTTTCTACATAGAGTTTTCATAGATAATTCCCATTAAAAATGAAGTTATTTCATGTAATCTATGATGCATATGATTTATATTGAGTCTGGACAGTAATCCGTGCGCCCCATTGCCATTTTTTTTCTTTTTTTTTGCCATATTTTCGCTTGTTGGAAGTTTTATTTTGAAGGGGACACACCAGGAAATGGTGAAACTACAGCGAAAGCTGCCAGTATGAAGTCAATATGACTCTCAGCCAGTATTTCAAAAATCACTTTACTGATTTATACGGGAGAGAGAGAGGGGGGTGTGGTCGGGGAAGAAGAAGGCCGTAGACACAGATAGAGCAACGGAAAACTGTTGCGCTCATCATGATCTTTTTTATTTCTTCACTATATTGGATCTCTATATGTGTCATTTATCCAAAAATGAAATGCCAGACCTAATTGAAAATTAGGTTTTAAATCCCTCTGATTTTGATTGCACAATTAAATCGTGAAATAAAGGGATTATTTGCGTATACGACTGAGGGATGTTTTATTTTGAAATACACACACCGGGTAAACGTGTAACTAGAGTGAATGCTGCTAGTATGACTGTCAGCAGAGTATTTCTCTATCAGTTAAAGCACAGAGACGCGAGAGAGACGCGCTGCTCTCAGAAAAAAATAGGCGAGCCTCCTGAGGTGAAGGGGAGCGTCGCTGCAGACGTGCCTCCGACGCGCCTCAGCAGTGCGTCTGAGGTTGGATGTGTGCTCGCTCTACGTTGATTTCACAGTCTGTGACCAAAAGTCAGACGCAGACGCGAGGTAGACGCGCAGTAGAGGTAGGATGTGTGTGGAGCGCGTAAGAGTGGGAGGGGGCAGTAGTGTAACAATGCACACTACCAGCAGTAGATGGTAATTGGACTGAACAAGTGCCAAGTGTAATTGTTACAGCAGAGGAAGAAAGGCGTGATGAAGCGAGGGCTGCAGGACAACTGAAAGGACCTGACTGACAAGCCATTCGCAGATCCACTTCCCTGCCTGTTAGACGGTGAACGAGGTAAAATGTCCCTTCAGCGCCTCTGTGACCTACTACAGTGATCCTGTCCCAGGTTAACAGTTGGTGAGTTGATTGTCATATCGGAACTACCACGGACACAGACCATTTAGGAATGGAGTGGGACACAGTAAAATATATACTGTACTTCAAAGAAACTGATTGTTGTTGTCTCAAAGCCTATTTTCATCCATTAGGAGAACACCTAATTATCCTATTCCACATGCAAATGGGGTCCAAACATTGTTCATCTGAGCTGAAGGGTGGAAGTACAAACATAAATGATTGTTTCTTGTGCATTTATAAGTGATTTTTTTTTATAAAAGCACTCGCACACAAAACATTATTTTATGAAGGAGTGATGTCATCAGGGTTATCTTGGGGTTGTACACTTATTTAACAGTGAGTCTGCATTACAGACTGGGGGCATTGAGTTTATAAGACATGGGCATTTACCAGGCATAGTGGATCGAACAAAGAGACACTATCAAGTTCCTTTATGGGAAGTGTAGGATTCTTGTCATGTTTGTTTATGTGGTATGATTTAGGGGCACTTTACACGACAACACGAAACGGTGCAAACGCGGAAAAATTCCCGCGGTTGCACTATATCATTTACAGGAAAACAGCAAACGCAGGCATGAAACCGCAGGTTTTTGAGATCACTTCCCAGGGAGGATTTTTTGGAAAACTTAACAGTTTTGGTTTCCTGTAAACACCGAAACCATTTCCCCTGATAACGCTGACGTCACGGCTCCACCCTCACACATGCGTAGTCTATAACATTTGCTGTCAAAATACCCACAACACAAGCGAGTTATAAAGTTAGAAGACAACATGAACGGTGTCTCCACGGCACCATCACTGTGATCAGCGGAGAGTGACGTGCAGGGCTAAAATATAGGCTAACACTCGCCAATTTAGTCCAAGCGATTACCGCAGTAAGTTATTGAGACCACCCGCCACTTTGGCTGGGGAAAGATTTGTGCTCTGCCTGTTTTTCTAGCTAAATAAACTTCTATATGCCAGGGACACGGCTCTCTCTACATTAAAAACACTATCAGCGTGCAGCGGTTAAGTTAGGCTACTGTTCAACAAAAGGAGCATTAAGGCTACGGCTTCACAGTAAAAGCATTTCACTGGCTAAACATTAATAGCATTTCACTGGACACACGTGAGTTGACTTTTATTTTGAAGTACGCCTAACAGGAAGGTATCCGCTCACGAAGCCCCTTCACTATCAACATGTCTTCTGTTTTTACGAGTTCAATGCGGTGAAATAAGAGGACAGAAAGCTTGTCTTTTACAATATTTGTAACCCCAAGCTTACACCAACCGCTTTATGAACGTTAGTGGCATTAATTTCCAGTTACAGTAAGGTTTTATGCATGAAATTGTACCGGAAGAGCTGTCTACTAGGCTGTGTCACCACTGACTATTGGCTTGGCATGGCTGCTACACTGCTACTACAGCGATTTCGGCCCGTTTCCTCTGAAAACATGTGTACGGGTGAAGATGTCAGATAAATTGTGTCTGAACGGGGTTTTTTTTTAAACCAAAAACTGGAAAACTGTCACGTTTTCCCCGTGTAAAGTGCCCCTTAGACTTTCATTATGAACCATCATGTCCAGTATAACTATGTATCCTACTCTAAATTTGGAGTCAACTAAATTGGGCTGGGAACTTCTAAGAGGAACCGTATCTCCCATATGGTGAAAAGAACAACCTAAATTGCAACAAACAGTACATTTAAATAATATGCAATATTAAAACTTAATCAATTAAATTCGCTAACTCAATAGGATGTATACACAGTCTGCTGGTGTTAGTTTTCAATGCTACTCACTGGTTTTACTCCTAAATCCAACAGTAGGTGTTCATGTTTCTTTCTGCTAGCACTGCAGGAATGCAACAGAAAAGTGAGGACACCTTGGTGTATTTACATAGTTTGACAACTTTTTAAAATAATCTCTTCCTGTAAAATCCACCAAATTTTAGAAGCATAACTAATTCCAATGTGTGGGCTTTTCAAGACTTCCATTCTGCTTATTAGATGTTAGAGATTTGAACAGATCCTGAAATGAGTCTGGGTATTGTAACATGAATAGGTACTTTTCAGTGGGGGGCATCTTGGATTGGAATCAAAACCTCCCTGACTCGTGACACATTGGCCACCCATGGCACAGGATTTACTCTGCTATGGTCTGAGACTTGATTCTCCTATGCAGCCTTGGGAGTTTGTTCTGCATAGCCCCAATAGAACACTATACCATTAGTGACAGCTGCAACTTAGCGCTTTATCTACAACCTTCTTGTAAGGGCTGCAATTAATTAGCAGTGGTTGGGCGGGGAAATTTAGAAACAGATAAATGAGAAACACTCCCCCATTTATTCAGTATGAATGTTAATTGCCTGATTGTTCAAAAGGCATTAATAGCAGGGCCTCAGAGTACCAAAACAGCCTCGTTCATAAGATTGTACCTCCCCAAAATAATTAGAGTGTAGCCAACATTAACACTACTTGTTTATCCTGATGGTTTCAGTCATTAATCCACATTGGCTGGCTAACAAGGCAACTCATTTATCTTCAAGTGGAACTAAGTGAATGTTTTGTTTTCTTGTCAAATATGTTTAAAAAAAATGTTAACTTTGCGATCACACAAAGATTTAGTTATTCACTATAGAGCTGACTTAGCTTGATCGTTTTTTGGCAGAGAAAAAAAGCCTAACGGCATAACAATTAAAAGGAGGGAGACTTATTTCCACTGTACAAAAAATGTGTAGACTGTCTTTGGGTGTAAAAACATGGGCGCACACACACACACCATACTTTTTGGGACTGATATCTTTTGAGTATCTAATTTTTGGTGGAATGGAAATTTGTATAATGCAACACTATGTTTGGTTAATGACTGTAATTATGTATAATGAAAATGTTCCTATAGGTTAAAAGTTTTAACCTATTACATGTGTTTTAACTTAAACACATGTTATTTAATTACAATGTAATACAATGTATTGTACTAACACAGCATTATCCATCTGTCAAAAGTGTATTTTTACTGAATGTTCAGACGTTACTGAAGGCTGCATGTTTTACACAGAGGGGTTAGTGCTGTAGACGGCAGATAATAGCAATGCTGGTGGACTGATTAGTACACTTTCAATTCACAACACAATGGACACTCGCAACCCTGTGGTGCAGCCGCCTCAGGCAGTGTGAGGGTGAATAGTTAGCCTAGTAGTGAGTAGTGTGTGTGCAGACAGTGGCTTCGAAAGCATGAGACAATAGTCAAAGTCATGAATACTCTTGAATAAATGGATATTGAATCTATCTTTTTAAGTAGGAGCATCACTACTTCTCCTTTTGTTAACGGCGACCTCTCTGCATTCTCTCTGCATAATGTTTTCCATTCAGTAATAAATGGTCTGCACATTTCAAAAAGTAGAGTAGGCTGCTGTGAGCTTTGTCAATTTAATGTAACCTGGTCCTTCAGCATGAAGACCTTCCTATCTTGAGTTCTTAAAAGATGGAGTCAACAATGGTAACCCAAAATACTTTTTGTCAAAATCATATATCTACTAACTGTACGCTACCTGTCTGTACTGTGTGAGCACAGAAAATATACTCAGCCTGTGTGTATACTCAGCCCAGGCTCTGTAAACGGGTGTGTAATCAAAGGGAGTCTGACCGAGCCCATCAACACTTCTCTAACTAATCAGGTGCAGGCAGTTTTCATGATGTTAGTAGTAGTAACTAGTAGCCTGGCTCCGCCCGCCCGCCTACTTCCGGCCAAATTTTATTTTCCCTTCAGTAGTCAGTCTGGGTGTACAGCCCATTTCCCAGTTTTGCCGGAGATTCGACAGCCGGTCCAATCAGCGAACAGAGCGAGTGGCTGAGAACGATGACGTCGAAGTCGCGCTCCAGTTTCAGTTGCCAGAAGCCGGCTCATGACACACGTGACGACCAAACGTTATGCGATTGGTTGGCTAATCCAGAGTGGCACTGGGCAGATCCAATAGTTTTAAACTTTAACAGACACCCGCCTCCATGAGTGAACGTTTGCCAATTACAGCACTGCCAGACCTTCTGTACAAATGAAATGAAGTACGATGGTCTGGTAGCACCAGGCTAAGTAACTAGTGCTGCAACTAACGATTATTTTGATAATCGATTAATCTGTCGATTAGTGTTTTGGTCCGTAAAATAGGATTAAAGAAACCAGAAAATATTCACATTTGAGAAGCTGAAATCAGAGTATTTGGAAATTTTTTATTCAAAAATTACTCGAAACGATTAATCGATTATCAAAATAGTTGGCGATTATTTTAATAATCGATTAATAATCGATTCATCAATTAATCGTTGCAGCTCTAGTAGTAACGATCCAATTGGACAGGTCAGTGACGACTGATGTTGCTAAGGCAAGGGGCGTCTTAGGATGGGCAAAAGCCACTCAGAAATGATGTTACACCAATGCATAACTAGCAAGTTTTGCCACAGCAAGGTCCCAGAGAGTCACATAATGATAGAAAAGCCAACCAGTGATTGGATTGTCCTCTAAAGAAAACCAGCAGCATCAGGCATTTCAGCAAGTGCCACAAAAGGACAAGTTTTTATTTTCAAGCGACAAAGCCCAGAGCAAGGGAGTAAGTCAGGGGAGGTCGGAGTGGACGGATCGGTCCACAAAACCTCAGGCTCTAACGCTGTTTGTTTCCTGTTTTCTACCAATGGTCAGAGGAGTTTCTTTCTTAAAAGCATGACCACCATAATTTTCCCTACTATAAAAACAAATGTGTATTGCTGTAACCATGACTAAAAAGGTCCTTTAATTGAATTCAAACCACAATGTTTTCTAACTTTAAAAAGTAGCCCACTAGTGCTTGTGCCTAGACCTGACCAACCATGGACTGGAGTGTTCTCACGCTATAAAACTGATGTCTTTTTCAACAGTGATATGTAATGGATTTGAAACAGCACTGCTTTCAGATCGGAAAATGTTACATGCATTTTCTTCCAAATAATAATTAATTTGGAGGACTCGCTAATTTGAAAAAACAGAATCCCACTTTTAATCTCTCTCTCTGTGAAGTCAATGTGGATCTTGTGAATCTTTATTGAGTTATCTATAAAAGATATATTTTTTCCATTTGAACTTTCTATTGATGGAGTTCTTCCATTTTGAAAGGCTTTTATCTCTTTTAATGCCTCTTTTGTCCAGTAAGAATGCAATTAATGTGCTGCTCTGTAACAATTTTAAAGGCTCTTTGGGTCTACCACAAACTCCAGCAACTATCAATTATGAGAAGCAATAACAATTGATGGAGAAAAAGAATGAATGGAACTATAGCCATTTAAAAACAAACTCATTCAATTATATATTTCCACACAATCTTTATGTCTGTATGTCTCTGTCTGCCTCTGTTCTCACTATGGCTGATGAAGCATGTCTTGAAACTGTGATTCTGCTGGCTGGCAGAGGTGACTGCGCATATAGGAATATTCCCCACCGGCTTTCAGAAATGTGCTTTCTACATCTCCCCTCCCAGTTCTCTAGTAAACGACCACATGCCCAGCAGCAGAGATCAGCACAAAGATAACGTTGCTTGGCCGCCATCCAGCTTTCTTTTTGTGTCTTTGTCTTCACCTCTGGCACATCCTCCCTCTGCTCTCAGTGGGTAGGAGGCAGATACGTTCAACCATTAGTCAGTTCTTAGTCACACTGTAAAATTGATTGCAAACGGTGAAGAATTAAAGGAAAATTTGAATTTCATTCATCAGTTCTTATCTGGGAGCCAAATATATAGCTGAGGAAGCCCAATAGGAAATGTTCACCACTAAGGAAGATCCTAATGATACAGAATAAGAGGTTGAACAAGGACACACTGTGGGACTGTCAAATGTATTATCCCTCATTTTCTGGACTTGTTTTATCACAAAGAGAATGGCAAACGTTAATGGAAAGAGTCTTGCAATGCTGAAATATGTGATTCATGGCTTACAATGCTCACTGATTGCATAGGCTAAACTCTAACCAATGACTTTTCAAAGCTATAAGGCTTTCAAAAGTCTATTGGCATTTGGCATGCACAGTGGAAAGAGCCAAATGCATTTTTTTCCCTTGGTACATAAAAAAATAATATTTGTTCAGAGAACTCAAAAATTATCCTAGTAAGCAAAATATAATAACACCCAAACCAAGACGACAAGACAATGCTACTCACATGTCTAAAAGCTAAGTCTAATAAGGCATGCTCGCATGAAAAGCATGTGATGTTGTTCAGTTCAGTGATCCAATACAACATCTATGGTCTGTTTTATGATATTTAATGTTAACCATTGTAGGGCAGAATTCATCCCAGATAATGCAAAGTGGCTTTTGAAATACATTTTGTGAATAAGGGCTGCATATTTAAATGCCAATGTGAGTTGTGACGAAGAATACATGGAAAATTAGACACGTCTGTTGTCTAATTTCGGATTATGCAGGTACCCAAACAGGCAGAGACAAATGTGTAATAGCACCACTTGTCATATAAATAATCTATCTTAAAAACCAAATCCTGAAAAGCGAACAATAGCTCTTTTTTTCCAGTGAGTTAGTGGAAGACAATTTCTTGAATGTTTTGTTCTTGAAAAAAAGTAATTAAAAATCAACACCTGATCGCCTAATGCAATAAGAATGTATTTAAATTGTGATGGGCCACAGTTACCAATGAGGTAAGACACATGTTCTAACTTCTGTATATCTTGTAATTCCCAACACATGGAGTTCCAGCATACAGATATAACGCAAAACCCAAACACTGGAAAATACAGTGCTATGATTACATCACCATTGAGGAGAGGGCACACAGCTGCAGAGATTGATTGGCAACATGTAAAGTACAGCCTCTTCTTGAAACATTTGTTCAGAGTTTGTTAAAATTTAAACTTTCCACAACTTTGCTCTTCTCACCTTGATACTTATACTGAGCCAATTGACGACAGCCAGAGGTTCCAATTTAGATTTATTTTGAGGGGATATTTTTCAATTCATGTCCTTCTACAAAATCGTTAGAGTAGTATGAGCAGCTGGATGTTTGAAGATGAACAATTTAAGAGGAAACACAACCTCGCCAATGTTTTGTGTATTCCAGCCAAAATAACTGCACTGCAGGGCTATGTATCACTATGCACATTTACTACCTTCCAATGCATTTGTACAGTGTGATTCCTCTCTAACCTGAGCTTCATGTATTAGAGACCTTGTGTTTTAACTACTAAAAATTAGACCTAGGTATGGACAGACAACCGTGGGATTTTAAATATGACCTAGTTAAAAACCTTACGACTCAGATCATATTAAGCAGTCTCCACGAATGTTGAAAAACAAAAGCATAGACAGGAATGACACTGAAAGTCAGATGAAACGTTCATTGAACTTGAACATTACCGACTTGTATTAATAGTCTGAACACACAGTGTCTGCACACCTTGGTGGCCTTTTTAAATGTAATTAAGCTCCAAATGTATTCATAGACTTGAGGGATGAGGAAATGCAAATGAGAGAGAAGGTGGAATGTGGATGGTAAGAAAGAGCACAGACGGATGACGGGGGATAATTCTCAGAAGGACCTGAGACAAAGGTTACGAGTGATTGAACAAGAGTTGAAATAGAGACAGTGAAGTCTATGTGTACAGCCTTGGAGTATAGAGAGCGAGGATTAACATCTCTCCACAGTCAAGGGATCAGTGTGAAATTGCAAAGGTGTGCCAGGGTAATTTTCGCTGCTGTCTGGCAGCCTCCTCCAGGGTGTGAAATCTCCAGCAGATAGCCGCTGAGGATTCAGCTGTGGCTGGTGGGTTTCTCTGCTATATTCTTGCTGGATCTTTTCCATCAAGGGTGCACTGAGTGAACTTGAAGCAGTTCATTAAAACTTTGAAATGTGTATTACTTTATAATGTTGAAAGTTATGTGACCAATGAAGGAAGACACAAAGGAACCTCCAACTCAATTTAATATATTTACAATGTATTGAACTTTGTAAAAAGATTGGATGTAAAATGATTGTATTGGTTTTTTTGGCGAGATGTCCTTATTGCAATGTAAAGTTATGCTTTAACATGATGGAAAGCTACATTTTTAGCTAGATTAGATTTGTTTCTTTGGCACATTTGGAAGATGTGTATGGGTTGCATGTAGGCAGTTTTGGCAGAACAAACATTTTTAGAATAAATCGAATTATCTTTAGCAATGTTTTGGGTGCCAATGCTACAGTTTCTGTGTTTGAGGAAAGGAACCTAATCAGCAAAATGGTCCCAGGTACTTTTTAATTGGCAATCGTTGAGATGGACGATAAAATAGTCGCTGCTGTAGTAACTATCCGAAGTTGTAAAATCCTGTTTCATAGTGTCATAAAATGTTTCACTGTCTAAGGAACCTTCAGATGTATGGATCTATAACTCAAATCCGAAATCCTGATGTAAGAAGCACCCACCTAATAAAGCCCGTTGCATTTTGTTTTATTATGAACACCTGTTGCCACCATAGAGCTAGCTCTCATACCGCAAAAAAAGACCATTGCCCAGCTTTATTGGTCACATGATTTACATTACACTGTATTTGATGTTTAGAGTCACCTTTCACCTGAAAGTTATCTGGAATGGCTACAGGAAACAATCCCAACAAACAAGGCCTAATGCGGAGACAGACATGGACATTCATATGAAGCAGCTTTAAACTAAATCATACAATTTCTACAGACTGAGCTACTCATTTGTTTGAACACCAGAAAAAAAGTACAGCAAGTTATGGCAAAGAAAAGAAAGCTGGGGAAATTGAACATGTGTCCATCACATGGAGTAGATGACGGTTTTGTTTAAAGGCTGGGGTTTACTTGAAAGTGGACAGTTGAAGCCTACACAAACAAAAACGAAAATTGCACAAGGTAAACTTTTCCAGAGTATTTTGTTCAGACGAAGGGAAACCATTTGCAGTTGTGATTGCATCCTTCAAACGTACTTACTGCTGAAAAACAACAAATCAGATTGAACTTTAGAACCCAGCAGCCAATACAGCTGGTTCGTTTGAAGGATTGTTTACTACCCCAGCCAGTATTTTTCCTTTCTGTTTTCCCTGCCATCATTTGCTCTCCTTTTACGAGTTGCCTTTGCGTTTGTCAAGTGGCTCCCAGTGTCTCTCTGCACACACACACACACACACACACACACACACACACACACACACACACACACACACACACACACACACACACACACACACACACACACACACACACACACACACACACACACACACACACACACACACACACACACACACACACACACACACACGCCTGCGGGAGAAGGATAATGAGGTGCCCTGCCGGTCCAAAACACAGCCCCTCGTCCGGCCTCTGCAGCAGGGGACTGCAGAGAAGGTAAACTGACATGTAAACATGCCACAGTAGGCTAGTGATACAAAAGGCCATTCGGAAGTCACTTTATTACCGTGGATTGTGTTGTTAAACTACAGCTACAACCGTTCAGCGCAACTGCACACCTGGTTCAAAAGTAGCTTAGCCGACATCGCTAACTTTTAGCCTTTGAGTAAAAAACAGAAGCAGTTTCTAACGGTACTACATTGATACTAGTGTTGCTCACCAGGTCCTAGGATTGCAGGAGTCCAAATCAATGCTTACTGATAAATAAAGATTACGTAAACTATGGACAAGATGCGCTTTGAATCTCATGTTTTAGTGTTTGCCTTGGTGTATGTGTCAGTCACCACACTCTGTGACAGCAGGTGAGCTTTATTCACTTTTCCAGCTGACTGCAGGTCTGTCACCCACCACAGGAGAGTATGCTGGCAAGTGGGTCACTGTCAACACCGTCTGTCTCCGATACATATGCTCCATCAGCACCTTGTCTGTCCCCTAGGAAATGCATGACACTTCGACAAATAACTATTAAGACAGAGTCAAAGTGTGCAAACTCTACAAAAATCGCTGCAGTTGTTTTGCAGAGTCGAGGCGCAGCCAGATGACAAGAGTGCCACGTCACAATTGCCATGTTTCCCCATGATGGACCTGTCCAGCTGTGAGTGGAAACACTTCCGAAGATCCATAGGCTGTTGAGTGAGTCAGGCCAGATGATGGGTCCCTGGCAGAGTCAATGCTCCGGTGATGAAGTGAGGTGGAGGTACTCTGTTGTAAGCACAATTTCCCAGATGAAAAAATACTACCAGGATCAATGTGTGTGTTCTCTGCAGGGAGGCCTGGTTGGTTTGGCCACATGGCTGCAGCAGATTGCCAGATTTAAAGTGACAGTGTGGTCTTGCTTAAGCACGTTTGTTACATCTGACCAAAGGCCTGGTAAATCAATGGTAATTAGCAACCTGGCAACATGTTTGAGAACTCCTGGCTGAGACACTGCTGCAATGGTGTTTGACTCACAGTTTAACCTTGTGCTGTTGGCAAATAACATTTAACTACTAAGCAAATGGCTGGCACTTTGATGCACAGGAACATACAAATAGTTAGCCAGCATGGGGTAAGTTATCCTGCTAAAGGGCACATGAGCTAATCTACTGTTTAAATCCTTGTACTCTCAGTGAGCAGTGGGGTCCAGTAATCTGAATGTAAAAAAAGTAATGCTTTCTCCCCTAACAGGGGTCATTTCATGGCTTATTGCCTCACTTTTGTTTCTGCTCTCAGTCAGGAGCCATTTACTCGGATGATATAACCCAACAACAAACAGCAGCAATGGTGCAGCAAATGAAATAAATTTGAAAACATCCTTGTAACTACTCAGGCAGGTTTTTGCGTTTCCTCAAAGCCATTATGTTTACATTTCTATGCTTGACAAGGACTCAATATAAGATATTTGCCATTAGATGGGTAGTTTCAGGGAAAGTGAAAACATTTTTGGATAGACTACTTGGGTATTATTCTGAGACGTGGTGAATTGGACAAATAGGCACATATTGTGTTCAAAATCCCTTGAATAATGGATTGCTGTGGTTGTCGAGCTGAAGTCACTCTGTTGTTATTGTCACCACATATGGTTGGTTTAGTTACAGTGCCAAGAATTGTTTTTCTTATGTTTTGTAATGTTTGCTGCTGAGAAACCAGCCAGAGTGGGCCAGGAACTCTGGATTTCCATTGTTTCTTTCATCAATGTCAATGATAAGGCTTACTTTAATGAGTATTCTCAGTTAAGAGTTGGTGCATTTCACCATATGGGCCGCACTGTAGGCGTATTGCTTTTTGATTCCTTAGAATTGGCCTTCTGTTCGTACTATAAAACGAATACATTAAATGAAAGAAGACGTTCCCAATTCTGTTAGACTCATCCCCTGCTGTGCTTCCTCTGATGTGGATGGTACTCAAGTGTTCCACCTTCCCAGGAAAAGTAATCCATTCATTCCCATCAAAAAAGCTCAAATGTTTACTATTTCCAGAATGTTCCTCACTGCAGGTTGTCCATTACAGTAGGTATCCTCTACAGCTGTGAAGCCACTGTTGTTGGCGAGCATATCATGATGCTTTTCCTCCTGTGTTTCCCATTGTCAAACCCTGCAGTCTGGTTTCTGCATACAGGTTACTGACCTGGGAAAGGTACAAAGAAAACTGACGGAGGATGTGTTTTCCATACAACAGCTGTCCATTGTCAGTTCCAGAATGGATACATCTACTAAAACACATCTGTTGTGCATAGCATATGATCATAAAGTCAGTGCACCATTTTTTTTACTGTCATTTTTTCTGTTTTGTTTCCAGAAATCACGACAGTTTATTAGCATTGTTAGCCGGGGGGATTGGAAAGATAAAGTCTGTCAAAGGCAGTAACAAAAAGTAATTCATAACTTTTCATATAGAAGTTTCCTTCTTTACTTTCTCGTTCAAAAAGTATTCCCCCAAGGAGCTTCCACCTTCCACAATTCCTCTGGAGTCTGCCTTATGAAAAGTCACTACCTTGTTGAACTCTCAACGACACTTAATCATGGTCATTTATTAATCTCACTCTGTCTGTGTTGTCAGCATATTGCAGTGGTGGTTTCATCTGAAAAAAGATTGCAGCCCACAAGTTTCTCTGTCCTTTGCTTTCCGCTCACATCTCTTTGAGAAACGAGCGATTGCTAAAATGCAGCCAGATGTTGGATGTGTCTGAGGTACCATTTTCGCTTGACTGAAGCAAAAATGGCACCCCAGGCCAACCGGCATGCTGTCTGAGAGGGAAGTGGTTCAATTTAGTCTGAATATCGGGGCTTTAGTGGTAGATGAGCAGTGGTGGAGCAATCTCCAGGGTTGCCAATACACAGAGCAATTACTGTACACACATCTGTTGCTGTGGACTACCTGTCAGACTGGTAGATTTGTTCACTATTTAACGAGCAGTTTCTTGGTCCTGATCTTCAGAACACAGAGCCAAGGTCCAAAAGGTTCTATATTAGCACTTTATCATGCTTTCATGTCTCCCCAAGTGAGCCCCCTACTGATGAAATCTGTGTAGTAAAGGTAGGGGGCCCTTCTGATCCTCAGTAAGAGATTAAGGGTAAGGGAACAACTGAAGCTGGAATCATGTGGCCCCATATGCCCAATAGAAGGATGAGTTGCCATAAACAAAGTTGCTCAGTTTGAGAGGATGAGAGCACTGACCCATGACAAACTGAATAAAAACAACTGACTGAGCAGAGTCTCCACTGTCTGTAAAACACTGGGAAATAGATCAAAACCATTCTCAGAGGCTTTTTATTTCCCTAGGAAGTTCCCCCTGATTTTCTATCAGGTGAGACACTCAAGGTGTAATTAACTTATATATATCATATTAAAACAGTCATTGTTTACTACAATTTTTTCAGGAATGTTTGAATAAATATGTAAATTTGGCAATATCTAAATCTAATCTCATAATTGAATTTGTCTCGCCTTAAAGTAGCTACAGAGGATATTCAACCATCTTTAACTGCTTACATTTTTGCCCACTACCATATTTGCAGCTGCTGAGACTTCTTTCACAAAATAACTGCAGTATGGAGACCAGACGCAAGCCAAATGCAGGGTCAGAATAGTTACCCCTGGCATAATTAATTCCTTATCAAATGTAGGCTAGTGAAAGTGCCAATGGTCCACCTCATTAAGTGAGCGTGAAGTTGAGGCCACAGAAACAGTTTGCAGGCCGTCCGCACACTACGAAAATAATAATGATGTTGAGCATCAGCCAAACACAGTGCAGGGGCTAAATTAGAAAATCACATCCAATTAAGGTTTCCAAGTGAGGCGACGTGTTCCCCTGTGCATCAGGGCAATGAGATGAAAATGACAATATCACAGAGGAAAAAATAAACAGAAGATAGAGCAGTGGATCTGATTACATCTGCTATGAAAGCAGAGAAGGCCCTTCCATATTCTATGGCCTCCATACTATAAATGCTCCCTATGACTTATTTTATTGCTGTCGTCTGCTTCAGTCTCATCTTTAGCAGAGACTATCAACCTTTTTCTGATAGATAAAAAAGAAAGTCTGACCTGTACTCTTCTCTGAAATTCACTTCATCCTCCTCACTACATCATACATGCTATTACCTTTCCTGGTCTAATTTCCGGGAGTTTACAGTGAGGATAAAAGCAGTCATATCCTTCAAAAACCATGTGCTTCAGTTCCTGCAACATATACTTTCTTGAAAGGGAGTTCAAGAGTTTTAATCACTACTTTGTTAAGACGTCTGCAGTGCCTACATCTTCTTTTTTCATCGATTATAAACTACAAGTATGAAAAGCATGAAACAAATGTTGACCAAAGTTCCAGAAAATCAGTTAAAAGTAAATGTGAATTAATGCATATTTCTATTTACTACCGTTATACAACTGTTATATTAGATGGGCACATTGAGATAGTTGGTGGCCTAAATTCTCCATTCAGGTGTCATAAAGAGGGTGCACCAGAATGACATAATCAAAATAACGCCAGTCAAACCTTGAATGGTCCAAAACTATTTAGAAAATATGATGGAAATGCGACATTATCTTTAATTAATGTATTTATCAGGGTAAGTAAGTTACAGTCTCCTCATTGCTCCACACAGATATGCTAAATCCCCTTGCTGACATTTTTCATCTCTCCAGGAGTGGAAGCTTCAGTAGACGTTTAAGTACCATGCCTTTGTATGTCAGGACTTATTCAATAAGTGTTTGTGTTGTATTTATGTTGCCCTTTGGCAAGAGTTTGTTTTTTATCAATACACCAACATGTCCACAGCTTTTGAATGCAAATTCCGTATGCATGCATGACCTTGCAAAACTACAATATAAAAGCCTAAAAAACAAAGCAACGAGCTAATCTTAGGGATCAGAGACTCTTTGTCACCCATTATCAAGAAAAACAGCTGAAGAGAAGAAAAATACTACACCAGAGAGCCCAGATCTGAACAGGGGTCAAGTAGGGTTGCAGATATCATTACAAGCTGTTGTTGAACCTTTTCAGGAGGCCCGTCCTTTTAAACAGGGCAACTGTTCAGCACGCCTACCTTACTTCTGTCCCAGAGGTAGCTGAAAACCTAACACTACAGTTGGTCTTTCATGCATTATATCCCTCTTAGTTTATTCATGTCAGTAAAACTGAACAAAGAAAAACTAAGTGGAGTGAGAGATCAACTTTCTCCACTATTATCTACCTAAATCCATACAGGAACTCCCAAAGAGTAAGCTCACTCAATGTGAATCAGAATATGAATCAGTTTAAAAGAAATGCTTGCATGTTTGTAATGATCCTTGATTCATTGACCAAATCATACTTATTCATGGCTAAATAAATCATTATAACACTAAATGCTTTGCTTTGGTCCTTTCCAATCCACAGCATCATTTTGTCAGACCGACTGCAACAGAACTGCACCAACCTCCAGCCAAGAGGCCCACAAATAACAGCAGAAATTAGAGATGAGAAACATCTCTTGCTTCCATTCGGCGTGTTTATCCGAAGGGGCCGAGAGAGCGTTTTCATTCAAGGCCGCGCTCCGGTCCCTGTGATCAGTCGGCCATGTTGCGGAAGAGATGCTTATTATGTGGTCGTGCGCGGGCCTTGTTTGTTTTGACCTTGAGGGCTCTTCCCATGGCGCAATGGGCCCGGGCAAAATGAGAGGAGTGACCACAGGAACCGCCCTGGGAAGAAGAAAAAAAGTGACCTAAACACTTTCAAACTCAGCCTTTTCTATCCAGTTTTCAGATCCAACAAGTACAAACACTTTCTCAATGTCCCAAGATTGAGACATACCCTGTGTCTCGATCTGTTCGGCTATGTCTGAAGTCTTCTTGCCCTTTTATTCATTTCTGCCAATCGCAATTCAATTTTTAAACACTAAACCACAGCATTTCTGTAAGTTTCATTTCACATTAAAAAGCCAAGGACACTCATGCATGCTATACCATCAATAGGTTAGTCACAGTACTCTATGTGCACATAGTCAACTCTGTTCAACCATATATACATAAACTTAACCCACACACGTCCTCCTTTTCAAGCAACTATTGAATAGTGCAGACACTTTACTGCTATCAGAAGAAAGACCAGAAATACCCAATCAATCTGAGGGCAAGAGGAGCCCTTCACACTGCTGCTGAGTGAAGAGAGCAAAGAGAAGCTGAGAGCTTCAGATGTGTGGCTTATTATAGCCAAGATTCCCTGCAGCAGCCAGTCATGAACAAACAGCTGTGTATTCAAAAACAATGTCCAAAAACTGTCTCATAAGAAGAAGAGTCAAGAAACATACTTCCTTGATACTATGTACATTGACAATATGGTTGCCATTTAACACAACATGAACTAGCTATTGTTGCTCTGCCTATTTATTGTACCTGAAACGACACAACACAAAAGGGGAAGCATCAGAATGGTTCCGCGTCCATAACATGAAGACCAATATGTTGCCTTCACTTCTGACAATGAGCGACTCAAAGTCAATTTTGGAACCATTCTTCACCTGTCAGTCTGTCAGATGGAGCCTACACACTTCTTTACACTTTTAACACCTCTCAAACATCTCAAGTCAACATACAGGTATATACCTGTTTCAGAATATGACAGGAAATAAGACATACATGGGCTGCTTTGAATGCCTTACCTGATTTATTTTCAAAATGTTGACACAGGAATTACAGATTTCAACAACGGAAGGAGATGTCTAAGTTATTGACTCTTTCAGAGTTCACCAGGGGACACAGGGACACTGATTGCAGCTGTTAAATGAATGTTTTTAGGGTGCATCAGTGAGATACTTTTAAAGTACAAGAGAGTGAACTTTGATCAGCAAAACAAATCTGTTCTACTGTATTCCATTCAAGGGGTGGAAGAGAGGCTTTCACTGTGAGGTACTATGTGAGGCCTTCCTTTAAGGAGTTGGTTTGTTACTATGGATTTCTTCCCACAGAGGACACTTGTGTGTTTCTCTTGGTGTGTTCACCTTGTCCGTTTGTATTCTGCTTCTACTACAATGAATGATGGGACAGGCTCCAGCCTGTGGCAGATAGATCCATGCGCAAGTAATGCACTCATGAGGTAAGATGACACTGACATACAAAGTTAATAAAGTAACGATCATAAAAGGAAGTTTAAAACAACTATAGTGCATCATAACAACTCTATTAAAATGTCCTTCAGCAACTTTCACCAGGTTACATCATGGTTAATTAGAGATGAGTGAAGATTTAAGGGAGATGTTTAGCACAGTGAGACGTCTGCAGTAGCTTACTTTATAGAGTCATACTAATCACCTTCCTCCTTCAGACATAATAAATCCACGGAAGGTGCTCTAAATGTCTCCTCAGGACTCTCCTTGCTGAATACTGGCCGAAGTCCATGAGTCAGATTTGATTACTGTCACAGACTTGAAGCCTGTGGTAAACAGGGACAGCAGTGCTACTACAGTGCACACTTGGACTAATGTGAACATCATCCAGTGTGTTCGGACTGTTTTTTGTTTAATGGAAGGAGAATAGGGTGACCTTGAGAAGGTGCTGCCGCTGTTCCTCTAAAATAAATATTTAATATTAGAGGCTAGTATTACGCTCCTGAGACAGTGAGGAAATGGAGAAGGAACCCAGGCATAGAAACACAGAGCAGGCATGTTGACTTCAGGAACATTTAATGAAGATGAAGTGACAAAACAAACAAAAAAGAGTAACACTAGAGTACTGAGAACGCTGGGAAACTAGCAGAACTAGACTGGCAGACGAGGCAGTCAAACAAAACAGAGAATCCACAGAAAACAAAGGAGTTCAGTTATAAATAGTGTGTCTGATTAGCCCTTGAAAAGCAGGTGAGGAGGTGGGTGGAACTGGCAGGGAGACTATAGGGAACTGATGAAGAGCAAGTGGGAACAGGTGTGGGGACATAGAAGGGTTTAACTAATCATAACAGCTATTCAAACGAACATTTAACAAACTGAATAGGAATGGCACAATACTTGAAAAAAAATCTGATTTGGTTATTTGCTGTTTGGACTTGAAAACCGCTTCTTCTATACATTAATTTTGTGATGGTGATCTTAAAAAGGTAGATCAAGTACATACTTGATGTAACTACATGATCTACATTGAGTTGAAGCCCTATACAACATGTTAATATTGTCTATTGTGGTTATTTTACATTATATGAAAGGGGAAATAAACTATTTTTCAGTTTAACCATTGCTGTGTGTTCTTAGCTGTTGTATTATTCTAATAATGAACTGTATGATAGAACTAGATACAATAACCTTGCAGTAACAGACCTTGAAAGATTATCATGCCAGGACTTCTTTATAAATAAATAATGTGCTGCTGTGCTGTATAGAGATTATCACTGTGAATTTGCAGTGGAGGGGCATCTCCAAAACATTTTGCCGCAAACGTAAAAAAAAATGCATTAGAGATGAAACCCTTTGTTTTGTGACCCTTAAGTCTTTCTGAGAATTCAAGAAACTTAATAGCAATAGATAATTTTCATAATTTTGCCTAAATAATTCCTGATGATATAGAAATGTTGCATATGCAACTTCACACTTGTTGGGTCAGATGCAACGAGTTGGAAAACGTGAGGGCAACACGTTTAATTTGTGGGGAAGTAATGCACTATTTCTACAGATAAATCTTAGATGAGATTAAATGAACTCCATTCAACAGAGCTGATGAGGGAGTCACACTGCAGAGATCATCTGTGAGTAGATTGTCTCTGTGTCACCCTCACTTTAAGGGATTTCAATCACGACGATGATCACATGTCAAAGACTAGCAAGCAACTCAGTTAATTGAGTTATTATGGTGGGAAATCACATAATAATAAATCATACCGACAAACAGTGAATAATAAGACCAGAGCCCAAAGCTTGATGCAGTGCAGATTACAAAGCGGATGTTTCATCATTCCTAGAGCAAATCAAATGTGCTTACCGCAACAGGGATATATCAGCCTCTGGTTCTTTTGATTAAGCTATTCTAACACAAGTTGCACCTAGAAGATACAACCTGAAAGACTTGATGCACAAAACACGGTGGAATAAATACTACACACATCACATGGCTGGTACAAGCCTGCATGAGTCATGACATAGCGCCCGTGTTTCACAACCCCCTGGGCGCTGTGGCCCCTCTTAGGAACCCAGCTGTTGGGATAATCGTGTTATCTGCCATTAAAGGTGCAGGAGGGGGTGGTGGGGTGGGGGTCATACCGCCTGAATGTTGATGCAGAAAAGCAAAAAAAACAACGGATAATGCGGCACACCTCACCTGACTCCACGTGTGCCAGGTTAACCCTCAGAGCTACAAGCTAGATCTAAGCAAATCCGTTTGGATGCAATCCAGACACACTCCCGTGCACTCACAGAGGCATTGTTACCACCGACAGCTTGCCTCTTCATGAGATTCTACTCCGCACTCAAGGCGCACATTATTACATGCCAACATGCTGTGACTTGAGCATGCATAATGTATGAAACATCTAGCATCGATATGCATGTGAAACTCAGCCATGCGCATATGCTGATAATAATACCAACTCCATATAAAAGCAAATGATCAGGTAGTAGAATAGGGTATTAAACACTGCAGAGACAACATTCTCTGTGATGTCAAGTGTTTCCCTGACACTGACACTTTTACATGCAAGGTTCCTGTTGGTGCAACAGCCGCTGACAAAAGATACATCAAAGGTACTTTTAAGGCAAGTTTTGAATCAAAGCATTGTCCAAATGCTGTATTTTCAGTATACCTTCAGCTCATTACCTTTACTTTACTTTGATTTGACTACAGTCAAAGGCACAGCACAAGTCTCAAGGCATGAGATTACCATTTATATAGCTCAAACTATTGCTTACAAAGATCCCTTGTTCACAGGGTGATGCTCCTCATGCAGGGAAGCTGGGATTCTATTAGAACACCCTTACACCTAGTTTGTGGCCTCGTCGACTTTTATGACATGGTGATATTTCAGGATGTAGGGCTGCAAAAGACCTTATGTAGAAAGGATTTGAGCTGTGGTTTATGGCAGACATACACATGCGCACTCTCAAACATGCTGCGTATAGGTGAGGGGCAATCCATCTGAATTCCCCATCTGACTGTCACCACGTCTAAAAGCAGTTTGATTTAAGACAAGGTCCTAACAAATATGATGCTGCTCCATCTCGGCGCCTGTACGATCAGTGTGGAACCTTGATTCAAAAGCAGTGGCAATCTCCTCTCAGCAACATGCAGCATATGATAAGGACAGCATGCCATAACGCCCTTGATGGTATCCCAGGATTTTGGCTGGAGATGGTCGGGAGTTGTGTTGGTCAATTGGATGGAGTAAAGAAGTCCTCAGAGGGAGGGCAATCTGTGAAAGGAGCATTCTGGTTTATATATGTATGGGGAATTTATTTTCCATTAATGTTGGAATTGCAACTGTATGGATGGTGTCAACTTTATCCTCACCACGTTTGCTGTAGAGATTCATGGAAATGAGGACTGGCCTCCTAAAGCTTTCCAAATAATAAACGGGTGATTCTCACGAAGTGTGTCAAAGTGACATCAAAATAAAATCACTCTTTTTGAAGGATTTTCTAGCTCTAGTGACTGAAATAGAATGTAGACTTTTAGTTTTTGATAAAAGTTACAAAGGGGAAAAAATAATTTCAATTTTATTCCAATTTCATAACCGCATGATCCAGATTAACTCTCATTACCGATATAGTGAATGAAGATAGCAGACCATTTAAAAAAAATCCATTTTGCTTAATTTTTCACATTTACACAAATGAGCACATTTAAGGAACAGCAGAGTTCATCAAAAGCAGTGTTTTATATATATTTTTATCATATTTAAATTGAAAAAACTCTCATTACCGATACACAGAAGTAATTTTAGATCCCAATTTTTCAAATAATCTCTTTGTAAACAAGAAATGATTTACGGAAAACACATGTGGGGCATACTTCAGGAACATAAAATCATAAATTAACACATTCATTTATCTGGAACATAATAATATTAAAATATCTGTTTCATTGCATGCATAACAGTAATGAGAAGTCCATTACGGAGGATGAGATTTTATGTTGCGGTAATGAGAATGATTTTATTTCACCTAATTGAAAAGGTCCTTAGGACATGACATAACTGATGGACATTTGAAAGTTACAAGATTTAAATTACAAGCAATTGATTGAAGTTCCATTGAATCTAATTCAGTCTTTTGTTTAGTACTTTGCCGAAATTTTAGGCAAGACTAAAACATGTCGACCAGAAGAAGTTGCCGGGATTGGCTCTGGGATGACTTCCTTATCGTCTTGGAAGTACTACACTTTATCCCCCATGTTAGTTACGGTGGCGGAATATGTCTTCATACGGATTCTATTTCCACTCCTGCATCTACACGGATCTCTAATGGAGCCGGGAGCATTGTCAAACTCCTCCCCTTCCTCTTTCCCGCTGTAGTCTACCGTTTATGCTTTGCTCAGAACGGTAGACAACAGAGACTGCGAAGTGTGTTTGATACGGCTTGAAAGTATCCAGCTCATATTGTTGCTGCACACAGACGGCACGCGTGTGTGTGATTAACTGTTTTGGGTCGTCACCTTTTACAATAGGTCCATGGTCGGCATTAATTTGCACACGCTTTACGGCTTCCTGGGTTAGCGTCACCAAAGACGATTGTGATTGGTTTAAAGAAATAAAAACAGGCCAGCCCAGTTTTACCCCGTATACTAGAAACTAAATAGCTTCAATTCAGACCATACTACTAGCTGTTGTTTGGTCTGGCACTGCAAGACTAATTAATATGTAATAAATATAGTATTGCTGATTATATTCGGGCAGTATAACGGTAGAGATTTGTCCATGGTATTTAGCAGGAAACCGATGGACTGCCTCCTCCGGATAGGGAATGAGTCCTTACCCCAAGTAAAGGAGTTCAGTTTGTCAGGGTATTGTTTGCGATTGAGGGAAAAATGGAGTGTGAGATTGGACAGAGAATCGGATCAGCAAGGGCCTTATTGCACTTGCTTTACCGAACCGTTAAAGAGAGCTGAGTCGGAAGGTCTACCTCTCCATCTACTGGTCGATCTGTGTCCCTACTCTCACCTATGGTCATGAAGGCTGGCTAATGACCGAATGAGCTAGATCAGTCATCCTGAGAGACTTGGAGCAGAGCCGCTCGCGTAGAAAGGAGCCAGTTGAGGTGGTTCGGGCATCTGGTGAGGATGCCTCCTGGGCGCCTTCCTAGGGAGGTGTTCCAGGCACTACCAAGACCCAAGGCTAAGTGGAGATATTATCCATACTATACTGTGAACGCCTCGAGATCTCCCAGTCAGAGCTGGTTAATGGTGCCTAGGAAAGGGAAATTTGTGGTCCATGAGGGATCCGTTGCACCCGCGACTGGAGCCTGCATAAGCGGATGAAGATAAGTGAGCCAGTGATTCATTAATGAAATGCAAATGTGGGAATACCACTAGGGTGGAATTAGAATCATATTCACCTAGTGTTACTAAGATTGGCGCCGGCAGTTCCTTTGTGGATACTGTGCTATAACAGGGCTGATTGTGGACGCTATTCGCAGCAAATCCTGGAGCTATTAGTGCACACAATCCATTCTAAGTGGATCCGACCCATAGTTTCTCCCACAGTTTTTGCTTTGGCTGCCGCCTTCTTGCGCTGATTGTCTGTTAGTCTTTGCAGCAGTCACAAAAACATTCAAAATTATCATTTAGATATGGCCTCATACCTTTGTTCTCAGATTAAATGTGTCAGATATAATTCTCCCTTATTGTTAACTACCGAAGTAGTTAACATAGTTAATATTGAGTAATTATATTTTTAATAACTGTTCAAAGTAAATTAAATAATAATAATTGATAGAAATTAATAAGATGTTATATAAAACAACGGTTTATTTTTGATTTGAAGGATGTTATATTAAGATCTCATTACCGTACTACAGCTTCTCATTACCGATATGAGCCTTTAAAGTACGCGGTAATGAGAAAAATGAGTAACGGTAATGAGAAGTAAATAGCTAAATTATCAAATAACTTGAAATTCGAGCATGCTACACACCTTCCACCTTTGCTACATGTTGAAGTCTTATATTGTCTTAACCATCACAGAAAATTATGTAATATAAGTTTTAGAAGTATAGATTATCACCTCATATTGGTAATGATAATCGATAGTGAACCAGCAGGAAGATTGAGTGACGTTTACAAACATTTCATAATGTGAGTAAAGAGAGTGCAAATGACCTTGTGTCCATTTTGAATCTTCTGCTTCAAGTAATGCATCATGGGAGTGCTTGTATATTTAAAGTGACAGGGTAGTTTTTATAGGCAGGTGAAGTTGCGTTGCGGTGATGAGAAAATTTTTGTGCGGACACAGTAATTTTCCATTAAATAAATATTTTTTGGGGTTAAATATCATAAATATCTCTATTCACCATTAATATTGAAATGTTTTACATAATACTGCATACTTTTGTTTTATTTATATGAAGAGGAATTTTTAGGGAATTGAAAAGAACAATAGAATAATGTATCCGGACGCATTTCGGTAATGAGAATTCACCAGGATATTTTGCAAAAAATTATGAAAATAATGGTAAAATTATTTTAAAAACCATTTCACCCTATAGTGCCATTCAATATCTTTATAGAAAATATCTTAAGTATTAATAATAAAAAGCTGCTTTTGTGAAATAAGACTTGGACATGTTCACTTAGGCTTCATGAGAATCACCCAAACATAGCAACGGTTTTCTCTCTGAACAGTCTGAACAGAAGTGAAGACAGAAGGCAGCTCCTTGGAAATGGTCTCGTTTCCCAGTATCTCTACACTGCAGGTGGTGAATGCAAAGTTTGCGAGACCCATAGAGTAACATCAGTTAGTAAATGGTCATTCAACAGATACACAGAGAGGTTTTGAGAGACTGTGTTAATGTTGAATGCCTGGTAAGAGCCATTTTACATTAATGCATATCTAATAGTGGTACAAGGACAAATCATTGGGTTCTAACCAAGCCCCAATCACAGAGTTCTACTAGCATCCAATGCGGAAGTGACAAAAAAAATTAAGTGGCCACTAAGAGGTGGTACCAAAACAGAGCAATTTCTCATGGACTCCCATGTTAAATAGGCCATTTTCACAGCATTATTAAACTTATTTACGGCCTGGTCCAACAAACCATTCTAGTCTGTATGTTTAGGTCATATCTCCATGACAACACTGAGGGGGGTGAATTTGTTGGGATTATGCAAGTTGTTAAACTATTGGAGGTTAAAATGTACGAATAATTAGCAGCCTCTTGAGTGGCAGCTAGCCCCCCGTTGGCCCTCTCTTTGCCTCGGAGGTATACGTCAGCTAGATGGGCGTATCTCCCGCCCCCCAACGTCAATGCCCTTTTTCGTTAAGAGGAAATGAGGCGGATTAAAAATCTGACAAGATGGCGACTCGCATAGGCCAGGGCGATTGGATGCAGTTGGAATAACTGAGGTCAGCCCGGATGCTACATCCATTTTGTAAACTATCTATGGCGCTAACTATTAAATTAATGTGAATTGTCATGTAAACTACAGGAATCAGGATGTACTCTCAATTTATACCTTCCGATACAGGTTTCATGGTGCAGAACTGCCAAAAGACTCCAAAAAACTAATTGCTTCTAAATGTGCTTTCTGACAAACAGATTCAGCATCTGTATTGGTGTTCCTACCTCTGAAATATGCAGTTTATATTTCATATGTACAAGGATGAAGATGCTTTGGTACAAATTCTGAGGCAGATTTAGCAGTTTTAGAATCCAATGTGGAATCATGATGCCGATTTAGAAATTATTGTCTTGAATTCTCACACTGTATGCTTATTTCAGCAAGAGGGTTCTTGACAGTTATAAGAATAACTACCAGAGAAATGTGTGGCAAGTTCAAATCATTTTTATTTAATAATTAAATTTTAATTTGTAAACACAACCAAAATCAAACTTAACAGCATGGGTTTCTTTTCAACTATAAATGCGTTACGGTCACCTCAGATGTGGATGTTGCTATGGGAATTCTACAACCGTCCTTCAATCACATTATAAGAGGTATCATGCATACAAATGGACATGTTAAAATTGTCCTGGCAGTCTGGAGATTACAATAACACAAAGACAACCTGACTATCTCACAGGTATACAAGCTTTCAAAACAGCTGAGTGTCTTTGTGCTTTGGGAGGTGAGGGAATACCAAGAACTTTACAAGAACTTCAGAATTGAGATTTGGTGATTAGAATCCATCAAACAGCTGGCTGTTATGACAAATGAGGACATGAGACTTCCACACCCAGCTGCGATTCAGTGTCAAGATATATGCATGTGGTGCACAAACTATATGTGTGTCGATGTGGCCATGCAGGGTGCAGATGGAGCGGCTTGTTGGCTTCCCAGCAGTGTCACTGGGTTTAATTATCTCCCTGCCTGGACTCTCCCTCTCTTCCCCGACTCAGTATTTCCACTCTGGCCCATCTCGTTCCCCTCCGTCTCCCTCAGTCTTTGATTGGTGTCATTCTGTTCTCCCTTCTCCAGCTAACTCTCTGTGGCACCTCCGTCCCTCTCCCTAATCCCTTTCTTTATCTTTCTCTCCCTCACTCTGTCTGACCTGGACGTCAGTGCTTGTATCGCTTCGACTCCTCTGCTTGATTCTGTAAATGCCACGCTTAAGAGGCTGTCCTGTTTTGACATGTTTTCCCTCCAATTTTATTCAGCGGTTTTAACCCACTAATTCCTCATGGAATGCTGAGGTGCCGTCTGGAGCCAAGTTTGTGTGTTTGCGTATGAAGGCTGAGATGGAGGAGTTATCTTTTGTCACCACACAATTACCAAGACTACTGACATGTAGAAAGATCTTTATGAAGAAGTGTCAATCTAGCAAGAATCATGTCTGGCTGCTGTCATCTATGGAAAACGTGGTGTGGAAGTTCTGCCACACTAGGCATTATTGTTTCTAACTAATCTTAGAGTTTGAAGCTCTGTCAGCAGCCCCAAGAGGCTACTGTCCTCATTACATCCCACAATATAGAGGTCTTGCTGAATCAAAAACAATGTACTGACAATATTGTTTGATGCATAAGTAAATGTGCTTGTGTCCTCAAGGACATGGCAATGTCCACTTGAAGTGTGACTCTTCCCTGACCTTATGATTCGATGACGATTCTCCTGTCAATAATTTGATTGCAAAACAAGTATTTCTCTATGCATCTGCAATGTGTTGCACCCTGCATTGTTTTATTATTACTACTTTTCAGACCAAATGATCAATATTAGAATGTGAGTCTATTGTTTTGTGTTGGCGGCAAACAATAGTTTATGCCATGCATCCTATAAACGGCTATTTCCACACCTCTGATATGATCCATTGATTGAGTATAGAAGCTTGAAGGTGCACATCAACTCTGATGGGAGCATCTGGCATTCATTATAAAACAGACAGAAAAAACTGTGCATGCTTCACAACTGAGCATACAGAAATGATCAAATATGTACCAAGCTGGTGAATTGTGTTTGTTAAAACGCATTTAACTCACCAGCTGGACAAGCAATGATTACAGGGGAGCTTTTAAATGTTCATCACTCGCACTGCTCTATTGTGTGAGATTGGCATTTCTTTTCAGGTTAATGACGACAGAACTGGTTCGGACATTTTGAAAGCTTTTTCCATCAACAGTGAGCAAGACAAAAACACAGGTGGACCAAATGTAAGCTTTTTTGTATAGCAATCCTTCTGATTTATTTAGCAATTCAACATATTTAATGCTTTTATGATGGTCTACAGGTTGCCAAACATGGCGTTCCACAGGTCTGCACAGTGTGTGGCTTATCTGCATATGAAGCAGCCAGGTAAATTATTTATTCACCATATGGTGCATGTTCTCCACAACTGCCAATGCATCCTCTGTTCTGACATCCACGCAACAATTTGTTGGTGCACCAAATCCCAGTAATACAAACCAATCCGGTATGTAAATTATTCACTCATCCTTTAACAGCCAGAACCCCCAGAGTTTGAGAACAGTCCATCACATATGGAGTCCACCGGGGGGGCGATAATTCCTACAGAATGCAGCATGATAGCTCTATCGCAGTGGGCTAGCTTTAAAGCATGGTTTAAGAATAAAGAAGACGCATGTGCAAAACTACAGGGATGTACTGGCTGAAATGTTGAAGATACATTTCATTAATGGTTTGAGAAAGCTCTCAGGTGATTGGCTTACGAAAAGACTTCCTGGAGAAGCCTTGGCAACACAGCTGCCGCCCCTGGCTGGCCATCCATAACCAATCACTGCGAGCTAATTTTCCCTCTGGGTCAGGTGAGAAAGTCGAGTCGTAATCACTGCTTCTTCATTCACACGGGTGAACGTGTAAATGAGAAGCACCATCCATCTGGGAGGAAGACAGTGAGTAACAAGGGGAGGAAGAGAGAGAAAGAGAGACAGATAGTCAAAGAGACAGAGAGAGAGAAACGTGGGAGGGAAAGAAGAGGAGAGAGTAGGATGGAAGGAGAGATAAAGACTCCCGGGGTGACGGAAGGAGTAACGCTGGCCAAATGCAGCTTTTCTTCAGATTTAATGTAACAACTTCTGTTAAGTTTTTATAACTTTTGGACATTTGACACAATGGGGATAATCTTCCTCCGATTAATATCAGCCTCGGTAAACGTGATGTATTTGCATCAGCCGTGTCAAGTTGTTTGGCTGTGGGTGTGACAAACAATGAGAGAAATTGAAATGTAAATCCAACTACTAAATCTAAGCATACAGTAAATGACCAATCAAAGAGCTGAACCCTGCAAAGAGACCATCTCAAAGGAATTCTTTGGCATTTTGGTATGTACAGTCATTTGCTTTTTTACCGAGATTTAGATGAGAAAATGTATACTATTTTTTTTTCTGGCTCGGTGAGATTAGCATTTAGCAACTTTGTGTGCTTTGTCCAAAGGTAACAAAATCTTCCTATCACTGAAGCTCACTTATGAAGACGTCATATCTATATAGTTTAATCTGTACAAAAAACAGAGAGTATAAATGACAATGTAAGGTTTTATGAGGGGAATGTGTCTTGGCTCTGTGTAACTGTGGTGAGTTTTTAGCTTAGTTAAATACTCATGCAGTACGTAGTGAAAGGTTCAACCAGGTCACATTAGAAACCAAAGAATGAAAGAGACAGAGCATGACACTCACTAAATCTCTGCAAATGTGTGTTGTACGTACAGCGCCTCTCTTCGACTGGATTTAACCATCAAGGCTGACAGAGTGGAGTCAGTGGGAGACTTTGGGGATGAAACATTACCCATCAAGTCGGGCAATTACAGCACACAGCCCAGTGTAACCACAGAGCCATTGCCAGGAATACTAAAAACCTTCCAAGAAGCTCTTTTTTGCCACATTTGTCTGGTATCTGGCGTGAACAGTGCAGGCGGAGAGGGGGGGGGGGGGGGGGTGGGCTATCTTTTGGAACACTTCTTCAAACCAAAAATGCTAGCCAAAGTGAGCCAAATCAATTCCCTTAACAGATGAATATTTGATGGCACTCTTTGCTTTGTTCCAATCTCAGCTTCAATGGAGGGTTCCCCTCACCTAGAAACCAGCTTCCGTTTTGCTTAAAACATGACCTGTCATGTTTGATGCATTGGGTGAATGGCATGTGTTTGTTAGGTCAACTACAGAGCTTTGCAATCATCCAGAATGCATCGCAAATCCAAGGGCAGGGAACACACCTTCCTTTCCCTGTGCCTTCTCTAAAACGGAATACAATGTTGTTGCCTGGCAGCACAAGCAGCAATATGTCTCTGTGAGGCTTTAAAGAGTACACAAAAAAAAAGAAAGAAAGAGTACTCCCAAATGGCACTCAGGTCTAAAAGGAAAAAAATTAAATATAGCACAATCATCTTTTTTATGAGATCTTAATAGTGCTACAAATGTCAGTCGTGATGTATTACTGCAAATTCCCTGCACTCAGATGTTCCCTGGGCTTCCCCTGGACAATCATTACGCTTATCAAAAGCACTTCATTAGAGGAATCAGGTCAGAGGCAGAGAGAGGGATAGAGAGAGAGAGAGAGAGAGAGAGAGGGATAGAGAGAGAGACGGTCTTTGTTTGCGTACATCTTTTCAGTCTGTGTATGCATTTCAGTAGGTGTGTATGTCTAGTCTATATGCAGATAACTAAAGAGTTCTTTGTGTGTGTTTTCTGGTCCAGTAAGTACCACATCTAGATAGTGTGTGTGTATATGTTATTTTGATTGAACTGAAAAACAGAGGCTAGTGCTGCTGTCCTCAAACCCCACATTCTGCAGAGAATGTGAACTGGGCCCGACACCTGGATTCCCTCCATCAATCCAGCCACCAAGGCCACGGATGAATCTGACACAGTGCTGAGTTCAGAGTAAGACTCAGAGCTAGCCCAGCTTAGCTCACCATTATCCACCGCTCCATAGCAGAACGGCAGACCATTACAGCACACCATTTCGCTTTACAGAAAAACAGTTTGTCTCATTTTTACTAGTCTTATTCCACTCCTATTCCCATGGTGGTAAACATAAAAAGCATCTCATTGAGTAAATATGTATTCCCGCAGGGTGGGGGGGCTGGGGCGGACCCTGCCTACCACCACGCCACACGCGCCGAGATGAAAGACTGGAAATACGCTGAGAGGGAGCAGAAGCCCCACCTTTCCCCCCCTCCCCTTGTCTTTATAAATAGCTATTAGGAGATATGGAGCAAAGTAGCTACTGGGAATTCAGACAACAGTAGCAATTGGACCGACATGTGCTCCCTTTTTGTAAAGAGAACAACAATCCAGGCAATAAACAAACTTTCATCCCATGGCTTAATACATACAACTGGAAAAGAGCAAATGCCAAAGCTGGTCTTTTTCGAAATAGCAGCACAAAAACACACACAGCGGGAGAAGATGAAAGAAGAGCATTTCATAGCAGGAACAAAAAAAGTTAAAACTGAAAGGTTTTTCCTACCTTTTTCTGGTCCTCCAGCTTTTGACTTGTCGACTTCTTGCCATGCTTGCTGGCTTCCGGTACATCCATTCCTGGTCCAAATAACAGAGTAACTCCAGAGTAAAAATCACAGGAAACAAGTTGAAGAGAATCCAGACGGCTACAGTTTCCCGACGAGGGCCTGTGTCCAGCTCAGGCCTTCACCTGGACACAGGCGATCCATGGCAGGTGGAGGTTTGTAGCGTTCAATTCAAATGTGTGTCTCAAATGTGGGAGTGTTATCAGCACTGAGGGAAAGTTTTGAGGGAAAAGGACCAATGTCAAACAGGTAGTGCAAGGCTACCGGGAACGTGTCATTATGATGACTGGAGAACACTGGTAAACACTTCTAGTCCGCTGGTCGTTGTAGTTTTACATGAAGGTAATAGCTAGGCTAGCATCTTCATCAGAGGTCAATCCCTGGCTCCAGCACACAGTCTTCCCTCCACATCTGGGGAGAGAAGAAAGATAAGACATGCTATGATTCAAATGCACAAACAGACACAAACTGTTTTAGCTCAACAGTTGATTTCAAAGCTCTCTGCCTCTCCAAAAAGTCAATATTCCCCTCATGCTGATGCACTGTAGAAATGGCGGAGGTATCTGCATATCAAAGTGAATGTTGCCATGGTGCTCAAAGAAGGAGCGAGAAGGAGTAGCTTCTTCTAAATGCAGTTGGTTCTAGGCTGAGTGATTTTTTATTTTTTTTGGATTGTTGTCTTTCTCCTCAAAACCTATTTTCCATCAAACAGTAGCGGGGGAAGGATTGAGTCATGCTGAGGTCTGCTAAGCCTTTACCCTAAGAAGGGTCCAAGCAGGGAAAGATAACCACATGGTTCGGTGGCTGGCCCCCTCTCTGTGGACCCGGTTAGGTTTCAACTTGTCTGTTTGGTGAAAGTGGTTTTGCCAGTGTCCGTGCCATACTCCACCTATTGGACTATGTACGAATATATCCTACATGGGTATATTGAGTACTATTTCACATTTGACCCTATCATTCGCCATATAATACTGTCTGATGGAGGTTGTTTTCAGTTTACTTCAGTAAAATATTTGCACATGTATTATTCATCAATGTCTAATGGAAATTACATTATTATCACTGAATGATTAACAAGCATCTTATAGCAGCAACTTAACACTATACGGCAACTAACTACATTTCAAGGAGTAGTTTGACGGCAAAAACATAAAGGGCTTGAACATGTTGCTATGGTGATTTCAATCTTGTTTTATCCAAAGGTGTAACAACTAATTTAATTACCTAATGGAATATACATTAAAGTGCAAACTGGTAAATTTGATTGTTTTGAGGTCAAACAGGGACAGAACAATCCGCCCACAAGATACAGTGTACCATCCCATATATAGTTTGCCGATACACCGACACGCGACTGCACTGTCCCTGAAATCAATACTCTCTGCCCTGTCATTCAGTTGCAATCCATCCACAGACGATGGCCAATCAAACGCTCCAATAATTCCTCGAGGTATCGCACCGTGAGACAAGCCATCACAGACACTCTGCCTCCCCAGCCGACCACCAGCAAGTCATTAGGGAAACCGACTTGTGTTGGCTTTTGTCTCCTCTCTCCACACCAGCCCTATCTCAACAGTTTTCTTTGCCACTAAACATTTACCAAGATCCAGAGTGCCATGTTACACTGCAACCCTGTCAGTTACTTAAGGGCAATCATGTCAAGTGCTGCCAACTCAGAATTGGTTCTTAGGGGACATCATGAATCGAGCGCTGAGGCCCAATGAGATTTTTCACTGGAACCTAGAGTGTTAGCTGCTTGCAATACGCTGTGAAAAGCACTGCTTTCAAGTACCATGGGGGACACCTTTCCATTACATGATGTAGTGGCCAACAAGCCACAAGCAATGCACAGGGAATACAATAGGTGACGACGAACATTAAGCAGAAAACACCACAAATCGTTGCATTGGCAATACATCCCAAAAACGCTACACTTGCTAAAAACACAGCTGTATTGCTCTTAGACTTCCGTGTTGCCCTCAGCAGTAGAATTATATGGGGGGCTTTCTAAACTCATGCATACTGCATGAGTGCTAATTTCTCCCTTTTTTCTTCCTGAATATTAAAAAAGAAACAATGGAACCTCACGGGAAGTAGCAGGGCATATTTTTTGTTTGCTGCAAAGAGGCAAGCTGGCACACACTGTCACAGAGGGACAAGATAGCCTGCGATGTAGGCCACTGGGGGTCAGAGGCCATTCTCCATCTGCTTTAACTGACAAGCAACAGCCGGTACAGAGCACCCTTACCAAGAAAGCAAGGACAGACTTGCCAGGAACACATTCAATAAAAAAAAAGTCTGATGAGAGATTGCTGCACTGCTTCTTGTGCAGTTTGCTTTGAGAAAAAAAGATACATTAAAACCAATCCCAAACTAACAAAGCTTTCAAGGTCCATGATGATGACATTATTCTTATAGCCTTCTATCTCACTTGCTCACCAACAATAATCTCTCTGTCTCCCTCTAAGCATCAGTACGTCTGTTCACTGAAGCATTTTCAACTTAACAAGCTCTACTTACATGAAGAACATGCCTTTACTTGTCATTAAAACTAAATTGGCAAACTGTTCAAGAAGACCTACAAATTACTAATGGCCTGGCAACAGAAGAAATACTCACTGTGTCTTAAGTTAAAAAAGGAATAAACATTTTGAGTAGTGTTTTAAACTGTGAAAGGCTATTTTCACAAGAGATATTTTGAGTTGACACAGTTAGAAAAGCACATGTTACACATTAACAATGGTTCCATTTTAATCTGGTGTCCCAGTAAGCCATGGCAGTGAGACATTGTGCAACATGCACAATACACAATTCAGCCATTAATAATTTGATTACTAACACCTGTGCATACTGTGAAAAGCCAAAATGTCTTCCTTGTGAAAGGCCTGTAATTTTCAACAAATTAAACATCATGCCTGTGTTTGGGGTCTGCATAGTAATACTGATCTGCTGATACGTTATGAGCCGCCCAGAGCCCTTAGGTCGTCTGGGACAGGTCTTTTAAAAGTCCCCAGAGCTAGGACTAAACAGGGAGAGGCGGCATTCAGCGTTTATGCGCCCAATGTCTGGAACGGACTGCCAGAGAGTCTGAGGTCCGCTGAGACTCTCAGCTCTTTTAAATCGGGTCTCAAAACGTTCTTGTTTCCCTTTTAACCTGTAATTTTTTTTTTTTTTTTTTTTTTTTTTTTTTTTGGTAAAATGTTTTAATTCTTTTATTTAAATGTTGTATTTTTATCCATGTTTTAAATTTGTTCATTTTTTTTTTTTTTTTTGTATTTGTATTCTTTATTTGATTTTAACCCTGTGAAGCACCTTGAGTGGCCCTGTGCCTGAAATGTGCTCTATAAATAAAATCGCCTTGCCTTGCCTTGCCTAATAACAATAGGTGTCTGCACAAAGCATATTTACAAACTGCTGTTAACATAAATTAAAATAATGAAGTTGCTTGCAAGAGCTCCTTCCTTTATATTAACCTTTCAGTCAGGGAAAAGTCAAACCTGTAGGCTAAATAGACTTACAGAAAAAATGCTTTAAAAATACCAATTTAACCCATATTTTATTATGTTGGTGATACGCCTTTACTTACTTAATACTATTCAAGTATGAGCAGCAGCACAGTTAAAATGGCAAGTTGAGCCTTAAAATGTATTAAAACCAACTTAGGCCGTCCACTTATGTTACTGTCGCTAGCTCTGTCGTGTATCTGCTACAGCTAAGTTTGCTGTTTACGTAGCAAGTCAACAACTAATACGCTAGCTTTCCCGCTTGCTATCTGAACTTGACATTTAAAGCAAATTCTTAAATAATTTACTCAAAAAAGGACTCACCGCTCTCTTGGTGCTTTTGAGCAAAAAGGCAAAAATGACACAAGCCACTCCCATCAATATTTTAAGGAGTGATGTCAGTGAGTGATGGGAGACACCAGCATGCTAAGAACATAACCAGACAGGGGGTTTTCTTTTGTTCTTTTGGCCAGCTTCCAGGGCAGAATTAGCATTAATTAGCTACAGCTGAGTAAGCTATAATTACCAGTGACAGCAGTAGTTATTAAAGCTAGTGAAATCAACAGTTGCCAACCTAAAACTAACCATCTATACCTTGTCAAGACATTAATTATGTAAGATTTCAAATTAAAATAGGCCTACTATATGAATATATAATGTCGTACTGTGATAGCATAGGGGTAGTTATTCAATGTCCTTCTGTTATTTAATAAAGCAATTAATTCAAGCTGAGTCCCGTTTGTCTTTTTTCAACAGACATTTTACATTATTTTAAAATAGAAATGCGCCTGATTTCTTTCTTAATTGTGTAAGTCTACACAATGCACTTTAAAATCTTAAGACTGAGAAATTGGCACATGTCTCAACCCAATCCACGATTACCTTTTTTGTTGCTATGCAATGCTATTACTGCAATCAAAAGCTCATAACAAATTTCTCTATAATAATTGTTATGGCAGTTTGTAATCATTATATAACGAGCTAAAGACAACCCAGTGCCAGTTATTATTGAATATGTATTGTGTCCAATCGACAAGAGCTCCAAGACAATCTCCTGAAAAGATCACAGATATAATAAAACAGGATGCCTTCAGTACCTTGTAGCCATATTTATTGTTCTGGAGAATGTTAATGTGTGATTGAATCCATTTCGGTTGTAAAGAATCTTATTGGAAGTGAAATCTCCATATTTATTAGCAACAGTTTCATCACACAGCCTGGTGTGTAGTGCAAGTGATCGCCCTCTCAATCTTTACAGCCGGTCGACATTTCTTTCCCTGCACCCAGTGGCCTTTCACTGGCATTTGGTATTCAACGGGTGTCTGTTACTCTGCGAGTGGTCAATAAAGTTTGATTCATGAGGCCTGTGGCCGTAACTACACACTGCTGCTTTAATTCCAGGAGATGTAAATGATGGCCATAGATCCAGCCTGATTTCCTCGGGGAGAGTGAGTAGGGTTGGGAGGGGGGCATGCGTCGTAAATTATCCCCTCGATAGGTCAGAGGTGAAGCATAAAGAACGCCCCGCCATCACATTAAAATACTATAATGTTCTAATGGCATTCCTTCAACGTAAACCTCATTTTATCAGCCTAAGTGAGAATCAAAACCAATCGAATTGCATTTGATACGGCTACTAATAATAATTTGGACTTTCAAAACAATTTGAAACAGGTATAAAATATGAAACTTTTGATATTCAAATGGAGCATGGTACACACTACACACTAGAATGTGTAGAAAGATTTCTCAAATATATTGCAGTAGAGCAGCAGTCCAGTTCCACTCAGCTCCATTCCCACAACCAAAAATAAAAAATACATACAGAAAAACAACCTGAAGTGTTGACCTCCACTGTGTGTTGACGACCGGAGACAATAGAGTAATGGGAATAGTCTCCGCAAGTATGCCAATTGTAATAGCCTTGCCATACCCCACTGGGCTCCCCAAAGGGGCCATTAATAACACTGATAAATCTAATTAATGCAAAATAGATCCACTTCTACACATTATAGCATTTAGGGGACTGAAATGACCACGCAGCGGTTTCAACTTGGAAACCCACACGGGGGTCAACTCGTAAAATCACTCTTTGACAAATTACAATGGAGAAACTCAAGTTGTATGTGCTAATTAGTAATGTACACCATTTCACATTCTGTACTACAAAAAATAACTCAACATGCCAGCTAAGCATAAATCAAAGCGTAGGCAAAAAGGTTGAAAGACAGGGCTGTTATGAGGCCTAATGAAACAAGTACCGGTAGCACCCAAAATTTACATAAAATGATTTTCAAAACATGGAAACAACACCCACGTTTTCTACATAGTAATTGCATTATGAAATTACTGGAAGCTTTGTAAAATATACCAATTACTATACTACCGACCGATTATTTACAGCGCAGCGTAGCAATGGGGAAACATATGGGGAGAACACCGAAACCAGATGCTATGGCAAAATATTAATGATGTGTAAAGTGTGTACTATCATAAGAGCATAAACAAGCCCGCAGGAGGCCACAAGCATTTATAGAACATGTGTAGGCGTGTATGCAGTCCTAATTCATTCTAAATGTATGAAGGGGGGCTACTAGCAACCACTAAGAAATATACCAGGCTCCGGACAGATAGGCTCCAAGTGAGAGTATTGTGTTCACGTTTCAGTTTGCTGCATCAGCCAAAAAGAACAACTACATACTAAACACGCTTTGGTGGTTGGGCAACAAAATGCTTTTTCCTGCTATGTTACCTTCAGCACAGACATTCTAAGGCTGCGGAAAGGCCATTAAGTGCACGGAAGGAAGCTCTAAGTAGCCATAAAGATGAGAAACAGAGCAACAGTGTATGCAGTATGCACCGCAACATGCAATAATACACAATGAGGTTGTAACACTACTCTCCAATACGGGTTCAAGATACAGTGTCTTCCCTTGGTTTCAGAGACCAAACCTCAAATTGAATTCTATTCCAGGTGTTATCTGATGCTCGTTGGTTTTTAATGGTGAGACACTGCAGGCAAAAACATGTTTATTTTTTTTTCAAGCATTGTCAAATTTTGAGATTTCGTGTTATTTTGCTTCAGTAACATGTCTTCTTTCATACTAATATAAATAAAACGGTCCAAAATGTGCATTTGAAGTGTTTATTTGACTAAAACTTGTCTGTTTACGTCTGTATATGTCTCCTTTACAACCATCTTTAACGGCCATTATCTCAACAGAATTCTTTTTCCAATCCTCTCAAATTCTAAAGCACTTACATCAACTTCACTTTCTACAATCACTCTTGTTGACCTAATTACCGATACATTTTCTTCTTAAAAAAATGCAGAAACTGCTTTCTCAAGACCTGTACATAGTATGTTTTGATTAATTAAATGAAAAAAGCCTGTATTAAAAATTGTGTATGTCAAAACGTTGGACACTAACATGTTGTATACATTGACTTAATATTTTAAGTATGGCTTTATCCGACATCTACATTTTTCTAAAATATATGCACATGTACGCATTAGTTAGATATTGCCAACTTTGCATATTTATTAAAAAATGTCTGAAAAATATGCAAAATAATAATTGTTTTAATCACGTGGCAAAGTTTCAGGATAATATCTATAATAAATTTTTACCCTATTCACCTGCAGTGTCTCGCGTTGAAGTAGCACCAATCCCTGCAGAACCAATATGGCAAATGAAGTGCAAAAGACCCCACGGCTACAGAATGAAAGAATAAAAGACAGGCACGGGTAAACAACCACCCAAATGAATGCAGCAGCACCTTTGAACCAACCAGCATCACACCACTGTTTATTCCCAGACTCAGAGGGGAGGATTCAAACTATGTGGGAGGCATGGAGAAGAAATAGAGAGATGGAAGGAGAGGGGGAAGACTGAGAGAGCAACGCAGGTGAGGAATAGTGAAAGCCTGCTGAGATTAAAAGTGTCAGACATTAAAAACTGAGTGACAACTGCAGGCAAAAATATAAAAAAAGGGCTGGGAATGCATCATAAAAGGAGGAACCGTGGTAGACTGATGCCGTTAAAATATATGAACACCTGCATTAAAGCAATGCTAACCCCTAAATCCTGAATGCTTTGCTCTCATGTATATGTTTCCATCAGATTTGTCATATACCAAGAAGAATCCTTGAAGGGATAGATGATGAGCTGTTAGCAATACATTTTAAGGTATTGAAGCAACAATCTGCACCAAATACGACCCTGGCTTTCTCTGTTGTCACGGTAACGGAGGAGAGAGGGTGGTAGTGTGAGTATGATTGTGTTTGGTGAATGTGTGTGTGTGTGTGTGTGTGTGTGTGTGTGTGTGTGTGTGTGTGTGTGTGTGTGTGTGTGTGTGTGTGTGTGTGTATGTGTGTGTGTGTGTGTGTCACTAGCCTCAGCTCATTAGCTTGAGGAACGCGTGTAGCATTGTCAATTTTGGTTGCTGTGTGTTTTGTTCCACATGCTTGCCCGGGCCTGGCACCGCGCTATTTATTGTTTCATAGAGATGACGCATTGTTTTGGTAGTGACAGCAAAAGGATTTGGGAATGACAAGGACGCTCACAGCTAAAACAGCACCTGCCAAGCACCCTTGTTGGCTAGCGATTTTAAAGTGTAATACTAGCAGCAAGATCCCTCAATTAAAACAAAAGGAAATATGACACCATTTAAAACAAATACAAATGTAGCGACGAAACAAAGATAATCGAGCAGGTCTGTTGCAGTTGCAGAGAACCTGCAAGTCGCCACTGGATAACAGATAAGCAAGCTATGCTTATAGTGAGCAAACTTAACTGGTAAAGAGGAGCAAAAAACCTGCAAATACGGTAGATGTTTTAAAAAATAAATACTATCTATAAGATTTGTTAATGGCTTGTCTGCTCTATAAAGGATTGCTCACACCAGCATTGGAAGGGGAAACCATAAGCACAAAGTTTATAAACTAAACACAAAAATGTGTAAATTAATCGAAACAATTCTAATCCACTGAAGTCCAACTCCATAATGCCTCGACGGTCTCTTCTGCCGTCTCCCTTCCCCTGACCCTCTCCGTTACATTAAATACATTAATACATTGTTATACATTCATTTCATCCTTGGACCAATCCACCACTGCTAGATGAACTTGACATCAGTTTGGAGATAAATAATGTCTCTCCTTTGCCTTCCCTTTGCCCTCTCAAGGCAATCCGTCAACCCCGCTCCATCAGTCTCTTGCTCTGTCTAGATGAGGCACCTGCAACGTTCCTCTCTCTCCATCTCTCTCCATCTCTCCCTCTCTCTCTCTTTCTCCTGTGGCTTGTGCGACAGAAGGGATGAAACGAGGGAAGGGTGGAAAAAAGAAAAAAACCTTCCCGATCCTCCATTCATCCACACACACACACAAGCTGCATTACCACCCAATTACATGTAGATTACATTAATGTGCTTTCGCCCTGCCAAGCCTCCTCTGCATGCGCCAAACCCATTCTCCACGTCGGCGCCTGCCTGCACGCAGCATAATGCAGGCGCGTAATCTTGTGATATTGTGTTCGGGATTAACATCAAATCTCATTATGGCTGGTTGGTGGATCATGGGAGGCGGTGAGTGTGTATGTGTGTGGCTGTGTGTGTGTATGTGTGTGTGTAGGGAATGGCGGGGGGAGAGGGGTTACATCTTTACTTATTTTCTAAACGTGAGTCGTAAAAAGAGAGAGAGAAAAAAAAAGATAGATGAGATCAGGGCTGTGAAATCTCAATTACACTTGATGGCATTCTGGGAGCTTTGATTTACGATACACAAGAGCCTGGTGGCTAATTTGCCATGTGGGCCTGTTGAACACACCCCAATGAGCGCACACGCACACGCACACGCACACGCACACACACACACACGGCGCAGTCAACAGGGACAAACCCAACAGGAGGTTACGAGGTCAAAAATGAGATGTGTTGCAGCACGGGCGCAACAAAATACAACACAAATCAACACAGCCTAAACCCCCTCCTTTCAGCTCCCTACCACGCCTAGCACACCTCTCCTCTGTTAGGCTTTTCCCCCCACCCAGCCTGGCCTACTCGAGCTTCATAAAACCCTCTATTTTTTATTACCAATAGATCCGTGAAGGTTGTAATTGCCTAAGTGATATATAGCCTGGTATGCCGGGTATACGCGGCTCAATTCAGCTCAGTTTAAAACGCCCGACACGCCAAAGCGGTGTTGAGGGGGGGGAGTGCCTCGCCCCGTTTAAATAAAACAGATTGTAAGGGGCTAAACTGCGGGGGCCAAAAACAAAATCACACTCAAAATCGCAATTCTCCCAGGGCTTGTTGGGGAATGAGATTTGGGGGGGGGGTGGGGGGGTCACTGTGTACACATTATCTTATATACAGATGACACGCTTAATTCCCATGCTATGTACAGTATCTCACAAAAGTGAGTACACCCCTCACATTTCTTCACATTTTTCTTTATATCTTTCCATGGGACAACACTGAAGAAATGACACTTTGATACAATGTAAAGTAGTCAGTGTACAGCTTGTATAACAGTGTAAATTTACTGTCCCCTCAAAATAACTCGACACACAGTCATTAATGTCTAAACTGCTGGCAACAAAAGTGAGTACACCCCTTAGAAAAAATGTACAAATTGGGCCCAAAGTGTAAATATTTTGTGTGGCCACCATTATTTTCCAGCACTGCCTTAACCCTCTTGGGCATGTAGTTCACTAGAGCCTCACAGGTTGCAACTGGAACCCTCTTCCACCCATTTATGACAGCATCACAGAGTTGGTGGATATTAAAGACCTTGCGCTCCTCCACCTTCTGTTTGAGGATGCCCCAAAGATGCTCAATAGGGTTTAGGTCTGGAGACATGCTTGGCCAGGCCATAACCTTTACCCTCAGCTTTTTTAGCAAGCCACTGGTCCTCTTGGAGGTGTGTTTGGGGTCGTTATCATGTTGCAATACCACCCTGCGGCCCAGTTTACGAAGGTTGAGTGCACGTGGTCAGCGTCGTACACAGAGGTTGGCTTTGGAAAATAGACGTATGAGTGCTGCCAGCATTGCTGAAGGGCTTGAAGGGGTGGGGGGTCAACATGTCAGTGCTCAGACCATACGCCGCACTCTGCATCATACTGGTCTGCATGGCTGTCATCCCAGAAAGAAGCCTATTCTAAAGATGATGCAAAAGAAACCCCACAAAAAGTTTGCTGAAGACAAACAGACTACGGACATGGATTACTGCAACCATGTCCTGTGGTCTGATGAGACCAAAATACATTTATTTGGTTCAGATGGTGTTAAGAGTGTGGAGCGGCAACCAGGTGAGGAGTACAAAGACAAGTGTGTCTTGCCTAGAGTCAAGCATGGTGGTTGGAGTGTCATGGTCTGGGGCTGCATGAGTGCTGCCAGCACTGGGGATCTACAGTTCATTGAATTCTAACATGTACTGTGACATACTGAAGCAGAGCATGATTCCCTCCCTTCATAAACTGGGCCGCAGGGCAGTACTGCAACATGATAACGACCCCAAACACCCCTCCGAACGACCACTGGCTTGCTAAAGAAACTGAGGGTAAAGGTTATGGACTGGCCAAGCATGTCTCCAGTCTTAAACCCTATTGAGCATCTTTGGGGCATCCTCAAACAGAAGGTGGAGGAGCGCAAGGACTCTAATATCCACCAGCTCCTTGATGTCGTCATGAATGGGTAGAAGAGGGTTCCAGTTGCAACCTGTGAAGCTCTAGTGAACTACATGCCCAAGAGGGTTAAGGCAGTGCTAGAAAATAATGTTGGCAAAACAAAATATTGACACTTTGGGCCCAATTTGGAAATGTTTTCTTAGGGGTGTACTCACTTTTGTTGCCAACAGTTTAGACATTAATGGCTGTGTGTCGAGTTATTTTGAGGGGACAGTAAATTTACACTGTTATACAAGCTGTACACTGACTACTTGACATTGTATCAAAGTGTCATTTATTCAGTGTTTTCGCATGGAAAGATATAATGAAATATTTGAAGAAATGTTAGGGGTGTACTCACTTTTGTGAGATACTGTATTTTGAACAGGCTCAACACACACACTGTATGAAAAAGAATCATGAATTCAAACCCATACACAGTGCACACACATCACAAATCCTCCCCCCAGCGGAGTATTGAACCTCTGGAGCCTTCACTAAATCACACCCAGGCCCCAGCAGAAATGAGGGATAACAGCACAGCAGTGTTACAACCATTGATTGCCGAATGCATCATCTTTTTATATTCACAACAGGGTGGGGTGTGTAAGGGGGGAGGGAGACCTCAACAGGCACTAGAGGATGGAGTAGGGGGAAGTGGGGGTTTGGGTTGGGTTTGCTATACAGGCAGGCATGGGCGTAGAATTTGTTTGTGTGTGTGTGTTTGTCAAACATTTCATTTCCTGCATTCTGGTGAATTTGTATGCACCAGTTTTTGTCTTTTCTGCATCAATTTATGGTATAAATGTCTTTATTTATCAAAAGGATATTCAGATATATAATGGAATATAATGCAGTAAGGCTCCCAGGCTCTCAAATATGTATTCTCCTGTATTGGTCAAAAAATTCTGCACCTTCAAAACACACATCACATGTGTTTTGGGCTGTTTTTTTGTTAAGGAATCATGTACACCTTACCAACAAATCAATGAGCAAGGTTAAGATGTTACAGTCCACTTTAGCGGTGTCTAAAATTGTTGTGTGGGTGAGGGGGAGAGAGAATGGTTCTTTATATTTTTTTTCGGGGAATACATTTACCTCGCCTATATATGCAGGCAACAGTTGGAGAAAAATCTGTTCCTGTATGGCAATCCAATTCCGCCAACATCCTGATAGGGGGTTTTCACAGTTCAGTGGCAACAATCAAGGGAATGGGAAATGGAATAAAAAAAAATGAGGTAAACACACAGATTGAGATATTGTGGATCGCTCTAGCGCAACATCAACACTTCTAGACGTCAAGAATAAAGAATAAAAGCCACTGTGTCTGTATGCGACTGTGTCATCTGTTACCCAAAAGAGCGTATGCCCCCCCCCCCCCCCCCCCACCCCACCCCGCGGTTCATGCATCGCCATATGGATCTCAGAGTCAGCGTGCGTATCAGATATACACGCAACCATTTGAAGGAGCAGGCAGCGATTGTTCCATTTGGTAAATCCATCTCATGCTCCGGAGCCGTGAATAAGCCACAGCGGGAAGTTAATAATACAAGGCAGACATAAACTACACTGTTGGTTCTTGTTAGCAGCCTATATGCGGATACAACATTAACAGAGTTAGAGTGGAGGAAATTGGGCTGGGATGAATGTATTGACAAGACAATTCCCTTTTTTACTATTAACACTTGAAATGATGAAGGGACTTGTAAATGGCAAGGCAGCCCAAAATATAAACTGTACTGCAAATGGAAACTTTGGTGGGTCCAAAGACTTACCGACCAACTTATCCACGAGCCCACATTTCTTCCTGTATTTTTGAAAACAATTAATTTAAATTAAATTTCTAATGTTGCACTAGTTAAAGGCACTTAGGGGGCAAGCTGTCCTCTCCCTGCAAGCTTGCACTTAAGACGCTCAACAGCTATGCAACATGCTGGGAAGCAAGAAAGTTAAGTCTGAATAACAACTAAGCCCAGGAAGACAAGAAATACAGTGTGAACTTAAATAATACCCTGAAACTGCAATTCAAGGACACGAAGACCGAATTGCCTGGCTCTTGAGTCCATCTCGTCCCCCAAAGAGGCTTCTAGACCGATCCGGAAGGTAATAGGGCCGAAACAAAGTACTGTTTCCCAAAATCTACTTAATTGAAATTAAATAGCTTGCACTGCCACTTCGTTTGGATGTATCAACATAATGTATGATTTGCAATTGGAGGTGGACAGACAACTAAAATGAACATGGCGCTGGTTAAATTGACTTAGGTAAGAGTGTTTCTGTATACAATACAAGTTTAATAACGAATCCCTCACATCAGCCATAATGCATAGTTCTAACGGTAGCAATTTATGTTTGTCAGTGTGTTGGTATATCAGTCATTTTGCCGGTCCAACATTTTTTATTTTATTTTTTAAATGAAAATACAGTTTGGTTGCTGATCTTTCGGTGCACGTGTAGAAACCATACACTGGCAGACACCACAGAATGCCCTCTGGTGTGTTACACTCTACACTCTAGCCAGAATCATCTGTGGAGGTTGGGATGAGGCGTGGCGATAGGGGAGAAGAAGCAGCAGAGGACCCTTCAAGTCTCCAGTTTTCCATTAGCTGGTCTGTGATGTACCGCTCTACCACGTATAGTCTCACACACAGACACACACACACAAACACACAGACACACACACAGAAGGGAGACCAGTTTCCCACCGTCTCCTCCCAACACCCTCCCCCATTCCACTGCCTCTCTCGCCTCCCTCACACACCTCACACCCTCCGTCAGTCACCATCCATCACACAAGACCTTCACAGATGGGCCCGCGAATAACGGACCCACACACACACACACACACACAGACACCATACTCAGTCTCACCACCACACAAACACTCACGCACACACACACAAAAACACACATACAATCCTATATTACAAACTGTGGACTATCGTATTTTTAAAGAATTTGCCAAGACAGGACTTATCTCTATATCAAAGTGGGGACTCAATTCACTGCAGCAGTGGAGCTGTCTGTGCCGATTGTTTCACCTAATGAGTTGTTTGCTTACTGCCAATAGTTCCTTTCAAAAAGGGATTATATATCTTGAACTTTTAAACTAAACAACACTTACACACATGCACAGACACAGGCACACAGGCATATGTAAGTGGCTTTGGATAAAAGCATCTGCTAAATGACATGCAAAGTAATAGTCACCAGCGAGACACACTTAAACTCTCAGCACTCCTACAGGAGCTCACAGGGATGACCAGACATACACACAGCATCCCTTAACCCTCATTCTCATTCCACACACACACACACACACACACACACACACGCACACACGCACACACGCACACACGCACACGCGCACACACACGCACGCACACACACGCGCACACACACACGCACACACACACACACACCTCTTTCATCTGTGGCTCTATAAGCGGCTCAGAAACCGAAAACCTTCACAGCTGAGGGGGAAACCCAATTAGGGTACAATTAGCTCCATCAGATCTACCTGAGAGACGGTGCCTGGCACTGGTGCTGGCAAAACAAAGCGACATGTGGGACAGGGCGGTGGTGGAGGGTGTGTGTGTGTGTGTGTGTGTATGAGGTTTTGTGGAGGAAAACCAAAGCTCCCTTACTTCACGCTGTCTTTAAAGGCTAGAGCTAATTTACCCGTGTTCATGATCAATGCGCGGAAAAGGGCAGCACTAATGAGCCTCGCTCCTGTTCCAGAAACAGTAGGATCAGTATAATTGAACCAAGAAAAAAAGATGCTGCTATCAAAGTAGAAAAAGTGTAACACATAACTAAAAAGTTATGTGAAAAAGGGAATCACATGCTTTCTTTGCATTGCTAATCAACAAGTAAGTCGCCAAAGAATGAACGACAGGAGGCAAAAGCATGGCTCACCTTCACAGTATATTTCCAGCCATTTCCATGCCCCTACAGTGGTTTAAAGGAGGTTTCCACATCAAAAAAAATGTATTCCAATCCAGTTCTTAATCATGCCAATTTGACACCATCCACGATCCGTGCATCACATCCAAAATCCGCTTACAGTTGCCGGGAGAAAAAAAGAATTCCTGCCCGAGAATCCCAACTGCACCTTGTTAACTGTATCCTCCCGTATATAGCCTGAGGAGAGCCTGCCCCAGTGCCTGTGTGTCTGAGAGAGAGAGAAAGAGAGAGAGAGAGAGAGAGGGAGGGAGAGAGAGAGAGAAGGTGTAGCAGTAGTAGTAGTAGTAGTAGTAGTAGAATGAGGAGGGATGGATGGAGGGGAGGGGATGCTGGCGGCTCACATCATGACAGAAGAATTCGTAATCTGCGCATCGGGCGAGCTCTCAGCGAGGGAATCCAGCAGCCACCAGAGAAGAGCAAGATGAAAAAGGATAGAAAAGGGAGGAGGAGGAGAGAGGCATGAATGCAGGCAGTGGTGAATGAGAGGAGGATGCAAGCTCCCACCCCTCACACTGCTGACTCTCTCTCTCTCACACACACACACACACGGACTCCCACCCCCCGCCCTGCTACAGATTGCATTGCACTGATGAAATTTTAATGGTTCTTTTTAGAAAGAATAATGAACATGGTAGTCCCTGGAGTTGTGGGCACGTGTGTGTACTAGTGGTGGGTTGGACACTACACTACTGCACTCACTACAGAGGCATGCAACAAACACAGCATAGTACCAGTGAGTTTTCCTGTATCTCTCTTTTACGCACGTTCAGAGCATATACTCCCACTCACACACACAGCAATCTCTTTTCTTCATTTGCACTGCACATATAGGAATTCTCTCACACTCCCATACACACACTTGCAGGCTTCCACTCAACATCAAACACTGCTACTGACAGACAGACACACACACACACACACACACACAAACCACAGTCACTCCTGTCGCACAGGGAAGATGAGGTGGGGGAGTAGAGATCCAACCCATCCTCAAAATGCTCTCTTGGTGCTCTCTCGCATCCACACACACACACACACACACACACACACACACACAGGCGAGCGCATACATGAGTACACACCCCAACGGAGTGGAACAAAGAGCTGGGAGGCAGCATGCGGAGGCACCAGTAGGAACACCATGATGGGAGGAGAGGAGCCAGAAAACACACTATCTTCAAAGTACCTTCAGTCTACCACAGAAGAGCGTGGTGGAGTGTGGTACAGCTGGGTAAAATAAATAATGAAATCCAGTCAAAGTCAAAGGATAAAAAGAAAAAATATTCAATTATAATTGATTGAATGCATCGTCAATTACAGCTAATCACACAGTTATACTTTAAATGACTTATAATGCAATTTGAGTGGAAATGAAAGCAGCAAAATGACATGAGGCCAATATAAAAGGGAGTGCCAAATTCAGCTCGTGCCAGCTTCATTGGACACAAACCACAAGCCGTAAACTTGTATAAAGAGATTTATTCACTAAAATGCTAAAAGCCACTTTTTTTAAAACGTTCCTACATGAAATATAATTGTCTACTTCCTGTAACATAAACATAAAATAAAAATAAATAAAACTATATACCACATAACATATTAGAAAATAGTTAACTTATGTCCAATACAGTTTACCAGAGTCCAAGGTGACATCTTCACATCTGTGTTTTTATTCAACCAACCTTCCAATACCCAAACAGTGAGCAATTAAATGCTTACTGAAACCGCTGAGACTGGTTGGAGTTTTTTTGGAAAATGACATCCTATCAAATTTTTAAATATCTGCTGGATTCGTTGCCAGATGGGGAGAACTGCTCGCAGTCTGAAAGCATCTTAAATATCAAACTCTCCCCTTCCCCACAGGTGACTGCCATGGCCTTAGCTGACCCTTTAAGGCTGCATTAACATCCTGTCTCCTACATTAGTAGAGGCATACTGCTGGTGGTGCTGTCCCAACTTGAGTTAAACTGGTTGGGTGTAGTATAATAAAACACCATTAATGGAGCTACTTTTCCATAATCTACAATTCCAAAATGTTGATTAGCTCCTTGGATTTCATCTCTCCTGGTTGACATTGATGATAAAGTTAGCAAATAGAACTAGCAAAACACTGTTTATTGATTGATTGTCTTTATTTCAAACATGCAATAAAAAAATAGATGAATAAATAACAAACAAACAAAAGCAAAACAAAGAAATAGACAGACATGCTCGAAAGGGGGTAGGAGGAAGTAAAAAACTTATCTAGTCCTACCCCTTAACAGATCAATTTTGCTTGGATAGATTATGTTATTAGCATGTCAGTATAATAAAAAGCTATAATAATGCATATATACATGAGTACCGAATCATTTTGTGCATATATATATATATATATATATATATATACATACACATACATACATACACACACATATACATATATATAATAAACAATCATATATATATATACTATAAACTATTTATATTACATTATAAATACCCATACATGTATATTGTAAGTTACTATACATATACTATACTTTACATTACCATGCATCATGATCAAGCATTATGCCAACTTGTTGACAATTAGCTGGCACATTTTAGGTTTTCTACGGTTGATTAAAACATCAGGACTCTACAAAACAGGAAGACAGGTCACACATGCAAGGGAGATAAAATGATGGGTGAAAGGGTGTGTGGAACCTACGTTCATCAAAACCAAGGTCCCTCTGGCTCCTTCAGTGTACCTCAGCTGACCACAGATCAGTATTCATGGCAGCAGTCAGCAGTACTAAAAGGGTCCTGAAAGAGGAGAAGACAAATAAGAAATGTGTTACAATGTACCCTCTGTAGTAGTAGCAGCTCAAAAACACAGTTGTGATAATCGTCGCTGTTTAATCACAGTTTGAGTTTCTCATTCTAGGTTGTAGCTACCATGGGACAGCACAATTTTAAATTCCTCACACATACAGCTAAGGATGCCATACACTGGAGATCCTGGCAAGTTTATTTGTTCAACCACAGTCGCTTTTTTTGTGCCGACTGCTCCCTCCGGGCAGCTCACAGCACGTCTCCACCGAACAATCCCAGTGGAGTCGTAACATGGTGTGACCGAAAGTTTACCCGATGCAATAGAACTTTAAAGTGACTTGCACACAAAAACAGTTTTCTGGAAAGTTTACCCCCCATCTGAAAGAAAATCCTAATAAACTCAGAGTCTGCTCTCTCTGGCTGTGGAAATTGTTCTCATTCCTCATACCAAAGGTGTGCCGTGTTACCTCTGCACTGTTCCCTGAAAAATCAATTACCTGGGAGGATTATACACTTCTACCCCCCCCCCCCCAAAAAAAAAATAAAATGAAAACAGTGGAGAAGACTGATAATCATAATTTAAATCTCCAGTTCTGACACTTTCATCCCACTTTCCAATGCAGCAATTCACAGTTGACACACAATGTCAGGGAGACACGAGTGTGTGCTCAGAAATGTGCCTCTTGGTCTCGCAGACACGAAGAGACACTTTAAAGTTTTTTTTTTAGTTTTTTTTATCACCCACACTTGAGAACCACGAGAAAAACAAGCCAGTGGAGTTATTTTTTTTTTAAAGCAGGCTGTTTGAGGTCTGTCAATAATGATGGTAATACCACAGGGAGAGAGGAGTCTTGAAAGGCACTTAAGAGCCCAGCAAGGGTTTGATGGGAACAGACGCGATGTGTGTGTGTGACATGCGAGTCGTCCTCTATCCAGGGACGCAAAGACAACAAGGTTAAATATGTCTAGAGACTAGAGACGTGCCTCACTGGAACAGTTTCGTGCAAAGATTTACAATAGTTCAAAAAGAAATGACACCTGCTCTCGAAAACACTATGTAGCTTGTTTTACATTTTAACTTTTTTTATTTGTATTACATTTTTTGAACATTGTTTTAGGATACAGGAACATGCGGCATATTAATGTCATGGCTATGTTTTAATCTTGATAATTATGGCTTATATCTCATGGAAATCCAAAATCCAGTATCTCAAAATATTTGAAAATTCCTTTTTTGATTGGTTTATCTGTAATATAAATATATATATTTATTTTTTAATCAGCTGAAAGCCGTATTCATCACAATTAAAACTAAAGGCGATACATGTTTCATTTGTGTAAGGAGTCTAGAATATACAAGTTAAAACCACCATGACAAATGAAATGTAAATCAATGGTAAGATGGGAACATTCATGATGAACCATCTGATATGCAATCACCTGCACTTCTCCTGAGTTACAAACATAAAAGGAAAAAGGTGAAGGCTGAAAAAGAAATGTAGCACATTCAGGTATAATACTGATCGTAAACAACAGGTAATACATTCGGATGTTAAAATGATTAGAATGCATGAGGTGTGTCACACCAAGATGACAGGAACATGTGTGAAATCAACGTGCAAATTGGATGATTTCTTGCATTAAACAAGTTGCTGTTTGGCCGACAGAGGGAAACCGAACCAAATGTTCTCAGTGATAAAAAAAAAAAAAGCTGTGTGGTCTGTAAGAAATAACTTATTAAGATAAGTTTTGGACTTATAATAACTTATAAGATATTTTTTTGGCATTTTTTTTATGCTTTATTGACAGTGTAGAGACAGAGTTGAAATGGGGCAGAGAGGGGAGTGACATGCAGAGAACAACCGTGGGCTGGAATCGAACCCGGGTCCGCTGCTGGCCATGGCCCATGGGGGGGGGGGGGGGGGACCCTACCAACTGAGCTAAGGGCGCCCCTTGTAAGAAATAACTCTAAAAGCTAACGATGTGTTTTGACAATGGTCAGCAGTCCTGTAAAGGGTATGACAGTTATGGTCAATGAGCTCTAAAATGTAAAACCTTAGGTGTGGTTCTTCCAAAAAATACTACTTAAATTCCTGACAGCGAATGCTACACGCTATCCCTCACAGCAGACAACATCCCTGCCAGACAGACAGTGTTTGATCGGTTATAAAAAAAAGGACCGAATCCAATTAACAGGTTGTTGCTGGAAGTGACCTTTTCCATCATTATCGCCACTGGCCGTCCCCATGGCTTCTTGGTTTAGTGGACATTTTGAAGAGACACCAAATTGAAATTGTTCACGGGTGAGCTGGGGTGTGTGTTCAAAGATAAGGGTTTCCATAGCTAAGAGAGAAATATGTGGGGTCCCTTTCCCTGCAGGCCGATTAATGACATTAGCAGCAGAGCACTTCTTACTACGGTCTGGCTCTCTCTCTCTCCACTCTGGATGCCCAGGTGCAGTTTGCCTTTTTACTACCACGTTTATGAGAGATCGTAATGGGTGGGTGCAGCTCAAAACAAACGGGAGGCCAATTAAATGTAAGGGCTTCCCGGGCAGGCAGCCAATAGGAGGGCCAACAACTCGTTTTATATACAGCTCTCAGAGGAGGAACACTAGATATTTCCTGAATGCAAACAAGGCTAATATTTTGTTTTAGTATAAAAGTTTTCTATCGATTTGCACTTTGGGTGGGCGGTGTGGTAGATTTTATTTTGCTAAACTGATATGAATCATAATAAAGTAAATACACCCACAATATTTTTATAAAGTCTTTATGGAGAAAGGCATGACTGTTAGTGCCTTATCCAACAACTTATTTTCTGTTATAATATAAAAATATAAAATAGCCATAAAGCAATTCATCCTCAGCTAATTGATTGACAGCTATACTCACTATGACCTAATACTCCTAAAGATGTACGACAAATATCTAGCATGGTAGAAACCTTATGTTCAAATAAATCGTTGACGATTGACCAATTTGATCATAGCAGGGAGTACAGCAACACATCTCAACAAAATGCAGCTAAGGTTGATGGGAATAGCAATAGTTTTGCAGGTATTTGGTCATCAACCTAAGGACACATTTAAAAAAATGTTCCTAATGGAAAGTGAAGGGATCACCAGCGTTAAGTCATCATTAAATGCCAAAACCATAACTATCTGCACCAAATTCTATGGCAATACATATTTAGTTCCAGACCAAAGAGGTGGACCAAAAGACCGAAATTGACAACCCTAAAGCCATGTGGACATGGCAAAAACTATGGTAATGCTAGTGAACATTATTAAATTATAGTGGTTCTACAAACCATCAAAAGGGACAAGGCATCAAATTCCTATGAGCTCCAAAATAATTAAATGCATTTAACCTCAAAACCAAAGCCATAACAGGCGAAGACACCACTTATTTCACTAACACAATCCTAATCACACCAGCACCAAATGTGTCAAATGGCATATTAACCCAGATGTCCCTATGAATCTGTACCCAGGTGGTTATGTACAGTATCATATCAGCAAAAGCCCAGATGCCCCATATGGCATTGGCATAAAACAGGTAGGAGGCATAACCACAGGCAATTTAACACAACATTCCAGATCAACAGAGTACAGTATACTGCCTGGAACATGACACGTACTGGCATCTTCACAGCCTTGCATTACCGCTCACCGGCGCGGAAAAGCTGCAGAGGACAGATTTCATCCTCCAACAATCAGCAGGTTAACGTCACTATTAGATTTCAGAGATGAAACAGATGCCAGGCAAGCCGGCGGGTGTGCTTTGTTGTATTTAGTATTGAAAACACGACACACACACACGTCACAGGGATGTCTCTGGAGTATGGGGAGGACTGAAACTAGAGCAACTTGAGAAATGACAACAGAAATCCTTTGAAATTAGGCTTTTATCTATTCAGTATGACATGAAAGTACACCCATGCTTTCGTTCATAACAAAAATTGTCTTCTTTTAAGGAAGGCATGCTCATTGTTTATTCATTCACGATACAATTGTGTGATCTTGATCAATACCCAGCATACATCAACAAGTTTACCCGTGGTGACTGAAACTGCTCTTACGTCATCAGCCTCATAAGCCTTGTTTCCACTGAGAGGTGCAGTTCGGTTTGGTTTGGCTTGGCACACATTCATTTGTAGAACCAAAATAAATTAAGCATGCTGCACCTATTTTTGTCACCCTTTCGTTGGAGTACCAAGCCATCCCAAAGTGTCTCAAAATCTAAGGGTACTAAGTAAGGGTACTGTCGGCAGTGGAAACGCAAGCCAGATCCAGGGTAACAGTGCCGTGCCAAACCAAGCTGTGCTGGTCAGTGGAAATGAGGCAATAGTGACGGTACACAATGGCCTCTTGGGAGTTGTCGCTGTAGAACAAGGGGCCGCGTCACCCACCGGAGTTGTCCATTCATCTTTATTTGATTGAGAACATGGATGGGACATGACTAACCTCTGGTGTCGCTAATTAACCACCATTAACATGCTTCAGCAGGGCCCCAGCTGTTTCTGGGCAAGCATGAACATCCAGGAAAAGCTCTCCGGGGGAAGTGGAGCTTAGAGTGACAGCTTGTCTCAACATCCTGGCTGCATGGCTGGAGAGGAGCTCCAGAAGGTTTCTACAATTTTTCTAATTTAATTTCATAATCCTATTGTTTGTCAGTGTGTACACAACATGTGTCTTTCATACTCTAAACTCGCCTTCAACATGCAAATATTCAAATTAATTTCCCACATTGTTACATATGACATTCCAGATGTGTGCAGGATCCACCAGCGCTCTGCTGCCTTAATGAAGACATGCTGCAGACAGGCAGAATGACGCAATAACCGAGCACATTAATACGCACATCATGTACAGATGGCTTGCATGATGAAGGCCAGCCACCCTGATAATGGGCAGGCATGAGGTCCAAGCTAGAAATGAAAGATTGACGACACCCTAACACCCCCCCACCCCCACCATCCCACCCACCAAACACCCTGCCTCCATGTTGTATTGCTACATCCCATGTTCTGTCTATCCATCTTAATGACACTGGTGAGCATACGCACAGGTCGAGGTCAGGGGCGCATTGGTAGAATTAGCGTCTCAAGGACGATGGATTACGCCTTTTACTGTCAACAGCTTTGAGGGAAGAGGGTTGGTTAGCAGTGCACTGATTTACATGAAGGGCCCCTATCCAATTAATCAGGAATGATGTGTTGATTTAAATGGAAAATGGACAATACACTTTTTTTTAAGTTTACCATCTGATGAAAAAAAAAGGCACAGATAAAAAATTGTTTGCTGAGTTCAAATGAAAATGTGAATGCTGTAGCTTTAAATTTATAGTTGTAGTGTACACGCTTAATGCTGGGACTTTTAGTGAAAAACCAGACGTTCAATAAAATGGGCCCAGCTCTCAAAAAGGAATCTGATGTCCTGCTTTCAATGTGCATAATTGTTGAGCTGGTACTAGTATGGTAGTGTAATTTGGTAATATGACAACTCAATTTTAAAATCCAGAGCTGGTTCTAGGAACACCTGAAATCCATCCAGTTGGGCCAGTATGCAGCAATTAAACAGGATGGTCTCATTAAAATTTTGGTTGATGTATTTGTCAGCTAATTAGGGTTCCCTTCAGTGTTATATTTTGTAGAAATGGAAGCATATTTAACAATCTAACCACCAAAGCTGCATGTCACCTGAACCTCGCAGCTAGATGACTGCTCAGAGGATTTCCATTTGCAATCTGTGGACATAGTGTGAGCTTCTAGGCTATGTGTTTTGGAATGGTTTCTTTTACTTGCCTCTTTGTTTACAATATAATATTACGCGCAAAGATGACAATAAACTGTCTGACAGTTTAGCAATCATGATTGACTTACTTGCAGTGAGTGCAACTTAACATAGCTTAATAGGAAGCATCGGTAAGGAGCACAATAATGGAAAACCATTGTTTGATGACAACATGGGCATTGTTAGGGCTGAAGAATAAACTGTATAGAATGAGGATAAAGACGTGTACATATGTAAAGAAATGGGAGTATGATGTAAAAAGGGCTTATGTGTCTTCTTTTAAATTTTTCCAAGAGAACAGCAAAATAGACGAACAAAAATTGTATAAGCTGGATGTAATTCATAGGGGAAGGGGGGATGCTCAGTCAAAGTGGGGACCAGTGGAACAAATTTAATGATTGATGGCCATTCTGCTACAAGAAGACTAATTCCCAGTGAAACCTGCATCCCATACTCTCCCCCTCCAAAGGGCCTTGATTCCACTATTGTGCATGGAGAATATCCGCAAGAATCCCTGTGCATAGATGCATATGTATGTGAGGTAAATTGGCTCCCTTGGTGAGCAATTGTTCAGTGGAATGCAAGGTTAACACGATGTGACACCCCGGCAGCTGAAATCACATCATTTGTGCTAATTCCGTCAATGACGGTGTAAAACATTAGCAAAGAGATGAAATTATGAGCCGGATTACGCACTCCCTTTAGTTAATGAAGAGGAAAATGGAAAACTGCCTGTGCGTTAAGGAGATCGTTTTTACAGTTAACTGGTAATGAAAGCTGGGCCTGCTAACATACCAGAGATCCCTCATCGAATGCATGGCAACGCAATATAGGGGGGGTGGGGGGGGAGCAACAACAAGCAATTTCCTGTAACACCAAATTGAACCGTGCATCAGAAAATCTTGCCTTTAATGACAGGGCGGAATGAAATGGCAAGTTAATTAGCCTGGCGTCGAACACGGAATAAAGTCGGAAAAGGACAAAAATGTCAGCTAAAAACACTAATTACGCACAACCATAGGGAGGGGCTTTTTTCAATTTTGGAGTCAAAGAGAAATAACAATAGATAAGACAAGCTAATAAACACTACATGTAGAGGATTAGTGCGGTTATGAATAATTTAAGACGCAGCTTAAATACATTCTAGGGGAGGGGATCTTGTTGACCCCCCTCCTCCGAGGCATTCACAAACAAACAGAAACATTACACCTTAATTATATTGTGTGTATTGGCAAAGTCACTATGATTCCAAAGCTTCCAGGGGGTTTGACCTCTGGCCTTAAGATACACATGTAAATATTCAATTAAACTCAATTTACATAGGCATTCCTTTTATGGGAAGCTTGTAATTTACTTGCTAGTGTGATAAAACAATCTCTAAAAAATCAATTTCCTGTCAAGTGTTGAGTGTCTAAGCTGTCTGATAGGCAGGATAAAGCACATTCAGGTTGCCATGATTGCAAAATCAGCTTGTTTAGAGCAATCAATCACCCTGCTGGAGGCTTATTTTGCTACTACGACCAACTCACTGAAAGCCTTTGTTATCACAAATGCAATGATAGCTTACAGCGGTAGCTATCTTCCAAATCCCCCCTTAAGTATTTAACCTCTGGAGACGCTACAATACTATTACACGGAAGACATGTTCAGCATTGCACCACAAGCTTCCAATTGTGTTACCCAATATAGTACATGTGATTTGGGCTGTGCAGCTTACCTCAAAGCAACACAGCGAGCAATAACTGCCAAGTCCCATCAATTGCATTATTCTGACATGTACACTACACATGGATCCATTTCAATTTAGGCCCCAAGGCCCCTTTGACATCCTTTATCATCAGCACAGAGAGAGAGCCTTGTCTTGGGAGATTGTGGAGCTGTACCACATTGGCTGTCGGTCAGAACACAACAGCCAATCAATACAAGTCCGTCAGGCAGTCAGGAGGCTGTATGATATGTTTCATGACAGCCGCACAGGACAAGAGAAAATGGGATGGAGGCTCCAAGGCCAAAGAGGCCAAGTTGGTATGTTTGGGTCCAGAAATTCAGTCAACATTACATCTCGTTTTTCTTTTCGAAAAGCCGAAGTAGACTCCGGTGTATAGTCATGCAGGCTGCAGGGATGGCAATGTAAGTATGTAGGTATGGATTTACATGAACTCTTCAAAATCTGCTTGATGGATTGACTGAGAATTTTACAGGAATTAATGGTTTCCAGACTACAACTATTGGATGCATTTGGAGACATTTATGTTCCCATTGAATCCATTGTTATCCCGATGGCCAATTTACCATTAAGGGCCATAATGAGTTCAAAATAATTATTTATTTTGGATTGTAACCAAATGCCTGAATATGTAATGACATCCCCATCAGCCTCAGTGTTGTGTGTAACTGTATTTAGCTTGCATGCTAACACAAAACACAAGACGGTGACCATGGTAAAATGAACCAGCTAAACATCAGGATACTAACATCGTCATTACGAATACATTAGCATGTTGCTTTTAGCATTTAGCAAAGCAGTAGACTCTATTATTGATGTAAGTTGGGTGAAATTTTGTGATGATTTTCAAAGAGCAATCTCGCCATACAAATAGATTAGTAACTGGCTTTCATAGAATCAATTATCAATACAGAATGCCCGAAGGCCTACACTGCAGACACTGCAGAAGGCGAGACAGATTCTGATGTTTTCCATGTGGCATCTCCCCCATAGTAAAGCAGTAGGGACCTGGAGCCTGACCTTAAAGAAAAATCAATATTTCGGAGCAAAAATATCTTTGGCTCCCACGGGTGTCTCTGGTCAATGAGCCAAAAATATCTTCAGGTGAAACTAGGCGGCTGTTTTTGATGCACTAAACCTCATCCAAGGCTGCTTTAGCCCTGATTAATATCATGACAATGTGAGCTGACAGAACCAATAGCTTCTGACAGAAATTATTAGGGACGATATCCACAAAAAAGCAGGACTTGAAGTGGTTAAAAAAACATTAATATAATGCCTGCATTAAAAAAAGCAACTCGGATACAGTTTGGCAGTAAATTAAATAAGGATGTCGCTGTAAAATAGGTAATGCCACACATATATTTCAGCATTACATAAAACTGTACCTAATGTGTGTCAGTCTGCGTGTCACGCAAAATGAACAGCCCAGGGGTAGTTTAGTGCAAATTAAATTCCAACGAGGGGTGAATTCGCATAAAAAAAAAGCAATTTGATTAAATTGCCATGCATGGCCATGTATCTTAAATTACATGCCAACACCATGCAAATGCAGGGAAAAAAACACATTTCAAGCACATGGTTGTTGGCGTGTTTGACAGAGACACCCCGTGAGCATGTTTATACGGGATGAGATTCCAGCGAAAAATCCAGGAAAAATATTTCATTTTCACGGCTTTGCCTTCGATTATAACTAGTTTGCCATTTTATTCTGTGTATTGTACTGTAACCTTGCTACTCCTACATGCCCAGATGCAAGAACACATAAATTATTTTCTATGGCAATTTCAGTCTGATTCATCATGGTTTTCTTTTTCCTGACACAAAGCAAGAGATCAAATTCCCCTTAGCCCTGGGAAGAAAGGGGATGGAGGGGTGGGCGGGGTCATTTCAAGAGATGAACCTATTACATTGAGAAGCTGTGAACTTGTTGATGTGCTGGATCAGGGCTGATATTGAATTGAATTGAATTATGAGAGGCCATCCTATACAAGCAGCTTCGACGTATGGGGGAGGCAGGTCGGTGCCGGGGTGAAGGTGAGGAGAGACGAGGAACCATTATGTTCCATGTCGGAGAGGGGGAGGTTGAGTGTTCCCATCACATGCAGCCAGAAGATGAGCCTTTTAAATCGGACTCAGAGGAGATGGAAAGAGACAACAAAGGTGTGCGGACAGAAGGCTGTAAAAACCAAGAGTCTAGAGATATGAGTTTTTTTTACAAGAGAGGGGAGGGTAGTCACGGACAGGAGGACAAGATAAATGCAGTCTGGAGAATGAATAAGACATAGGCTAGAACATAGCATTGGAGACAGAAATCACACAAAAAAGCTGGTCTCTTGACATTGGGTACATAGGCCCTTCTTACTTTAAATTGGTATCAATTTTGAAGACTTTTCACATTCCTACGCAGCCAAAACACTAATCTTCTTAGGCACTAATGAGCCCTTAATGCAGGTCAAGAAATGTGCTGTAGTAATAAACAAATTAGTGTATTTCCCAAACTTTTTATTAAAACGCTATTATTTTTGCGTGGCAAAACAGGTAGGGCGGTCGTCCACTGGATTGCAGGGTCAGAGGTTTGATCCCCCACACCGTCTTGCATGGGCGCGACTGCCATCGGTGTATGATAGGTGTTAGTGAATGGATGAATGTGGTAAGAAATGTAAAGCGCTGAGGCTGAGAAAATCGGCTTAAAAGTGCTATAAAATTCAAGTTAATTTACAATTTACATTATAACACATTCATTGAAAACTGAACCTGCTAAGAAATCAAATAAAATCTGTTTGATTATGTTTAGGATTTTTCTTTTTTGCCCTATTGACAACAAACACAGAACATCTTCAGACGCACACGAAAAATCAGAAAAAAAAAAGTTTTGATCCGACCATCGATGACGAAACGGTAGCGTTTTGAATATTTTTTAGATTAGCTACGTTTTACGGAAAATCATAAATCCAAAATTATAAATCGTATCAGTCCAAATTTTAGACATATGTTGGTGCTACCCTTAATTGCGTTAAAAAAATAGTCGGAGAATTTCGCCATAAGGGGGCGCCATAAACGGGAAAAGTTGTTCTCTGGTAACTAGCCGATTACCTCAAGGGAGACCATCATGGGGCATACCTGAGTCTATATAACAAATATGTCCAAGAAATATTAATGTGGGCGGGACTTATTAATAAAATTTGTTTTTTAATTTTTTTTTCTGGGCGTCAAATTTAAAAACAGTGTCTCTTTTTACAGTGGACAGGCTGACAATCTCTTTTTGCTCATAACTCCCCAACCAAACATCCCACATTCAAAAAATGTATATCCACAGATTCACTGATTTATGCTGCATTTTTTTTAGCACAGGCCACGCCCATTTAAGCCGTTAAGGATCATTCGCAAAATTGCAACTGCAAAACAAACTTTTCATTTCAGCTCCCACAATTTCTCTGCGATTTTATATCCCCGGATTCTGTGAAGTGAGCAGCCGGTGCCGCGGTCTGCGACGCCCGGGTCCCGAGTTACGTCGGAGGCTTGGGCCCCGCCGGTCATAACTGCTTGCAGTTCTAGTTGATCTTGAAGTTGCCATCGACACCCAATTGAAGGAAAGGTGAATATTGCTCAGCGGCGGTGACTGAAAAAGTAGCTTTCCCCATATGGTGAAGTGTAGCCTGTGAGGCCACAGCTCACCTGTGGAGCAGCTGCGCCAGGGCCATTAGATGGGTGAAAGAGGAAGGAATAGAGTCACCGGGTGTGAATTAATAACGTCCAGTCAGAGGTGTGATGCCTGGCGTGGTGCGTGCTCAGTGCCAGGGTTCACTTGTAAAAGCCAGCCAGCCTCCCAGGGCATAATTACAAGCTCACACCTGCTGCGGAGGGAACCGGCTCTCGTACGGTGTGTTTGTGAATGAGCGTCTGTGGCAGCGTATATAGAGGTGATTTTACATTGGGTGACTTTACAATGTCACGCAAGGAATTCCATGACCTCACTTCCTATTTTAATCAAATTGTTTTCAATTAATTTTTAATTTTTTTGATGGAATTTAAAATAGACAGATTATTGACGAAAAATGCTGCTTCCAAGGGGTTTCAATGTATTTCTTTGCAGCATCTCAGAATATACCTCTTGTAGTCCCCACGGTTTGGTTTACTAAAAAAAGGATTTCAAAGCATAGCCTATAGCCTAAAGATCTCCCCAGGCACTGCAGCTGACTGAATTAAGTGACAACAAAAACAAGCAGCATCTTTGAGATGAGAAATGAAGCAAATTAGTTTTTTGAAGAACAACAACTATGCCTAGAATGACGCCAGAAGCCCCATTCATTCTGTAACAAAGCCAAGCTAATGCTACACCAGGAGGCAGATTGTTTCTCTGTAGTTACAACTTTTTCTCCTTCTCCCCCTTGGATTGCTTTCGGAAATTACACAAAATCCTTTTCTAAAGCTCGACTGAGGCGTAAAGTTGATTTATGTTCCTGCTATATGGAATACTCAACATTTTGGGTTCTCGAAAGCAGTGTGTTGAGCAATGGATATAAATGTGTTGCTTTTCCCCACACACAGCTACAAACATTCAGTGTTCTACTTCACATATTAGTCTGACAGTTTTTGGAAATATGTTTAATTGCTACTTGTGCATAGATTCAGACAAGGCTTACGATATCACACCACCTCCAAGTCTTTGCGCTAAATAGAAATCTAGATTTAGGAGGTAATTAGCCTCCCGCTCTGCTAAATATGATCTTCTAAAGCTCAGTCAGTAATTAACATCTTGTTTGCATGTGCCGTATATATAAACAGGAATGTACCTGTCACTGACAATAAAACCTGCTGGAACTATTAACCCTTGCTTAGAAATATCTACTGTAAGCTAATTGTTTCCAAAATTAACTTTTGACTTTTGTGAATTAGAGCTGGCAAAATTGTGGAATGCAGACCCCTTGTGGGTATAGTTTTAACATAGAGCTAAATACAAGACATTGTATCTTATAACTTTAATTTCTCACACAGATTCAGACTAATGTGGGGAATAAAGTCCTCAAACCAATCACACAAATACTCCAGAGCTGCATTACTGCAAACTGCACCCATAAACAATCTAAGAACCAATCTGTTGTAGAATTATATCAGAAAGACATTATCCAAAACTATTTCAGAAACAATACAGGAAAATTGCTTTATCCACCATTAGCATAGCTGATTAGCTTGAGCGATTATCATTGTCTCCGGTGCAGGAAGGAAAAACAAAAAGAACTCAACAAAGGAGATCCATAAAAAGATGATGGCTTACTGGCAAAACTTCTCTAGCAAACTTTACGCCACTGCAAGAATTTATTTGCATTTTTGGGGGCGCCCTTAGCTCAGTAGGTAGGGCGTCCCCCCCCCGGGTCGGGCCCAGCAGCCGACCCAGATTCGATTCCCGCCCTCGGTCGTTCTCTGCATGTCACTCCCCTCTCTGCCCCATTTCACCTCTGTCTCTTCATACTGTCAAATAAAGCATGAAAAATGCCCAAAAAAAAGTTTGGATATCAGCCGTTCTACACTTTTTAATCCGGGATTAAACACCCAAATCCTTGCATTAGCTGCCCTGTGTGCATTCGCCCTGCAAATATGGGAGCCAAATAACCATTTCTTACCATGCCATTTCTCTACATGTCTGCAGCCGAAACATTTTGACTATTTCAGAATAATTCTTTCGGGGATTTAGCTCCTGTTCGTACTGTGTGTGCACTGAAAACAAAATATGGAGTTTATGCACAGCCTAAACTTGGTAAATGGGAATGAACATTGATTGTTTTTTTTTCAGCACACACACAATAGGGACCGATAGCGTATCGTGAGGAGATATTCACTTATTTTGACAAAAGCTGACTGGGAATGTACACACTCTCATTATGTAAAAATGTGTTTCACAGTCATTCACAGACACACAGCTCATTGCCACGTTGCACATGCACTTAAACCATCCAACATATGTTAGTGCCTTGACGTGACTCACACATGTAACCCTAAGTCATTTCCGGTACAGCACCTTATAGATTTTGCAGTTTGAACAGGGGCCCGGCAGGTGCATGTTGCCGTGTTAACTGCTCCACCAGCAGAATGGAGGGCCATTTTCCATTACTCCCTGAATCTCTAGACAAACCCAGAGCCACACACACACTGCATGCTAAAAAACCCTTTTCAATATTCATGAAGAGTTGTTTTTTTTTCCCAATGCCAGCGTAGGCAAGACTCCCCGCTGAGTTCATATAGGGGTGGGGCTGGCATTCACAGCCCCGGTAACTGATGAGGGAGGTTGTGTGCACATGAACGATCCCGATGACGGCATGCTTTAAAAATAGTGGCATGCCGTCATGCAGAGCTGGTCTCGGGGGGATTGGAGGGGTGGAAAGTGGTGTATTGCGTGGTATCCTCTCTCTCTCTCTCTCCCTCTCTCTCATGTAGTGGATCAAGGTGCCAGTGCTCCCAGTAAGAAATGAGATCACTCAAGACTGGTAGGGGGGCTGACAAAGATCCTCTTCTTCAACTTGTGCTGTTGCTATGTTGGTGGTCCGTATGAAGTTTAAATTCATGTTTGTGTTTTGGGTTTCAGAGCACTTATCCCGAGACACAAGCTGTTTGTATGGGAGGAGAATGAAATATTTCATGAATGAAAAGAAAAAAACAAGCTTAGCTGATTTTAATTTTGAGATGGCAAAAGGCAACATTGCTCATATGATGGAATGAAGGAACCAAAAATAGAAATCCACTCAGTCATTGACTGAAGTACTGGTTAATACCCCAACTTCACTAGATGTGTAAAATATTGTAGTTATTTAACATGTTTTAAATTCAAAAGTATAATAAAATAAACTGTTTTAGACAAGGCCCTAGTCACTTTCATTTCATTTTAGATGTGCTAGCAGTTCCATCAAAAGAGACATTTACCTCCTTAACGTCTCATGTTGTTTCATTGAAGTAATTGTTTTAGGTTCATTTTGGGGAAAAGGGCTTATTTTTTTTGCAAAAAGCAAATTAGTCAAACTGTTTGTTGCAGAGCTTTGTTTCTCCTATCGCATAAACCATATCTATGACGCTAGTCGGGCTCAACCCCTGGTTTGGGAACCACTGGACTTGACTACCGAACTACATGGTTCCAAGACTAATGTTGCCTATGCTTCAATCTAATATTGTCATAAACTATCTTTTTATGTTGCATCCTGCTCTTTACTTATTTGCTTTCCTTTGATAGGATAAGTCAACCAAGATGTTTCCCTGACAATACAAATTGAATTATTTGTTTCACAGTTTATTTTCCAACAGTGAGATGTAATGGTTTAATGTGGTCGTACTGATAAAGGCGTCAGATCAGAACACATTTCTTGTTATTCTAAAAAGCATTTGTCGTTGTTTCATGCATTTGATTGGGATTGTGGTTTTTTCTCAGGCTCTTTTTATTTATTCTTCAGAACAGGTATAAAAATGTGTGCCTTTTAACAAGAATGGATGACAGATTGTACCACCAGTTTGTTTGAAGCATACTGAACCCATTAAACTGCACAATGAAAGGGAACCGTAACATTTCCAGGGATCTCTTTGCTCATGTTGTGCCTCACAATAGATCTCACTGTGCTCCAAATATGCCCGCTGTGAACATGCCATAACTCTGAAACTTGGCATAGAAATATAAAGAAATAAAATAAAATCCAAAAATGCCCTGTTTTAGTCAAGCTCTGGTGACAACACCACTATCATGCCAGGAAACTGCAGGCCACAGAGGCTGCTGCATCCACGCATTTATGGATCATCCCCTTGCTCTCTTGCCAAATAAAGAACCAGACCTACCAGCTCTATTAAACGCGATATGCATCTACATCCAGCATTTAGATGAGAACACAGAATACAAACTGCACATGACCTGTAGAATATGGCCTGTTGATGCTAAGTCAAATACGCTTGAAATGAAAAGCTTTTTTTAGATGTCTGGCATTCAGCTTCGTGACACAAAATTCTACTATAACCTTGTAGACTCTCACTGACCGGGAACACTAATCAATAATGCAGCTCTCAATTCCAAAAGTACAACCACCATTTCATATTATGTGATTATTCAAAGAGAATAATAATAATTGCTGGATTTAATATCATTGTTATCGGACATCCTAAACCCTTTCCTCAGGCAATATACAGTAGAATGCCAAAAGGATATACTTTTCTTGAAATATTGAGCCCAAAGAAATCTTTTTCCAAAATGGATACCTCGCAATTTGGCATAAAAAAGAAAGTCTTTGTTCGTCAATACTCTTCCGGAAATCCAAGTGCAACAGAGCATTGAATCGAGAACGCCAGCGCTGACCAGAAAAGTAAATTGGCGGTTTTTGAAAGCGCTGGAGCCAGGAGCCCTTGTCAGCTGCACTCCTGAAAAACAGTATAATACCTCTCCAGAATCACACCATAATGATATGCTTGGGGTCCTGTTAACTCTGCATCTAATAATGGTCTGGCTTTTTTCTCTGTCTGTTAACAGGAGGGGATGGCAGCGGCGGTACTGAAGTGCACTGGTGTGTGTGTGTGGAGAAGGTGGGGGCAAAGGGGTTGGGGGGGTGGCGCTGGATCATTATCCTCTCCATTAACATCCCAATTACACACCTTGGCTCGCATTAGGAGCAGGGCAGATATGCGGCTGTGGCCTTTTGTCTGAGGCATTAGTCCAACTGCTGTCCAGACCCCTCTCTTATGTAATTCACAACCACTAACCTTGAACCTCAACACTTACTCGCACTGCTCACCACTTGCGAGCCCTCCTCACTACCTCCAACCATGATCCTAAAAGTAGATGAGGTCTAAAAGACTGTTTCATAATGTTAAAACAGATAAATGAATGGTAAAATGTGCCAAGACAGTGGGTAATACAATTTTGGAGGCATTCATACAATTCCAAGTAGTGTGGTAGCTCATCTTTATCAGTTGTTTCTGTGTGTTGTGAGTAAAAGAAATGGGAACAGCATTTTCTACTTTTTTCCATTGAAGCTCACTGCAGGGAGATCCAAGACTCAAAATCCCAATTGTTCAAAGAAAGATGAAACGAATGATTGTGAAGAGTGATTCTATAGCAGACAGTATATTTTTATTCGTACATACTGCAACCCCATTTCAGTGTACAATGGCAAATGTTAAATATGATAAACAATGTTGTTACAGTATGTAAAGAGTATAGAAACTTTACAATATGCTCCATTTCTGAGTAGTTTTTTTGTTCACACTGCTGCACTAAAGTAGCAAGGCTTTACAAGAAAAGGTTGAGAAAGGGTAATCGAAAAACGGCAACAAATATCAGTTTTCTGTTGAGGAGAAAAGAGGAAACAATTTTACATATCTTGTCATTGGTTATTGCACATGTATTTTCCTGCAGGCCCAAAAATCATCTTCCCCTGTGACTTTGCACAGCAGCAGTGCACCACCAGTAAGCCACACCCTGCGGCTGTAGAAGCGTGGCCAATGTGAGACCAATGTGGGTAAAGTACACAATGGCAACAGGGGGTCTTGGCGGGAGGATAAAAAATTGAGTGTCAAAATTTGGGACCCATTTTTTTGAATATAATACTGCAGTTAGATAAGCCCTGAGGATACAACATCACGGGGGAAAATAATACTACAAACCTGAAGAGACAACAAAAGGCATACCACATAGAAAGTGAGGTAAGTTCACACAAAGAAAAAAGGCAGTGAAGAAATGTTCTCTACTATGAGCATCTCGCAACAACTGGACATCGTCTGCATATAGGGGTATAATCTTAAACAAGAGGTTATCTTATTAAGCCATCCAGGTTACTGACTTTTAACTTTGTTTTATTCAGAGTGTTAGACATACTAACCATTGTAAAGCAAGCATATTACATGTGAAAATGCTGAGCATTTTGTGAGAAAATCTGATGTTGGGATTTAATATAATATTAATAGTACTTAGCTTGTGTTGTAGGAGAATACAGTCTTTAAAATAAAAACAGATATTTTCTTTTAAGATATATGTAAATGTCCAAACTATTAAAGACACTTGCATATAACACAAACTCAGTCTAGAACAATTCTACCACTAAGGACTAAGACAACATAATTGTTGACTGTATTTACAATAGGTGTCTGTTGTAGATACATATATTTTGTTCATCCAAGGGCCTCTTCTGTTGAATCTTGTTGGTTATAAATAAATGGGTGAATGTGGTAAGATATGTAAAGCGCTTTGGGGCTGAGAAAATCGGCTAGAAGGCGCTATATAAGTCAAGTCCATGTACCATTTTTACCATAAATAAGTATGCAAATCTGGAAGTATTGCTTAAACCAATACAGTCTCTGCACAGCTGCAATATAAATCATATAAGATGTCATTTTGTGGCTGGTTTCAGCAGCGGTTGTTTTAGCCTTTGACATGTGTTGGATGAAGCGTTGACCTAGCCTCTGAAATTTGATTTAAAATTGCATTCTTGGCCTTGACTTCAACACAAACAGTTTGTCTACACAAAATTGGATTGCAACTGACACATCTTTATGTCAGCTCAAAATACACATTGGATAACACGTTTAAAATGTCCAACCTGTCACCTATGTGCCAATGTCAGCACATCCCCACATTTCGGTAATTAACTTGGAAGTAAAATGTTATGACGAAAGAAAATGGGGTTTAAATCTATTGAAAATAATGATGAGAAAACATTACAGAGGTCAAATGAATGCTTGACGCAAACACAATCGGACTCCTGAGGTGGCACCAGTCTACAGTTAAGAGGAGCTGCTTTGTGACATGAACATTACTGGAAAATATGGGCAGGGTGATTGAATAACACACAACCTACTGCCTTAATTACTGTTGTCAAGGTGCCCTGGTGTAAAGTAGTTAACCCCCAAAATGCTCTAGTGAGCTGCTCAATGGCCAGATAGTAAAACAAAAGTGGGCAGGTCCCCGGTGTAAATGGGCGCAAATACAAATACAAAAGAGGATGTTGCAGAAAAGGAGCTTGCGTGCATGCTCAGTCAAGGTTCTCTGAATAAATATAGATTAATAAAAACAATCTTTCCGTTCCAGTGCCACCACCCTAGCGTCCCTGCATATATATACTCCACTCATCTTTCCATCCTGACACTGTTTTTATCTCTTTGCCCCCCCTCCATCAAAAAACTCCTTTACATGTATGAGGTGTGCACACAGTGGACGAGCTGTGATGAAAGAGGCGGAAATATATAGCAGAGGGACATGAGCCTTGAGCACACCTACAGTAGCACCGGATCATTCCCATAATTCAACACCCCACCCCATTCACAGTGCATTACCGGCCCCTAGCTCTGCAACATGGCGCCTCAGCCACTAATGCCGCGACAATAGAAGGGGATGGTATATTTCATGTTCCATTTCCGACGGCGCAGCAGTAATGAGCAACAACATTAACATTTTGCTGACACGTGTTCCCCCCCCCCCCTCCCCCTCCCTCGTTGGGCATTAGTTTCCACTTTGCTGCGTGGTGCTGCCGGTGTGCTGTACTCTACTTCCTTGTACCATAAGTCAAGAATTTCACCACCAATGCACTACACTGATAAGAATAATTCATGAAAATATTTATATGGAATTATTTGCATTCTAATTTAATCTGTGATATGTTTTCCGTTAATTGATGACTTTTTTTATTCTCTTAGAAAAAGATAGATACAGAAGATAATGTAATTGCTCAATACAGTATCCCAGAGCCCAAGGTAATGTCTTCAGAATGCTTGTTTTGTCTGACAAACAATTCTGGCTAAGCTTGTAAAGCTGGCTTTACAAACCGAGAGCATGGCAACAAATACATGGTTGGTACTTGGTAGGGAGGGTCTAATAAAAAATATATATTATCAATTTGCATTGTGGGTAATGTAGTACCCATGCCATCTTTCAAGCATTATAAAAGGTACATACTAAGGGATAAAAGTCAGCTCTACTTTCAGACAGCACATTTGAGAGAATTTGCATTTGCTTCTTTTCAAAGCAATCTTTGAGTGCAACAGCAACAAAGTAGTTGCAAGAGCACAACCAAAAAACAGCAGAACTAAAACATGAAAGCTTTAATATTAAAGTTCAAACATTCATAATGGTCCTAGATATTTTACCTTTCCCTACAGCAGAGGGAAAGGTAAAATAAAGTAGTATGTATCTAATTGATATTCTGGTCTTGCCAATACAGTGCCATGCTCTGGTCTTATTATTTTTGCAGTCCAATAAAAAGTGTCATTCTTGATACTGAGCAAGGCTGCCTATATATAGAGTGTGTGGGAGAACGACATGGAGACTTCGGAATAAGAAAGCCAAACCATGCTGTACCTCCCATAAAAAATAGATGAAACCAGGCAATCTTTTGAAAGAGTAATTGATTCCCTTGTGACTGCTTTGCACAGCTTCAAATTGCACCAAAAAATAAAGCCAAGCAGTTTACAAAAAAAGGCTTGTAGGACACGGAAAGAAAGGATAGTGGTGGACGTTTGCATGCTAAGGCCTTTTTTTAAATGAAACACTGATCAGTGTTTCATTTTGAAAAAAGGCCTGGTGTGGTTTGCGGTAAAGATTTCTCGATTTTCTCTTGCTTTTACGCAATTGAACAGATTTTCTTGTCTTTGTCCGAGACTTCAGCAATCCATCAGGTCGAAAGCTGCTAATGGCTCCATGGTGTGAAACGTCCTGACTGGTCTGAGAGCAGCTTGTTTGTGTGTGCGTGCATTTGTGTGTGTATGTGTATGTTTATGTATGTGTGCCTGTGTTAACTGGCCACGTGTGAGCCTTACTGATGTCATTGTGAATGCCAGGGCCATTTTGCACACAAAAGAAGTGAAAAGGGAATCAATCCGGTGCCCCACCTCTCGCGGTAGTAGTTTAATTACCCTGACGGACAGCAGTGCAAATCAGCTAGAGCGCGCACCCCTGGAACGCAAACGCCACGCATTCTGACAAATGGCAACAACCGTAATTGCCTCCAAATGAGCAAATAAATGGACATGAGCATCAATATAAGCACTGGAGAAATGTCACGGCTCAAAGACGAAGCACGGTAGAAGTAGCGCTTGCTGCAATTTTTTAAACGACCAGTATCTGTGGAGAGTGAGATAATGTTACCAAGCAGAATTCCTGTTCATTTAGCTATTTCAAGGTCACTGTTGCAGAACAACAGGAGATTCATCATTAGATCAACGTTCATTAGATGGCGATTTATAAAAAAAAAACATTCCTCCTTAATCTAGACAATCTGAAACATTAAGATCTTTATTCGAAGCTCCTTATACTCCTAGGGCATATTAATACCCGCCAGCCTTTCCATCAGGTCTTTCATTACTAGGCCCAGGTGGCTAGGTGCTTAATGGATGCCGCCCCCAGGCTGCTTTATTTGACAAATCTATAAACACACATCCATGGGCTGGGAATACTAGACTGTCAAGGATAAATGAAAAATAAGAATATGGCCCAGTCATTGGAGAGGGCATCCTTTAACAAGTGTTTTTTGCAGTGTTGACTGTGGCAATAGATTTACATTAACATTAACACATGGTGTTTGCTTACATAGTAGATAGTTTTGGTTTAATTTGCTCAGGTTTAAAGATAATGCAGCCACCACCCCAATACAACTGATGTCAATGGATATTTGTCTGTGTAGCACAAAGCATTGAACAGTGATGTAGAACACTTATATAGCAACATCTAATTTCTAGGAACTGTGCCCTTGGATTCAGTCAACTTAACAGTTTATCTTTTGAGCAACTTTCTACTAAAGGAGAAAAAAATGACTGAATATTCTTGACGATTTAGACACTTTCGGAAAAACCTATAACTTGCTAGATATGACAAAGATGTATCTTATTAGTGTTAATTTTGGCACCTGAAGACATTTTAGATTTGGTCAGTGAATCTGTCATCTTTGAACTGTACAGCTACCACGGTCTGGGTTTAGCTTGAGAGGAGAAACTCAAATGTCTGGTGACATTAACATAGCAGACATCAAGGGGGAGATTTAAGCCCCTTTCAGACATGCACTCTGTTACACTAATCTGATGGAAATTGAACATGGCAATCTCCTGTCTGAATAAGCACAATGGCCATGTGTACATATAAAAAGTCGCAACACATTCTCAAATCAATTTTCTAACACAAACACATGTCTGAATTGAATGGCGTCAGATTAACATAAAGACCGAAGCAGGACAGGGTTAAACCAGCACAGAGAGCGTGTGTGTCTTTTTAACCATTCTAAAGTATTATTTATTATCTCGACCTTTGTACATGCACATGGAAAACAGAACCAGATTGATATACGCTGAACGAGGCCATTGTAAGTTGCTGTGGAGATTCTTCTAGTCAAATCAAAACCATTTTTCCCTTACAGTTATGAACTTTTGTAAAACCTTTGAAATAATCTGAATATACAACAGCATTCTTTTCATAAAGCATGCAAGCTAATGGGAATTAAACTATTTTTAAATCTTAACGTCCTGTGTACTGTGAACTTGTACAATGTTAGGAATCATAAGAATGTAATTCACTTTCTAATATAGTTGAATAATTACAATGATTTTGAAATGTATCAGTGGATTTACAGCAGTCCTTTTCCGGGCGTGGAATATGTAACATACATTGTTGATGACTTGATGTTAAATTGAGATTCTCATATAATTCCCATTTGCTCACTGACTTTTTCTGCATATTCATTTGTTCTTCTACATAGTTTTAGGAATGCACATTTAAAAGTTAGAAGGAGGGGCTGTTGGTCAGATTATTACAGTGGTTTTTATAAGGGGTTTTTAATTGTGAGGGGGGAAATCGTTTTTTATAGACTGATCTGATGAGATGAAATATCTTCAACAACTTCCAATTGGCTCTTTCAAAGTGTTTTATGGTTTATTCCACTGATTTGCATAAAAGATGATGATTGAGATAATGGAGATAATAACGACTGATTGCAGTGATCTAAAAAGGCTTTGTCTCTCTGTCGTACCTCTCTGAACACCTCAATTCAGACTTGTTCAAAGTTCATGTCTGAAAAGGACTCAAGACAATAATTCTACTCTCTACAATAGCAACCCAAATAATAACGGAGCTGGTTATAACTGAGAGAAACATTAAAAATACATACACAGCGCTTGATGTGCTGGCCTACATGGTTTAGAAGTTTGTCCCGGGTGTTTTGTTGCCAGTCTTTGTTTTAATAATCAGCCATGAATGAATTGAGTCCATACATATGTAGTATTTTTGACTGACACAATTTCCTATAAAAACAAAACAAAAGACTTGAAAGATCAAGACAGAACAATGTCACATTGACGTACTGACTATTAAATAGTTAACTGAACACTTCCCAAAAGAACAACACAACAGAAACCATCTACTGCAGAAACACGAGTACCCTTTGTTTCAGATGTTAATATCTAGGGAACCGACGGAGTACCATTTAAAGTCCATTGAACAAGCACAAGTCTGCTTTTTCTGCCGTTAGACATTGACTTAATCTGGAGAGCTTTAGCTGGAATTTGTGCATATATTTTGGTTCCTGTATACAATCATTTACCTTCTTAGCCTTTTACTTAGCCTATACTGTTGTGTTCCAATGCTGTATTGTACCTCACTGAGATTGGCGGAGGGATATAGGAAGTCAGATGGTGCCTTGGGATTCTTGCTGAGGGAGCAAACATCATCTCCTTGAGGAGTGAAGTCCAGATTGACAGCCATTGATCTAAGCAGCTTGGGAGGTGGCTGGGCAGTGGGGGGTCGCTATATTGTAGGCTTAATCTTGTCCTTGAGAGGACAGTGAGGGGGTACCAACTGGATGCGGTAGTGAGGTAAATTGCTGTGTGGGGATTTCTGTCCATTCCAATTTTTATCCAGGCCAACCAACCCAGCCCTGTTCACTGCATGGATCCCCAGACTGTCCTTCACATGATGAAGCACACAGTTTAAACAGACAATGTATGGAGGTTGGTAGTAAATGACAATTTGCACTCAAAATCTGGTTTTCCAGTTCTACAGACATAAATGCTGACTGTTATGTAAATGTCATTGGGGTTAGGTCTGGGGTCTCTCCGACTTGCCCAGAAGGAAGAAGTATGGAGGGAGGCACATTAAAGCCCAATCAGCAACAGAGTCTGCAGTGTAAGCTAAAGCCTGAGGACAGCTGTGCTACGTACTGTCTACAGCTGACAAACATGTCAGGTCATTAGGGCAGTTTCGTGCTTAATCAGGAATAATACCAGAAATACATCAGCAGCAGAAAATGCTGCACTATGTGGACTTGATGTGAAACATCTCTTGCATACATGTGTCTTTGTCATTCAATGCTACTTTGAAAATAACTCAAATGTATCTTCTTACTGAACATCCTATGTTTACATTTACTTTTTCTTTAATTTGATCATCATAAAGACATAGAAATATGGTCAGCATTTGAGGATTCTGTTTAGTTTAGATCATTGAGTGGGTGAAGTAAGGGGTACCTCCTTTCAGATGTGACATTCAGGGAACTCAGGTCGCACTCACACTAGACTAGACAAAGTTGGCCTGTGCCTTGACCAAGCACGATGGCCCACGTTGCACCCACACTGGTCAAACCAACTAGACTTTAGGAGGCAAATGTACTTGGGTGCGGTAACCCTCAGCCAGAGCGCTGCCATTGTGAACCTCTTGTTTTAAACTACTTTAATTTGACTAAAATTGGGGCATGTTTAGTTCTTTCATATACTGTATGAATATGAATTGTGTTACTCTACATTTTACAGTATATTCATTAAAGTATTGCCTTTTTAATTTTACATTAAAAACTAGATTGAAATAAGGGGTTTCTAAGATTGATTAAATTACAGCAAAAACACTCTAGCGACAACAATTTTAGCATTATTTCCTCCGACATGTTTTATTTCATGTTCGTTTTTTGTATTGATGCTCAAAGTTCACACACGGCTGAGAGGAAACGGATCAGTCGGCTGTTATAGTGGATTTGACATTGATACTTTGACCTCTGTGCTGTGAACCACAAAACAATCTAATTGTTCTCCTCCTAGCTGCTACTACATTTCATTTAGTAGTAGTAGTATTTTCTGTCAGTCAGTATGTTGGTGGGTAGGGTAGCAATGTCTTAAGTTGTGCAGGGTGCTACGTGTGTGTTTTTACAACACATATAACGGATGAGAATATGTTGAATATGTCTTGAGTAGCTTCTGACTGATCAAACACTACTTTCAAACTAAAACATCTGCTCTGGCATTTAGTGCAGCTACTTGGGCTTTTTATATAGCAGTCAATTTGCATCACAGTCAGTTATGGGCATAATAATTGATATTGTCAGTATATTTATTTGTTTATTTTGTGAAGAAAATTAGATAGCGCCTGCTGTTGTTAATTAAGCTCTCCAATGAGCTCTGCTCCAACATCTGCTGTCCCTCAAACAAAAAAATTCAACTTCATCAACAGAAAATCCAATGAGGGAGATGTCACATTCCCGCCCACACCGTTTGACTGATGGGAAAGAAACACTACAGCAATAAGGATAAGATAAAAATTAAAGGGAAAAAGTGTTGGATTTCTAAATAATTTTATGTTCATCTCATCTTCACCAAGCTATTAAAGAATCCTAAAGCAAAAAAATGCAGCGTGTTGCTGTGTCTGAATAGAAATGGTGGCAGTTGTCTACGATCTAACGTGTCTCTCAACTCAGAAACGTCAAGTTGATAACTGCCGGTTTAACCTGTCTAGACTTACAAATACTTGTTTATTTTACCACCAAATCCAAATGCCAAACACATGTATTTGATTTTCAATGACTACCAAAAAATTACAATGTGTGGCAAAACCACATTGAGAAACAGCAGTTTTATATAGATTTTTTAAAGCACTTTTTGATGTGCCTGTGTCAGACTTGACCAAATTTGTACGGGGAAACAATGAATAAACCTTACTTTTTTTCAATACATTCATTTGTGTTGGTTTGAAATGTGTCATTATTACCTCTAAAAATGTGTGGCCCAGCTGAATTTCTTGGTATGAAAATCCGGCCCAACTAAATATGTAATTGAATGGACCTGTCCTAGAGGGTTAAACATACATGCATGATGTCCCCAACTGGCAATCTATGATTCTATCAATGATATTTAATGATATTCTTCAAAGGGAGAGGATCCTCTAGATTGGGCTTTCATGTTTGAGGTTTTGCCTTGGGCAGTCTTTTCATTGACTCCCCTGTTGACTGACAGCAAACCACTGGTGGGGATTAAATCATGATGGATACCAAGGAACGCCTGACTGCTATCTCAAATTATTTCAGACTCTCGATCGGAAAAGGAATATTGAATACAAGACATAGAGAGGGACAGAAAGTGCATGCCCTTCAGCTATATGATAGACCCAATCACAGAATGTTAGGACTTAATGCGATGGGCTAATCCATTTGGATTTGACCTGGCTGTATACAGAGGAAAAGATCAATAACCGCAGCAAAATGGGAAAATGATTGTGGCGCTCAGCGTCTGTTATGATAAATGCACATTGACAGAACATGAGTGGCTGGCAGAGAAGCTGGGCCAGAGAATATAATGCAGTGAGCCATGGAAGTGACACCTGTAATCAACATGGACGCCCTCTCAGGAGTGACTGCACCGCAACAAAAGTGACAGGAAGTAGGAAATACTATGTTGACATTTACGTCGGGAGACCATTTTTCAATTCTACTTTCAATTGGTATAGTTGCCTTTTCTCACTGTTAACAGATCCCATAAAAAGAACAAAACATAAAAATAAACTGATGCCTAATACTGCAATTTCAGCATTCTTGAGGCCTGAAATAACCTTAGATATATGGCATAGACCTCAAAAATGAAGAAGGCAAGGCTAAGGGTCTACAGCCCTTAGCGTAAGTGGCTCTACTTTATGGCTGAACATCTGCACAATGACAATCTTAACTGGTCAAATGTTAACCATTTAGATTGTTCACCAAATAACCAAAGCTATTTCAGTAAATCACAAGGGGAAATTAATGCCTACCAGAGGAAAATTCAAGAGATCACCAAAGTAATCAATATTCATCATTGGGTACCATGATTGTCTGTACAAACTTCCATGGCAATCGATTGAGTAGTTTTTTGTGATTGTTTTGTCTCAACCAAGTGGTGCACTGACCAACCAACTGACACTGACACCCCTAGATCCACAGCTCTATGGTTGCAAGAAGCTATTTAAACTATTTAAAACATGGGTGAAATGCTCCTTTATTACCACACACACACTAGTTGATTTTGATGACCATTGACCAATTACTTTTGTTCTCTAAGGAAAATATTGAAATAACACCAGCCTCAGAGGGTTGTATTAAATTAAAAGAAAGAATAATAATAACATTACAGAGTGAATAAACTAATACTCTTGCTTAAATAATCGATTAAAATGCATTAAAATGGTCATAGGATTGTTGAATTTACTTTATATCTAACACAGCTAAATACGTCATCATGACTTGTGAGTGATACTGTATGTGGATTTGATCAATTGCCATGAAGCTTGTCCGATTCCTCAATTGAATAGCAAGTTGCTGAAAAGGCACACAAATGTGATTTTACTTCTGCACATATTATCATGTCATGCCAACAAAGCCCAAAAACAGGTCTGCTGTGAGGAATGGAGCGGAACGCAATCTGTACTTCAAAATGACGAGGGAAATTGCTTTCAGTACGGCATGAAGGCATGTGATGGGATAGCTCTCTCTTTTCACATAGATATGGAACAATAATAAGTCATCAAACAGCCTGTATTGGATAAAACACTATACACAGAATAAATAGGAAAAGGTGGCCGATGAACTGGAAATATAAAACATTAAGTGTTGATCCGAGCGCGAGCAGTTTCATACTAAAGGTGTCATGTGCAAGGTGAAAATGAACTGACACTGTTGGCCACATTTCAATGTACACATGCTTTTTACTGGCTTATAGCCAAACTGTGACTGTCTAGTATATGAAGCATGTACACAACTTACCCTGTTTACCATCACAATTCCAGACTTATTACCATCAAATTGCACAGTATCCATACAAATGACCTACATACGTTGCCATATCCTATTTCTTCTCTGCTATCCAATCAGATGAAAACAGAGTCCGTCTTTTCTTCTGTCTGCAAACAATGTCAATGAAGGAAGCAGTTTGCTCATAATTGTTTCCCCATGACCTGCTTGCTATCTCACTAATGCAAAGCACTGTTCACTTCTTTCTAAATTAAGACACACCTAATGTAATTACCTATGCAAGCTCAAGTGATTGACAGCAAGTGATTGGCATTGCTGTTGCCTGGAGACAGCAGAGTAATGCCTATGTCTGTTCAGGTTCTTAACATGAGCATTGTTTCATACTCCTGAGGTTTCACTGTGCAAGGTGGTAACCCCTGTAATTCCAATAGTGCTCAGGTGGAAAACAATAAATGTACTGAGCAGCTCTGGAATGCGACTGTGTAAACATGTATCAAAGTCAAATAAGAGGGAGTTAAAAGCAAGACAAGCATCGTCTTTCGCCATGCAGGGCGTTTATAGCCGATTAACTGTATTGTACAGTCGTGAATCCAAGGTCACTGTGGCTGTGATGTGAATGAGAATCTTTTACAGTAGCATTAAATAGGAAAATGTGAATGTAGACCAGTCAAGGGGGCAGGAGAGGCTGTAGAAGTGAGAGATAGCAGCTGTGAAGACAGGGAAATTAAATGAATAGAATATTTGCTGCATTTTCTTTGTGTGAGCCTGGCGGAAAGGGCTGCTCCTTAACCGCCTCAAAATGTTCAGCATAGCTAAGGAAATCAAAAAATTCTAGGTGAAACTTATAATATAAAACATTGGTGAAATATACTGTAATAGTTTGATATGATCATCTTTACTCAAGAGACACTTAAGACGTTCTAAGCACATCTGAAGGTCTTTATGAGCAGTTTGAACAAATTCTCATCCTCTGGAGAAGACAGTGCACAGGAAAAATCTAGCAAGTGAACCCTGGGTCAAGATTATTTAGTCAAAGAGTTAAAAAAATTATTAAAAAGACACATGAGCATACAATATTTCAACAAATCTCACACAGCAAAGCTTTACCTCACCAATTCTCCTTATGCCTCCAACACACACACTAACACACACTGAAGGACGAACGCATGCTTGCCTCTGTCACACATCCAGCCTGCCCTCTGTCTGCCTCCCTCCCCCCTGCTAATCAGCTCCTCTCCCATAAACACTCATCCATCCGCAGCCGCCGCACACCTGCTGCAATCTGTTGACTCCTGAGCCCAGCTCTCTCTCTAACCTGTCGCTTTCGGGCCAAGAGGAAAACGCGCCTGACAGTTTGGGTAAATCCGACCGCTGCTCTGCCTGGTTAGGTTTTAAGTGTGTTCCCCCCCGAATGTGACCCGTCAGGATTAGCAGACAGCTTGGAGAGCCATCACAGAGAGAGGTGATGGTGATGCATGCTCATGGTGTAGCAATGGCTGTAGATGACATTCACTTTCTGAAGAGGGTTATTGAATGTGTGTTGCACTTTTCACTCCACCTTCAACAAAGCTTTAGAGAATGTCTATATTATGGTGTTAAGCCTTAGTTATGTCCAAATGGAGGTGAAAAGTCACTCTGGTCTAATTGGTTAAAATGTGCATAACAAATCTACATACTGTAGTAAACTATAATGAAGGTTTAACCAGTATGCTACAGCCCTATTTAAAATTTTAGAACTTAATTTCACTGGAACATTTTATAAATAAATGGTACCACTGCAGCAGAGATGCACGATAAATCAATCGGATACTTTTACTGGGCAAATAGAGGAATTCCACGTACAACAGCAAATGACTGTACATCAATACACTATCGAAACACACTTGCGACAGTGATGCTGAAAATCAGTAGCAATCTCCATGTAATGTTGCCATTTTTCCTGCATAATTGGCAATTATGGCAAACGGAGGCAATCCTGTAAAAACACATCATCAGAAGGCAGAGATCAGATTGTAAAGCTGTTACAGTGCAGCGCTTCATTGGGAATCAATGTGGGCTTAGAGGCAGCTACTGATCGTCATGCAGACACGCTCATCATGTGGTGACGATAGTACAAAGCCGGTACACATGCAAACACACTACAGTGTTCAATGGTGCTGGTCAACCCCACAGAGGTGACCCAGTGTGGTCGATAGCGTGTGATACAGCACCCAAGGGGCTCCACAGGGTTTGGGCTGAAGCTTTGGATGCAATTACTCTGAAAGCTTTGTAAACTGGAAATAAAACAACACTTCCCTAATCAGCCGTCTTACTGTGAGCAATGTGGTCCTCCATGAACACTTTTGTGCTGAGTTTCTCACTGGTTTGTAAAGGTGGTGGGATGATTTGGGAAAAGGTGGTGTCTCATATTTCTGTTCACCTATCAGATGTGTTGTTTGCTCAATGGCTCTAACACTATTGGTCAAATTCTGACTAAATCACAAATCACACACACAGCAACCTTATCTCCCAGAAATATGTTCATATACAACTATTTGCTTCAGCGAATTCGATTTGAAGTACCTAATGCTTCAGTTATCCTATGAACATAATGCGAGGAACATAATAAAAGTTTAAAAAGAGCAAAATCAATTTTTATACAACATCCTATCCAAGCAGGTACAGAATTTAAAAATTAAACTGTTGGTCACGCACTCACAGCAATTGGCCAGAATTCAAAGAATATGTAAAGCAGTGATTTTTGTTATTTGCATTGTGTAAACTGGCTGATAATATTAAGGGTCTCCCTCATAGCGTCTTTCACTGAAGGACAGGTGGTGGTTCTAACCCATTCACCTGGGTAAAGGCTGTTACATACTCCACGAGAAGAAAGAACAAAGTTCTCGGTGACAGAGCTGCGAGAAGTTCTTTCTGGCCTGACATTACATACTTCACGAGAACTCAACTGCCGAACTCATTGTTACCATGGTAATTGACTCAGTAGCGCCAGCTGATTTCACTTCGCTTTCCTCATTGTCTTCAGACTGACCAATCACACAATAGTTCTCGGACAAGCTGCGAGAAGAAAGTTCGGCCCGGGTGATGTGTCGAGAACAAGCTGCGAGAACAGCTAAACAAGAGCTGAGAGAAGAAAATTACGTCATTTTCTTCTCGCAGCTCTGTCACCGAGAACTTTGTTCTTTCTTCTCGCGGAGTATGTAACGGCCTTAACTGTGACCGAACAGTGGATCAAATGAGTGTTAGGGAGATTGTAAATTTGTCCTAAACACCATAAAAGTAATCAATAATGTTAACTAATAGTTTACCATTAGTACTACTGGTGGAACAAGTATTTCTAATACTACTACTTTGTTTCAGACTCAATCTGTCCATATCTTTGCAAATCACAACTCCATACTGTCTACACCAATGATCTATGCTTTTATATGTCAGTGCCTGAAGGGGAAGACATGATTCCGCCTCATACTTGGCGGCTGACATGTACAAGTAAACTGACGTTTAATATAATAAAAATATAATGAATAATGCTGTACAAGAATATACTGTAGCCTATAGGAGTTGACACAAAGGTTTCAGGGGCCTTACCAAGGTTGTTATTACCAAACAAACTTAAATGTCAGACTACCCTTTTTTCTCCAATCACAAGGCACATACAGGACTTAAGTCCAGGAGTCTACCCAGAATCCTCAGTGGAGGGATGAGGGAGCTGTGATGGACGACGCGGAGCTGAGGACCCTTCAGCAGCGCAGTGTTCCATTAGCTAGGCTGTGATGTACTGCTGGTCCAACTCAATACACTCACTCAAACACACACACACACACACACACACACACACACACACACACACAGACAATCTTTTCTGAAAACACCATTCATGTCCCCAAGAGTAGTCTGGATGCACCTCTTTATTCAGCTTCCATGTCCAGGTTCGTTCAGACCAAAATAATGGGAATTACAAACCAAGCAAAAGATGAAATTACAGTCATATGAAAAAGTTTGGGAACCCCTCTCAGCCGGCATTATAATTGACTCTGCTTTCACAAAAAAAAGATAAAAGTGGTATGTCTTTAATTTACCAGGAACAGCTAAGTACTGGGATGTTTTCCAAACAAAGATTTTTTGAAAAGCAGTATTTGGTTGTATGAAATAAAATAAAATGTGAAAAACTGGCTGTGCAAAAATATTGGAACCCTTGTGGTTTTGTTGATTTTAATGCCTGTAACAGCATGTAAAACTGATGACTTTAAACACAAAGTTGGTTGGATTATGTTGTTAAGCCTTGAACCTCATAGAAATGTCTGTTTAATCATGAGAAAATGTATTTTAGGTGCCTAAATGCAAGTTGCACTTCTCTTTGACTCTCTGCTGAAGTGAGACAGAATGGGATCATCAAAACAGCTCCCAAAAGATCTGAAAAACAAAGATTGTTCATTGTCATGGTTTAGGGGAAGGCTACAAGAAGCTTTCCCAAAGGTTTCAATTGTCAATTTCGACTGTAGGGAACGTTGTCAGGAAATGGAAGGACACAGGCATAGTGGCAGTTAAACCCAGGCATGGCAGACCAAGAAAAAAACAGGAGCGGGATAGGTGGAGGATTGTGAGAATGGTTGCACACAACCCACAGATCACCTCCAAAGACCTGCAAGAACATCTGGCTGCAGATTGTGTATCTGTACATCGTTCAACAATTCAGCGCAATTTGCACCAAAACATCTGCTTTTTATAAAGACCAAATAACTTCATTTTTGTCTCATCAGTCCAAAGCATTTTCTTCCAATATGAAGCTGGCTTATCTAAATGAGCTTTTGCATACTCCATGCAACTGTATCTGTGGCGTGGGCGCAGAAAGGGCTTCCTTCTCATCACCCGGCCATACAGATGTTTTGGTGCAAATTGCACTGAATTGTAGAACCATGTACAGATACACAATCTGCAGCCAGATGTTCTTGCAGGTCTTTGGAGGTGATCTTTGGGTTGTGTGCAACCATTCTCACAATCCGCCGCATATGCCGCTCTTGTACTTTTCTTGGTCTGCTAGACCTGGGTTTAACTGCAACTGTGCCGGTGTCCTTCCATTCCCTGACAACGTTCCTTACAGTAGAAATTGACAATTGAAACCTTTGGGAAAGCTTCTTGTAGCCTTCCCCTAAACCATGATAATGAATAATCTTTGTTTTTAAGATCTTTTGGGAGCTGTTTTGATGATCACATTCTGTCTCACTTCTGCAGAGAGTCAAAGAGAAGTGGAACTTGCATTTAGGCACCTAAAATACCTTTTATCATGATTAAACAGACCTTTATATGAGGTTCAAGGCTTAACAACATAATCCAACCAATTTTGTGTTTAAAGTCCTCAGTTTTACATGCTGTTACATGCATTAAAATCAGCAAGACCACAAGGGTTCCCATATTTTTGCACAGCCAGTTTTTCACATTTTATTTAATTTCATAAAACTAAATACTGCTTTTCAAAAAATCTTTGTTTGGAAAACATCCCAGTACTTAGCTGTTCCTGGTAAATTAAAGACATACCACTTTTATCTTTTTTGTGTGAAAGCAGAGTCAATTATAATGCCGGCTGAGAGGGGTTCCCAAACTTTTTCATATGACTGTATATACAGTACGTTTTGCTTTACTACACATGAGAAAGATAGATTCTTACATCAGCAGCCTGTTCGTCATTTATTAAGGTATTGTTCATAGATTCTCTAAATATAATCCAACGGAATTGTGCAATGCATCTTTGTATGCCTTATCTACTAGACATATACTGTATATTTCTCTGATTGTTGTTTGTAAATGTATGTATGGTCTGGGTGGACTGCCAAAATTTGGGATGAATATAGCTGTATGAACTGTGCAATTTCTCAGATTGCTGGCTAGATTTTACATACAGTAATCAAGTATATAACAAACTCAAATTATTGCAGGTTTTTGTGTGTGTGCTATTTCTACATGGTTTATTTGTCATTATATTTAGAATTTAAGCCCTTTACCTCTATTGCAGGTAGCAGAGCCATGTACTTCTTTATTTTTTAATTTTACACAATTGAGTCGCCTCCACACTGCTAGCAGCTGGAGTTCAGGGTCGTCCTTGAACACGCCTGACCTCGGCACATCTTCATTCTTCACTGGCAGCAAATCACACACCATCTCCAGTTTAACTGCCCTTCATACAGGGGGAGAGGAGAAAAATATATCCAAGGCAAAATATTATCGTCAATTCACTTACTCCCCCAAGGACGGCCAGAGAAGCAGATAAGCTTTGTCGGTTGCAAGGTGGCTATTGGCTGCAGCATAACACTTTTGTCTTCATGCGAGAAAAAAAAAACACTGTTGTGAGCCTAAGGGACCAAGTCAGAGACCATATAAGAGGAAAGTGAGTGTGTCAGAAGCAGAGACAGACAAAGGATAAGAGACGATGAAAGAGTGACAAAAAGAGATGGATGCTAACTTGGAGGCAGAAAATAAGTGAAGGAGACTGAAGAACAACAAGAGTGAGGAGGAGAAAAGTCGGGGAGAAAAGGCTTTGATGCCACCTTCGTAAGCAGGGCGCACAACCTCTGATGTCAGCTGAAACAAATGCCTTGTTTCCACTGAGAAGCACAGTATGGTTGGGCACGGTAAACCCAATATCTGGCTAGCATTTCCACTGCCGACAGTACCCTTACTTAGTACACTGGGTTTATGCAGACAGCTTGGTACCCCTTCCAACTTTTGACTGTAAACAATGCAGCCGAGCTGCACAGAACCGTTCAGTGGAAACGGGGCTTTACACTTCCTCAGAGTAACCGTCTTTCAATCACGACAGCAGGACTTTGGAGAAACCACAGTTTAATTCAGAGAGAAAAATCAACAGCTCTGTTTGGCAGCCAAGGCGCAGCTAAAGAAGAACAGCAGTGAGGTTTTATTTACTGCTCACCAACATGAGCCACAGCCTCAATGAATCCGTCCAGAGCAGAAAAGCAGTCTGCTGTGGGCTGATCAGATGTGTCTGCTTGGAGTTCATTCAACCAATAATCGACTCAGCCCAGATGCTCTCTTACTCGCATTTACAACTGCTGCCCCATACAATTTAGCTCCATTGAGGTGGTTTCAGGGTAAGGTGCCTTGCTTAACGGCAATTCAATAATGGCAGACGAGGGATGGGAGAATGAAAGTCAAGCAAATTCAGATTTTTACAGTTCTGGACATTCCACACACAAGCACCGTCACCAATTAGCAAACGATAGGATAGTAACAAGACCATCAAAGATCATCTTTGAACTGAGACACAGGTTGTAGTCCTTTTCTCCCAAAACCACCTGTTTGTTCATGAGCAAAGTTCCACAACTGGGTCACCTAACACAAGGGCCAACTACATTATCTAAAGAAGACCACGAGGTGTGGTTGAAAGCACCCTCAGATGGAGTTTTAAGTTTAGAGAGCTAGTACAGGGACCTGTTTTCTGTGTATCCGCCTATACACAGTAACATAGAACCATGATCTGGAAAGTGTCATTTTAACATGACTAGAATCGGCATTTTTTATGACTAATGGTATAATCAACAAAATCAACATGTTAAATGGAAATTGAATTAGCCACCAGACAGATGTCAAAGACAGTACAGTTCGCTGCATGTTTTTGTATTTTTAAAAACCTACATTGATGATATAACGTTACCTTGTCACTCCATGACACGCTAAATGGGTCTCAGAAAATTACCTTCAGGAATCGTCTTTTTAAAACTTTTGTTTCATAGACCTGTATTAATCACTTCACTGTAAAGCTTGTCTATCCTGGATTCGACGCCTATATGACGCGTAATGACCCCGGATCAAGGAGACAGGAAGCATCTCCCTTTGTTATGTCCTGGTAGATGGCCAGCACATTGGCTACAGATGGCTAACATAGTTTAAAAGCTGATATCTGACTCTGCCTTTCCTGACAGCCTTGCATGGAGATGAAGAAAGCTCCAAGCAAGGAGGAAAACCCAGACAGAGACAGAAAGGGGGACAGAGGAAGCCAGACAGGCCAACAGAAAAAAACACAAAGCCAATTATAAACCAAGTTTATAGAGAAAAGGGGTTATAGAGAGTGACAGAGAGAGAGAGAGAGAGAGAGAGAGAGAGGGGAGATGGAGAGCATGAGGCGGAGGGAGGGAAAATCAGACCAAAGAGAACAACAGGCACGACAGATGCAATGAGAGAGAGACCGAGAGAGAGAAAGAGGAAAGAGTGAAAATAAAAAAAGATATGAAGACAAATGTGAGATTGAACAGATGTTAGGAAGTAGCAAACAGAATCAGACGGAGACTCCATAGGCGACAGTGGCCTTGTAAGGACAATACCGCAGTGTTTATGCAGTGACGTTCAAACTGTACTGGGCAGCTCCCAATGGCCAACAGTAAAATACCAATTATACTGGGCAGCTCCGAGTTTTAAAGCTATCAAGCATAACTTCTGTCGGCAACATGAGGAATTAAAACAACTGTCGGCGCATCTGCATGAGCTGAGCATGGATTTGATACCTTCTGCTGTACGTCTAAGTTTTTACTTAGCAGAAGAATCAACAACTGACATATTTTGTGAGCGCTTCTTGGGATCTTCAGCCATGCCTTCACCTGTTTTTTAGTCCTCTATATCTCCAAAGTAGAATGCTGCTTTTGTCTTTTCTCTGTCATGATGAAGCAACCCGCGTCACTTGATGTGGGCCTGAGCTCCTGCACCAGTGTGGGGGGGTGGGGGAGGGGGGGTGGTACCAGTTTGTAAACGCTGCCATACTGAGATAAACAGATTGAATTTTGTGGAGCTGATAGGCTTAATCAACTTTGGGTCAACTCGTTTGTCGATGGCTTGAATGCAACCAACATTCATTTGCAAATAAATAATCACGCACTATACATGGGTGGAGAATTGACGTTTGAAAAACAATGTCTCACAGTGGACTTTTCTAAAACTCAAATACCTGAAGCAAACAAAAAGATTGAACACCCTGAACACTGAAAGAGATATATGACTGTGAAGATAATGGGAGGATTTTGAAGCAAAGGGAGCCAGACAGAGAGCCAGATGCAGCCTGAGAGGTGACAGCTGACCATTTCCAGCTCGCGTCCAGACAAACGCTTGGTTTGCCGCCGCCAGCTTGGAAGACATCCAGGAGGAGGACGCTGAGGCGATAATGAAAGTGTCCTCATTTCCTCTGTCCAGACTGACCAGCCAGGGGGATGGAGGGAGGAGGTTGAGGCCAGGAAGCAAGGAAGGCTGTAGGCCCAGAATTCTCCTACAAACATTCAAAGAAGCAAGGGGAGGGGTCAATGTCTGAGCAACCAGCTGTGATGGAAAACGCCTGCAGCAAAAAAGAGACAGAGGAGCACAACAACATATTGTTTTATCTGCAGCAAAAATGACCATTTGGACTTTTTCCCAGACGGCAGGAGAAGGCGATTCAAGCCAGGGGCTGTTTCACTGCCTTCTGCAGTAAATATAATATTTATACTAAGACAACCGCCTCCGGTCAATTAACAGCCACCAATGTGAGGCGCTTTCTTAGATTAACCCAGTGGCTTGGAAAGGTGGTGTTGTCATTGATGTAAATAGGAGAAGCTTATATGTTTTCAAGGACTAAGTGCATGCTAGACATGCTATGAAATTCAAGTTGGTATACTTTGATAGGCAGAAGATGCAATTTAAGTGGTGCCGGTATAAGCTTTAAGGCCCTTTCTACGCTGGTTGATAAGGACACATTGGCCCTCATTTATCAAACTTGCATGGAAACTGGTGCAGATTCTGGCGCAAATACGCCAGGTATCACGTGGGATTAACAAACAGTCGTATCTCGCCAATCTCAGCGTACGCCAGGCCATTATTGATAAATGCGGCGGCTGAAAACAATCGTATCACGCCCCTATATTTTCTCAGTTTAGAGGCCTCGCCCAGAGGTTTTACGACATGGATATGCACATTACGGCACAGAAGAGGAACTTCTCTGAAGTAGAAATTGAAAGAATAACAGCGAAAGTAGAAAAAAAAGAGTTTCATTTCGGAGCATTACAAGCGACATCAAAGAACGACAGAAGGCAGCAGTTAGGAAGGAAATAACTGCTGCGGTCAACAGCGTTGGTGTTGACAACAAACGATCTCCAGCTGAGGATTTTGCATTTGAGGTTTACATCAGAAGGCTATCGCTTAAATTCTATAAAACAGCATATACAATCATATGTCGCCATTTCTTTACATAGACGAAGAAAAAGTGGTCTGACTCAAATCGCCACTAAAAAAAGCGTGTTGCTGTTCTGAAATGCAACCAACTGGGCTGGGGGTGCGGGCATAATATAAGTGGTAGAGGAGAAAAAGACGCACCAACTGTCCGATAATGGTCCCCATAAAAGAAATACACGTCTGCAGATATTTGAATGATTAAAATGTATTGGCTCTTTTAGATAGCACTACTCAAAAGGGGTTTAATAACAAAAAATAACACATTTTGCGTTTTACTGTATGACAGCATGCGCTTGGTCAGCCCGGCCGTCAGCTGCACAAGCCGACCCGGCAACGATCAGCTGTGAGAGCGCCCACTGTCCTGCTCCACCAGCAGATCGGAAAAACGTGCCGGTTAACGGTGGAAATAAATCGCTCGCTTAAGCAATCAATGACACATTAAAAGAGGAACTAAAATCTAAAAAGTGCTTCAAATAAATAAAATGTTAAGCTGAATGTTGTGCCTTGTATTTTTTATCATAAAGAGCAGTGTAGGCCTACTACATATTTAATATGCTACTTAGGCTAACATTTTGAATGAATGCAGCCCTCTTCAGTGTCCCCCCAGCTGCTCCAAGTCGGAGACAACTGCCCTTACGCAGTCCCATGCAGGGCTCCTAAGTGGCCGGTGTGCGCACTATTGAATCAGCTCTCCTACTACATAAACTGCACAATTTTAAGTGATTAATATATTTATTTCGGTCTGAGCAAACACTGCATTTGTATTATCTTCTAATAATTGTACAACAAAGTCATCGGCTACCCGGCACAGCCTGCACTGCGAGTCCATGCTGTTTACAAACTTGCATACACGAGCTGAGAGCTGGTGTGGGATTTGAGCGTATCCTATGCTCACGTCCATATTGATAAATGCCGAGATTTGCGTGGAAATGTACGTACACCCATTTTTCTGGTCTACGCACGGTTGATAAATGAGGGCCATTGTACTCAGGTGCAGATAAAAACAACCACACCAAGTCTTTTCAGAGGGAGTGGTCACTTCATTTGTGATCTGAGCGTGATCTGAGCTGACTCAACTGCAAGCCCTACTCTGCAAGGTTTGAGCTCAACAGCTCCCTTGGCCTTGGGCACTTAAAACCTTGTTAAGGACCTTCTTCATGTTTTTCTTGCTCCCGCCCCAGGCACCATCTAACCAATGAGTGGAGTGGATATGACAATATATAAGTGCATTGACTCTGAGCAGGTTCTGGGCAGATTTCTGGCATTGCCCAATGCGACAGGTGAAACTTGACAAGCCAATCAACATTCATCAACAACAAATTGAGGAGAATCCATCCAACAGCAACACATGGTCTAGTTTGAGCATTTTAAAGCTGTATTACACAGATGGATAATGTAACAAATCAAAATATTTATTGAAATGGACGCATTCCACATGCAGTAAAAAACTTAATTGAAAAATATAAAATACAGATAAAGGGAACACTGGCTGGCTCAGGGATCATAGATGGTAAATGACAATCATCTGCAAATAGGTACTTCATATTCATGTATAGTGACTGTGACAATGCAGACACTGGTGGAATACCACAAAAGATACAGTAAGGGATTCAGGAGAAAAATTGGGGTGAAGCGTCTGCTACGGTGATCGTGATCAGACACCGTTGTGTTTTACAGGAAGGGGGACTGAGGTGGGGGTGACTTGGCGCACTGCATCTGCAGGCAAGCAGCATTCATGCTCCACTGGAGAAGCTGGATGACTTCACCATCCCCTCACGTTTTCTGCACTATGTGCACGCACAGAGGCAAACAACTACACACCTGAACACACACACACACACACACGTACATCTACTGTACCTCCCAGCTGCTCCTCTATGTTGGGAAGATGACTTCACTTTCACATTGGGTAGGAGTAGGATGACTTCATTTCAGTGTCTACTACTTCCGATATTTACTCCATCACGCCACTTTATTGCATAAAATATGTCTTTTGAAAAAGTGTTCTTGTGGAAAAATATATGATTTTAAAGGTCAGTTTCACATTTATTTTAAGTCTGCATTGGGAAATGCACTGTAACACCTGCTACCATTGTCAAAATTAAAAACAAAATGCCCTTATTGGGTCTATTAGAATTAAGTTCAATAAGACAATTAAACAGGGGGCATCCAGCCAGAGGCCTAATTCTTCAAAATAAAAGTTTTTGTCCAGTTTCATTATCTTTATTATGAGCTGTAAGGGATATTGAAGTTACAGTGTAATGATTTTAGGATATTTATTTCCGCATGTGTTTGCCTCTACATCATGCTCAGTCCCAAACATTAGATATTTTTTTAACAAGCTACCAAAACATCTCTCCCCTTGTGGAATCCTTCTGCTGAACACCATCTCCTTGTAACTCCTGACAGCTTAATAGTTCTCATACTTAACAGGTCAGATAGAAGGGATAACCTGAGTTAGTTTTAGTCCCTTAAAGTGGGACAATACTTGGAGTCATTTATTGATGAATATGGGCTCTGATCTCAACAAGAAACATCTGCAAGAAGTTTCTCCTTTAATATCCCTTCTCCCAAAGAGGTCAGAGCTCATAGTTAGCTGCAAAGGAAGGGATTCACTGTCATGGTCAAAGAAGGGTAACCCAAATTTCACTGCAACTTCTCCCATTACTGCAATTTCCACATCTAACCCAGTTGCTGTCTTAGTCCATGCACAGTCAGTGTTGCTTTAACAGGTTTCTTCTGCAGTCATGGTTCTTGAGACATTTTCTTCTTGCCAAAGGATATTAATATTTGTAGTTTGATATTAATGCCACACACCGTGCTACTGTAAAGATAATTCTATTAAATTAAATATGAATTAGAAGCCCAGTATAGTGGGTTAGCTTTAATACCTCTCTGATCCTCACCATCATGTTAGTCAGTTGTCAAGGTAATAACTTAAAAAAGCTACAAGGAACTTTGCATTTCTGTTGATTCTAATGGCACCTTTGGATAAAATATTTAGTGTTTTTTTCTCAAACAAAAGCACCCAAGCACGTGCTGGCAGCACGTGCATTTGTTTGGGAAGCCAGAGACTACATCTATGCGGAGAGACCGCAGATGTATCACGATAAGGTAATGTGTTTACTGTATATGTGACTATGTCACATTACTAAAGATAATATGACAAGGATGAAGCAGATACAACTTTGATGTAGTACCTTCCAGGAAACACAACCTGTGCAATGGCATTAACAATAGTTATATAAAAAAAGTGTTTTATTTGCTGATGGGCTCCCTTGCTGTTAGAGGTCATTTTTGATCATCAGAGGAAAAATGGGACTGTTTAATTAACATTTAAGAGTTCCTCATTAAGAGGTTTAAAACTTGGAACCTAACACTGCTAAATGCTGAAAGCTATTGTGCTGTATTGTAAGGTGTTTTTTTTTCCACCTCCGCTTCTATAGCAAGTGTACAATGAGCAACATATAAAATAAATATTCCTGTAGGAAGGAAGAGATACAATCATTTAACGGACTTGGTGGATCGTCATTTTGAGCCGTTGCTGTTCCTGAAAGAGTTAGGTCCTCGTGAGGATTAAGACACAAAGGTGGACACTACAGCTGGGCTGGAGAGAATTGGCTGCCGAGTTATCACCACACAGCTTCCGATTCGCAGAGATCACCGGTGCTGCCAGCAGCGCCGAGAGGCAACAACACCTTGTCCACGAGATAAGGGAATTAGAGCGGGACAAAGGCGAGAGTTGTTGCACTGTTTGCCAAAGATGAGCATATTGGAGTTGTGAGGGTGTATCCCACTCAAACTATACTGTTCCCCCTTCTGCACAAACAAGACAACAAGGCATGAATGCAAGAAGCAGTATGGAGGAAAGAGAAAACAATAGACAGAACATGGAGCCCTGTGTGAGTGTGCGCACTGGAGCCTCCTCAATAAATCTCTGCTATGTCTCCAAGGATGTGGCATTTTAGGCGGCAGTGTTTCAAGGAACCAAAGCCCTGTACTCGCATGTGAACACAGAAGGATTCGTTCGCTTGATTGGATGTAGGAACAGAAGGACTAAGTAGTGGTGACTCACATACGCAAATAAAGATAAGATCTAAAGTGTATAGTAGGCAAAGCTTTGTGTGCCTTGCGATTTCTAGCTCTTGGCATGGCCTTAGGGATGGCAAAGACGTTGGTGCATCCATTTTCCTTTTAGTGAAATATCTGGACAACTGTTGAATGGATTGCCCTGATACGTGGTTCAGATATCCATGGTGCCAATAGGTAGCCTGGAAATCCAGACTTGCCGCTGGCAAATTAAATTTGCTGCGCCTGTTGGTATGGGCATGATCCATTGAAGCTCATTAACTTTGTCAGAAAATTCGGAGTTGCCAATCAAATCGTTCTATCTGATATGGGCGGGCCAGAGCCCTGTGTATGGGGCTCTGGGGCGGACGTAACCGAATGGACAGTGCTGTGCATGCGACGTTGAAGCCGTGATAGTAAACAGAGATGGCTGCGTATATGTTGTTTGAGTTTGAGACAGCTTTGGCCTCGACACTTAACGATTTGGAAGACGGCACTCAAATATTTAATTAGCAAGAAAGAGGAATGTTCTGTTTTGCCGACCGACCACGGCAAAAGTTTAATTTACCAGTTAACACCGCTATTCGCTTAACGAACTGGGCTTAATAAGTCACCATTTTCATTGCTCTGATTGCTCGTAGTGCTATCCAATTGCGTGCAGTGGTATTTGAAATGCACACGTAGGAGCCGCCCCTTGAGTTGGGAAGGTCTATTGATCGTGGCCAGACCCTATATCGTTCTAGATATGGATATGGATTTCTGGGCTTGCCAATAGGTTGATTTGTGGGATTTGACACTTACTCTAGCGTCCTGTCATCCCTGGCAAACAATGCTTCAGGTGGTATAGTAGTACTGACACCTTTACTGACACCCCATTATTTTACATTTGTAAAATAAGGGGGGCGCCCTTAGCTCAGTTGGTAAGGCAAGGCAAGGCAAGTTTATTTATATAGCACAATTCAAACACAAGGCCATTCAAAGTGCTTTACAGGGGCAAGATTAAAATACATAAAAACACATTAGAAGACATTTAAAAGCGAATGAAAAAGTACAGGGCGTCCCCCCCCCGGGCCGGGCCCAGCAGCAGACCCGGGTTCGATTCCCGCCCGTGGTCGTTCTCTGCATGTCACTCCCCTCTCTGCCCCATTTCACCTATGTCTCTCTGCACTGTCAAATAAAGCATAAAAATGCCAAAAAAATATCTTAAAAAAGTTCAGCCTCAGGGATCAATAAAGTACACTTATCTCATCACGTAAAATGTCTCATCTCACGAGTATTGCTGTACAGTGTCCAATAGCTGGAGGCATTATAGCAGACTTCCCCAGCATCAGTGCGCCCGGTGTCCCTCTACCTCCCTCATAAAAAACATGAGGCTCCGCTTTGTTTGACCTCTGCACCTGCCTGCAGGGGGGACGCCGGCTTGATTTGTTAAGGGAGGTGGGCTAGCCAAGATTTCCTAAAGCAGACATAGCAATAAATCGAATGGGTGACGACAACGGCGGCTGTGGTGGTAAGGAGGGAGAGTGAGAGAAAAACAGAGACACATTTCTGAGGGCAGAACTAATCTAGATCTACAACTGATTCACCTTGTATTTAACAAAATGTAAATATTGGGGTGAATTCAAGCTTAAACAAAGTCAAATTCTATTTGAATTAAATCATAGATAACTCTTTTAGTGCTTTAAACAATGACATCACTGACAGAGATATTTGTTTATCATGCACATACTCTTTTGTACACACAACCTTATAGTCCATCATAGTGCAGTCTCCGACAGCCCAGAAGCACAATGCAATGTTGTGTTCATAGTCCTTTGGTGCCTGTGGACTATTGCGGACAAGGAAATTAGCAGAGCTTTAATATGACTCATAGGGATCAAGAGATGTACTCAGTAGGCAGGAACACAGCCTTCTTATAACAAGGTTTCTGAATTGCTTTTACTTCGTTCACACAAGCAACAGAGACACCGAGCAACAAGATGCAGGAATCACATTTATAAAATCTATTTGAAATAAGCGGAAAGATCCAGGGTCTTACCTTCTCATATAAATATGATGGATGTTCTAAATCAAATTTAACTACAAATAGTGTATGTGTGCAACTCTGACGGTTGCACATTAGGCACATCTACAGTATATATATATATATATATATATATATATATATATATATATATATATATATATATATATATATATATATATCAATGGATCAATATATACTGTATATATCAATGGAATGTTAAAATTAAATATTAGAGAACTTCCGTTTTACATGTGTCATGTGTACCATTCCAAGCAAATGATTCATTACCAAATCAATGATACCATGATATATCTGGGGCCAAGTATTGTTTTAAACATTTTGATATCCTGATATCCTCATAGCCAATAGGTAATTGGTGTTTAAAATAACCAAACACAATATTAATCATCAAATATAGTTTGCGCACTCGTAAGGAATTGTATACGTTTACATTTTGATTGTGAAAATATCAAGTTTTACACCAAAAAAAGATTTGCAACAAACAATTGTGGTTGAATAAATCTTTAGACTGACAGCCAGGTATAATAACACTCTGTAGATCTAAACAAATGCAACCACAGTGCAGAGTAGACCATAATTGGTGTTGACCCAAATGTCCCATAAAACACTGATTATAGAAGTTCTGTCGACAAGACAATCTTTCTCTTTTCTTGGTCAAGAACATATGCTTTCTGCTCAAATTGGACGATAAACATCCTGCAAGCCATAAAGTCCAACAATCTACCATTGACAAACTCTTAAAACTGGACAGGAATAACAGCCCCTTTGTTAATCTGTAAAGCCATAAAAGGAACCCAGCTCATTCCCCATCAAATCTGACCAGTTGCACACAAGGTCAAATGCATCATCAGAAGCTGCAAGTGCTCTTGTTGGAGCTCCTCCTAGCTCAGTGTCTCTTCATTATTCTGGTTATAGTTAACTGATGTTAGAAGCCACATATAGCACCTTTAACTTTTTGGGGGCCTTCGGAGAGGCTCATCACCATTTCTCCTTTAAAAGGCCACATTTATACTTGGGTAGACCTTTTCCAATTTATTATCACTGCTGGTGCTCAGAATCAAGGAGAACATGGTTTAAACCAATCAGTCAGTCACCACAAAACACCTCCAATAGCCTTGGGTGGTCTGCTAAGTGCTCCGCATCCGGCCGATACTCTCCTCAAGTATTTGTATTCAAAACGCACTACTTCGCGTTCACTTCCTTTTCCATTGTCGGACAGCTTCATGCATATTGCATGCGCCGGTGTCAGCCCTTTGCTGCAAAGGGGCTCATCCTCTGACAACAACAAAAGGACCATCACAAGCGTCCAGAGAGCAACAGCAATGTGCTGTACATCAAACCAAAGCGAAAGTAATCCCTGATTTTACGCCAGTCACCCAGCAAGGTGTAAATTATTGATTCCTACACGGACCAGCGGTGAGGAGAAAGCATCTCAATTTGTAAAGTCTGAGCTTCAAACAAGGATGATGGAAGGCTGCCTGTTGAGAGAACTGACCAGGGGGTATCTGGAAAATGATCAGGGGTGTCAGAAATACGGTGGAAAATAAACATGTGCACAGTTTGTATGCAAAAGAAAATCTGCATAGATTGATTTAACTCTGATCTGATCACAAAGTACACCTTTTTCAAAGTAAAAAGGTACGTATGAGTCAGTGTTAATGTGCGACACTTTTGTCCAATAGAGGTGCAAGTGCCTCACCTGATACAACTGCCACAAAGCTTTCTTGGTGCACAAAGTGGAATTCGACATGAATTTAGTATACATATATTTGAGGGATATTTTCTGTCCAAGAACCTGAAAACAATACTAACATTCCTGACAAGAGACATGATGTTTCAAAATACACAATGCTTCTTATAAGTACGACAAAGCAGGATGAATTATCTTTCAAATTTGCTAATATTCTTTGTTGACAGAGATTAAGACACTGTTATAGTGTTGATGTTTTCAAATGTTAGCCCCAGCCATTCGTATCTTGGCAAAGCTGCCAAAGCATCTAAGGCTTACAGGCCGATTATAGCAATAAGCACCGGATGCTCCAAATAAACCCAAGTAGTTTTGTACTGGACATAAATTCAAACAGAAGACTCCCACATCTAAACTTGAGCCTTCTAATCGGCAACAATAAAGCTGGCAAATAAGTGAAACATTGAAAGAATACCTTCCTAATGACCCCAGCCTAATAATAATGTCAACAGCATCTAAAATTGCAGAAACCACTAATTTCCAGATTTCTCTCCAGGGTTTGTTCGGAGGCAAAAGGTCCAAGAAGAAATATGGGGCCTATTGAACTTTCTCACAAAGCAAATCAACGGTGGGAAGGGCTGCGGTCTGCACTACTGTGCCGTGCACACACAATAACTCAACTTAAGGATGTGTAAATGTTAGGTCTTGCCCCAGACTTTCCTTTACTCCAACCGACATGACAAAGGGCTGTTTCTGTGCTACAGTAAGTAAGCACTCAAACAAAGACATGCTGACAGAGTTGTTCAGCTCTTGGATCATTTCTATTTTCTGGTCTCCTTGTTGAGCAACTGAAATCTTTGAAAACGCTGGGAAAAAATCAACAACTAAAGTGAAAAAAAAAAGATCAAAGTTGCAGAGATGTGCTTGGTCTCAGAAATGACCACAAGTGGCATAAGAGAAGTTACTTTGGGGCGTGCCAAATGATGTAGTCAGCCATTCCGGGGCTTGTTGGCAGGAAGCTAACCAATTAGAAGGTGAGGAGCTGTCATCGTTAGGTCCGACAGCGAATCACTCGGAGAAGAGGGGAGGAAGTGAGCTGCTTTGACGGGCAGGTGAGGAGAGATTGTTTTCATTACTGGTCCGGAGACTAAACTAGTGGAGGCAGGTTGTGAGCAATGTGAACTCTTGACTTCACACACTGAAAACCGCTGCAGTCCCAGATGGTTAACACAACTCCTCTGAAGAGCATTTCAAAGTAGCTGCTCTCACAGACGAAAAAGAGCAGGTCTGATTGTTTTTACTTCCCAGCATTGACTTCTTAAAGGCTAACTTTTACAGGCTTTCATTTTATGACTTTAAATGATAGTAATTGACATTTATTTTCAAGTTACTGTTGTTTTGAAAGCATGAGAAAAAGCAACCACAGCCAGCTTCATTTACACCCTTCCCTATAACTGTATCGATAGTCTCTAGTTAGGGTTACTATCAACATAAAAAGCTACTAAAAAGTGACCGCTACAGAAGCTTGGCTCTTTGTTTTGCAGGATAGGGTACTGCCTATTGATGATGCAATGGCAGTGCCCATCTCTGACCAATCACTGGTACCTACTCTATTTTAAGCTCAACGAAAAAGTTACCAAAAAAGAGTAAATAGCAGGTACTTTTACATATAATTGAAAACCAAAAAAGGTGAGTAGAGTAGAGCTGCTACCATGTAATGGAAAGCACCTTTAGAAACTTAGACCTGGTCCTATTTAGTCCAGCTGGTTCAGTGTCTAGTGCGTTTGCCAAAGGGGGTTTGGTATTTGTGTTAATATGCTTGTTATTTGCTGGTTGACCACATTTTGGATTAGGTCTAAATAGCTTTTGGTCCCTTTTGGATTAAGTCGCTTCTTGTTTGTTTAACTTAAAGAGGTGCTTTGAGCTAAACACAATCGTAAGCATGCTTATGCTGTCACAATTAAAAAGCTGCTTATGTTTAGCTGGTGTAATGTTTACAATGTTCATTATCTCAGTTTAGCACGAGGGCAGGCTAACATTTGATAATTGCTAGACAAAAAGTTGCAGGTATTTGGTCAAAAACCAAAGAATTGGACTGATCAAAATGCTGACCGGATGATAGCACTAGATGTAAAGTTAGAGGATCACCAAAGTTATTACAATTAATCTGAGACCCCATTAACATATGTACCACATCCAGTTACAAAGAGGGGTGACCTACTTCATAGAGTCCAAAGTACTCAACAATAACCTACTATTTGTTCCGTGCAATCACCTGTCATGATAGAACCCTCTCTCACAACCACAACATTGTTTACAATTTCAACTAGAGACAGAAAAGGCCCAAAAGAGGTCCATGATGAATGAGTCTGTGGTGTAGTGAAAGTGCAAGCAGCCGAGCTTCCCCATGCAGGATGTAGAGAGCCATAATAACAAACAGGCAGTGACAGACACGGCAGATATGATGAATGGATATCCACAAGCAGGATCACTCTGCAACTCCTAAAGGCAGCGCATGAACTTTAAATACATTGTCTGTCTCTTAGCAACATGGGGGTTCGGATGTAGCTCTGCTTGAGCCCTACTTTATACTGTCCGCTTACTGAAAACACAGCTGAACTTGGCCCTCTGGAGGCCTAGTTTGGAAACAACTAATTTATCACCCTTCTCAGCTGCCTATGACAGTGTATGGGATTGGACTGTATAGTAAAGCAGCCAGCAAAGAGAAGCTCTGAGCTTTGATTCAAAATGACTATGTATAGCCATTATATAGTGATTGGGTGGTGTTTTCTCCACAAATAAAGTTAAAGGCTGTAAATACCAAGTAAATGCAAACAACATTCTCATGTGCGTAAGAAGAGTGTTGAATCAGCTGTTTCTAAGATGCTAGAGAATTGTAAATAATTGCTGGTTTGGGGGCCACATGGCCACAATGCAACTGCAGCATAGAGAAAGAAAGTTTCACTAATGTGGCTGGGGTAAGTGTGCATCAAGCCAGGGTCTCTACATTTTAAGTTACAAAAGTAATCTCTAGAAGTATATATCTCAACAAATTCTGTATGCATTGTTGTGCATTTTGGTACAAATATTTGTGGTCATCAGAGGATAAATCCTATTATTTAAATAATATTTGTCATTCAATGCCATTATCAGTACTTTAGTTTCCAATCACTCCAATCACAAAGGTGTTTCCCAATATTTTTATACAGGACTTTGTGTGTGTGTGTGTGTGTGTGTGAACAGTGTTTGATTGACATCTCAATCATTCTCATATGGAATTTTTTCCAACCCATATATGCAGCCATCCTTGTTCATATCATTGTTGGTCAATAAAGACAAAAAAAACATTGAACTAAAAAGTTCAGCATTTATATTTTTAAGAAGATAGTAAATGCTGCGTATTCAGAACAATTCCCATATCCTGTATAGTGACAAGTGGGATCAGTAAATGGAAATATTAATTCCCACAATCTGCTTATACCTATACTTACAGGTTGCTGTCCATATGCCTGTTTTGGATTAAACCCCGAGGAGTCAGATGTCCAGTGGGTTGACGGAAATGTATTCCCTTCCGCTGGCAAGCCCACTGGTCTGCATTCAAGAGGGTGGGCCAATCTACTGTGTTGTTAAGCAGGAGCCACAGCCAGTCCCTCGGCCACTCGTGACAGTAATATAGGCATTCTAATAACTCCACACTGTGTGGGGGGTTTCAGGTGTCTTGCACCCTTACTCCAATCAAGTCCTAAATCATCTCCCATAAATGTCTTTGTTTGTGGGTAATTTATCTGCTGTGGCTCTGAGCCAAAGTATAATGAACACACTAATCCACAGACATGCTTCTTCACACTAGCCAGTCAATAAAAGGTAGAGTAGGTGTCCCTTCGGTTCAGTGGAAAAGGTGAATTCCACCTTCTTCGCTGTTTATTGATGTTGGAACAGTATATGAAAGTGAACAGAAATTTTGACTGATTTGAAAGCAAAAGCCTTTAAAAGTGTTGCCAGGGCTGAAACTGCAGTTCAATATAAAACATTCCCGAGTATAAAGCTTTGATTCAAATTCCGTAAACATAAACTCTTTAAATTCTACTTTTGTTTTGCTATCTGGTTTTTATCCTGACGTACTTGTATGTCTCGATTTTTGCTGCTTAGTTTTTTTCTTTTGCTAACCCACACTGGGCACAACTGTAGCTCGATGTGCAAAGCTCTAACTACAGTGTGCACTACCAACAGTCACTGGAGCTGAACAGTTCACTTCACATGCAAACTAGGCTCAGTGCAGCAAACACTATGAACCAGCCTCATTGAGATAACACACACTGTCACTCAGAACACACTCAGAGTGAAAACACTAGCATCAAACCCCAATTCACAAATTAAAAACTTTTAATCTTTACAGCTTGAACAATTTGAGTTACTTCTAACAAATCAATATTTTATTTAAAGAAAAGAAAAGAGGGAAATGTGTTCACATGGATTTTTATATTGTGATAAAAACAATGACAAATTAAATCAGTAATTTGCCTCTGCAGTAAGTTACCTAGTTACTGAAACTAATGTAAATTACAAATGAAAAGCACCTTATAGAAACAAAGAATTGTTGGGCTAATCATGCCTCTCGTCTGCATCAGGCCACATTTTTTTTCTGTTTTCATCAACATCACATCTGATATCCTCTCGGGCCATGCACCTTGGGAAAAATCTTTTGGAGTGCCTAATCCACCCTTGGCAGTCCCCTGGACTGGTGTCCCCACATTGCTTCCAATAGGGACATTTGATCGTGTGGGTGGTGATCATAAACCGCCGACCTCCAGGCTGAGAAAAACTTCTCTATTGGGTTGAGGAAGTGGGAATACGCAGGCAGGTATAACACAATGAATCTGGGGTGTGCTGCATACCACTCTGTCACAGCTGCAGAGTGGTGGAAAGCAACATTGTCACATACAATGACAAAGACTTGGTTTGGTACAGTGGTTCCTCCTGTTCTTCTGGCACCAGCTGGGTGTGTTCAGAAGCAACCCATCATTGCAGCACACATTGTTATATTACCCCCCCCCCCCCCTTTGGCCTGGAACATCCACAGTGGCCCCCCGACCTATCACATTCCTTCCTCTGCGGCGTGTTTTGGCCAGGTTAAACCCAGCTTCATCGATAAACACAAATTAATGTGGTGTCCCCATTGCCTCCAGCTCCATTACTCTCTGAAAAACAGAAGGGGCAGTTTTGTTGTAGTAAAGCTAGGGTTTTTCAAATGTTGTATAGTTGTGCATATAACCTCAAACATCTGACCTGGACATATTGGCATCGTTGACCTTTTACCCGTACACTGTTCCTTTCGAATGGTACAGTATACAACTGTTTGATCGTAACCTGGTGTTTCTTTAGCAGTCGAGCAATTGTAGTTGTGCTGACAGAATTAACATCTCCAAATATGTCATTATCAGCCAGCACTCTTTCTTTAATCTCCTGAAGTTTTATTGCACTGTTGACAACCACCATGTCAACAACAGCATTTTCCTGCACATCTGAAAAAACCCTTCCTCTTCCTCCTGCTTGGGCCAGCCGTCGGGTCCTGTTGTAAAATGAAATAGTAAAAATTTGTATTTATCTGTTTAAATATTGTAAAATTGCAATTAGGGCTGGGCGATATATCGAATATATTCGATATATCGCGAGATGTGCTCCAGGGGATGTATAAAATGACCCTATCGCGACCATCGAATACAAATTGGCACGTAATGTGTTTTTTTTTAGCCGCCGCCGCCACCGGCAAACTCGCTGGTGTTCGCTTCTCTCGCTCTTTCCTGTGGCTCTCTGCCTCACAGACTCACATGCATTGGCAACTCACTCACTCACCCCTCCCAACCAGAGTCTCCTGGGCGCGCACCTGTGACGTAGTCTGTGCCCTGTGAGTGTTTACTTTTATCGCCATGTGAAAACAACGACGAGAGGGGGAGAAAAAAAGACGAGGGCTCTGCTCTTATGACAGCCGAACGAGCGGGTGGAGGGGGCGCGAAAGACGGCGAAGGCGGCTGTCGTTCATAGCATGGACCTTTTTTGTAGACGGGCGCTTGATAGCATAAGCGGCCGCTGTACAGAGCCTGGTCCTTATGAGAGGAAAGCGAACGAGCGCCGGGGGAGTTTTTGGTCCAACGTCACACAACCACGGCATCCCATTTAATTCTCAGCCGTATTTATTTAAATCCTCTGATTGTCTTCCAGTTTTATTTTCATTAACTAAATACAGGAGAATTAAACAATAAGGCAGGTAACAGAGGGACGATGAGCCACCTGCTGTTTGCGCTTGCATGAATCTCTCTCGGACTAACAGGCAGAAAACGAAACTTAACTTAGACAGGGAGCAACTGCTCTTAAAGCGACAGTAACCATTATACATGTCAGAGCCTTTTATACACATAGACTACTATTATGGATCAAAACCTGTTCTGCATTTAAAGTGTGGCTGCTATCTTCAGGGGGTTAGTGGTGATAAACAATTAGTAAGTGGTTGTAATGAGTCATAATTAGTGTTCTCAGTTTACAGATTAACAGAAGATGGAAAAAACTGTTTCCAAATAAAATAATGCTGGATCCATTGTATGGGAGTGGAAGGATGTGGAATAATCAATACAATGTGCAAACTCTTTGCCATGTGCAAGTTTCAAATTGTTTCAATAGAAAGCACTAAAGAATATAAACATGTTTCATGTAGCCTAATGCATTGTTAGTGCAGGCACATTTTGCAGGGACTATTTAAATCATATTACTGGTGTGATGTTATGCAAAAAATAAATTAAATTGAGCATTTAGGATGTGCTCTAGAGGAGATTTGAAATATATCGAGATATATATCGTGTATCGAGATATAGTAAAAAAATATCGAGATATTGATTTTGGCCCATATCGCCCAGCCCTAATTGCAATACAGATCTCAATTACAGTTATGTTATTATTTACTGTAAGGATGCAACTCTCACCTGTTTGTTTTGTGGAAAATTCACATTACAGATGCAACTGTGGATCTTTGAAGGTTGGGTTGCACCCTCAACCCTGCTTCCCTCAATGAAAGACCATGATTCATTACATGGTCTATAAGTGTAGTCCTTATTACATCTGAAATGACAGTTCTAGCTCTTCTTGGTCTTGCTCTGCGATTTCGCCCTCTCCCTGCTCCTCTTCTCCCTCCACCAACCTGTCTTCCTTGGTCCATTTTCAAAGAATTTCTTGCTGAGCTTTCTCTTTGTATATATGTGTTCACTGACAAGCCTAAAGAAAGTCACCTGCTTAGGCTTTCAGTTGAAATTGCAATCAGCAGTGTTTGAAAAGCACTAGGCTGAAATCCACTAAGTTGTGAATGTGTGGTCTACAGTTGTGACAGCAGTGTGTTAGCAAAAAGTGCTGGAAATCTACAGTGTTGTGTAGGTTGTGGTTAAGCCATGAGATAAGTGTGTAGAGTTTTGAAAACTGTGTTTAATCAATGAAAAATTTGCTATAGTTTGGTCCACATGAACCGCTGCTGTGCATAGTGTTGTTAAGAGTTTTGCAATTGTCACTCCAGTTGTGCCCACTGTGGTTTAGCAATCGAAAAAAAACTATAATATGCATCATCTTTGTACACAGTTAGTACTGTGTGTAAATGATAGTTGTAATTCTCACCGTACCACCCTTTATAAACAAAGGTTAATGGAAGAATGAATGACTTACACACACATCTCCACACTCCAAATCCCCCCCACCACAGGAAGGCCACGGCCCGGAAGCACCACCACAGAGTACTCACCTTCAGTGAGGGGGAAATCACTGTTGCTATGGAAACACCATTTAGGAATCCCATGATCCCAGGCGCAGATGCTGCCCTCAGGCTAATTTGTCCAAATTCATACCGGTCCACATCCATCCATCCAGGATTGGTTACGAGTGCTGAAAAACATGAGCCCCAAATTACACTCAGTGTGCTGCCACTGGAATTAAGAAGAGTATTATAGTGAAGTGTGCTACTATTATTTGGATGGGTCTGTATGGCAATTACAGTTAACACAAAATATCCATTATCTACAATCAGTATTCAATTTGTACAATCTGACGATCCAAATCCCCGAAGAGGCAAAAATGTTAAAATGGTGTTCAAAGCAATTACATGACATTACATTGATTGTCAAAAGTAAATTATTTCTCCCTTGCAAATTGAACACAGTGAGATACCAGTGAATTGTTCATAAAATCACAGACAGACAGCTGCCCCATTGACTTAAAAGAAATACTTCTACATTCTGCTGACTCGCTTCCTTGCCTGGAGTTTGATAGGAAGAACGATTCAACCTCTAATGAGGGACTTTTAGAGATGGAGAGGGGATTTTGTTACCGAATGACTGAGCTAAGCTTAACGTCTCCTCTCTGTAACTTCATATTTGAAAGTACAGATATGAGAGAATTGTGGTTTGAATCTTCTCATCTAACTTTTGGTAAGATAGCAATTGTATAGCAATAAGTGCATTTCCCAAAATGTCAAACCAGAGATGTTCTGAGCCTACGCCAGGGATTGCATTTGATCTGATTTCAGAATTGGATCTGTATTTTCTTCTATTTTTTACTGACCTTTCCCGTGTCTTTCCACCTCAGCAAAGTAAAATACGGTCAGAACTGGGCCCTGGCAGTTTATTTGAAAAAAAAACAAAAAAAAAAGTAAATCCCCAGATGTCAGGAGAACAAAGACCAGTTGACCATAAATAACCATATCATTAGATATAGTATGAGTTAAACCCAGATTGGCATAACCATAACAGAATCAGCTAGTTGCAATGTTGATGTGAATGCACTAAAAGAAAAACCTCAAAGAACTCTAAATACAGTTAGGAGAAAGTTTTATAATTTCTAAATTCCTATTAAAATCTGGCTTATATAAGGCCAATACCCACTGATAATTAAGATTCAAAAGAGAACACTCACATGGGCTCTCTCTCAAGACCAAAGCACTCCAAACTCAAGAGCTGAGCCCAGAAAAGAGTCCCCTATTGGCCCCTCTCTCTCTCTCAGAAACTCTCACAACAGCATTGCTTTCCAAACAGGCATCTGAGGAAACCAAATTATACAATGTAAAGAAGCCTATTTGGAACATTGGATTGAAGAAACTGAAATTCAAAGTAGACTAGAAAGTTATCTGGCCACTAAGAAAGAGATGATGAATTGGCAGTAGTATCTCTGTACCGTCAGAGATAGAAAGCAGAGACAGCTCCTCAACAAGTACAGGCACCGTGACCACAAACTGGCCATCCAAACAAGGAATACACAACAAAAAATCACGGCAACCAAAAGCAAACAGAATATGCAGTCACTCACTGTTCAGAAAAAGGGGAGACTGAGATACACTGCCTCCCACAATGTAAGTGTTACAAAGAGTCGGGTTCATTGACTTCAAAAAATTATTCCGAGATGGCTTAAGTTGCAAAAAGAATTGAGGTGCTTTTATATCCAAAAAAAAGAGTGATAGGATACAAAAACTGGACGTCCAAAAGAAAGTAAAACAAATATTCAAAAGGATAGTTCAAAAAGGTTTTCTATGATCAATGGCCTACAGTCACACACACCGACTGTCTTCAACACTGACTGACTCTAGTTAACTGTGGATGCTAGGCTTTTAAAGGCCTAGCCCCTTCCCTTAGCAATTCCATTAACCAGTTATTCAATTAGCTCATATTTAAGCCAAATTACAATTTGAATAACCTTTCCTCAATACACAACATAACTCTCACAGCATCCACCATGTCCAATATAAATATATATGTGTATCCTACATAAACACATTAACTTACAGACATGCTCATATACATACATATGTCACCCATGAGCTAATATCAGATGGTATCTCCCACCATCAGCACATCTGAGCCACCTGCCGTGCCCTCTATTTAAAGCAGCCTTAAGCAGGAAATCTGGTTGAAACCAGGGAAGAGTTTACATGATTAAACAAATATCAAAAAAGCATTACCTTTTGTGTGTATCTTCTTGTTGCTAATTAACTGCAGTGGATTTGTGTAAGGTTGTGAGCTTAAATGGAAGTTGTATTGTAGTGTGTGCGGCGCGCTCACTACAATAACAGAAGGGGCTGATAAGTAAATGAATGGATATAATGTCCTAGCCAGCAAATAGTGACATGCCCTTTATGTCACAGTAAGACATTTGATGAAATAAGGAACATTTACCTCAACCAGTTCAACTCTTTATTTTGAGATATTCAAAGAGCTAATTTTGGCTTCAAAATGAAATTTACTCTTAGGAAAGGGAGACTAGACTGATATTTCTGCCCAAAATGTATCAAAATGTCACAACTTACGACACACACACACACACACACACACACACACACAACACACACACGCTGGTGACCCAATAGTTTTAAAAAATGTCAGTGATCTACAGGTAAAAGTTGCCAGGAAATGCTGCGATGCGCCAAGGAAGGAAATGTGGACAAGGTTACGAATAAAACAAAACATGGAAGAAACAATGGAACCTTTTAGAAACAAGAGTATCTATCAGCAGAAACTGGTATATAGCAGTTTGACAAGGCTGAGGTAAAGCTCCAGGGACATTTCTTATTGGTGTGTTCCAAAATATAAAGTTACATTGAGTGATTTCCGAAACCAGAGCCGCAAGAGCGATTGTCCTCATTTACTACACTTCCATTGTCAGTTTGGAAGGCATTTTATTCAGTACAAGATCGCAGCAGGTGGTGTTAATGAACACGCTGCCACATTGGTCACAAAAACTCCTGCCTCTAGCTCATATTCAAACTGAAACCTAACTGCTAGGCAACAACGTGATTATTTTGTTTTAATTAAAGCCGCACTAATCAATATTCTCGCATTAACAACGGATGAACTGGCAAAGTATGATGTGAAAGGAGTGGCTCATGGTGATGAAAGCACAGATAATTATCCTCTCTGTGGTTCCCTTCACGTGGCGAAAAAAATAATCAGTGCTGCATTCATTTGAAGTGAAAGTGCTCTACATCAACTCATATGAACTCTGTAAACTCGTATGTAAACAAAGGGGGCCCACCGTAGCTAGTAACATGCCCGTTTACAGAACAGGTAGCATACAATGATGCAATGAGGTTGCTGCTTCGTGTCCCTAGGTGGCATAGTGCCCGTCATTTGTTTGTGTCCAATAGAGTGCCAACCTGTTAGGCACTCTTAAGACAACTGATGTTTAGTCTTATGTGTCGCCTGGACAAGACAGAACAACAGGGTTGAAGCCCTAGTCAGCCCTCTGAAAAGCTGCTATAGATACACATCTAGGTTAAGACCCCATTGGTGCAATAGCCTGTATATCTTATCGGCCAATATGTAATTTATTAATTTCTATGTATTTTTGTATCTCCTTTGTATACTGTTTGTTATTATTAAGGTAGCAGAGATATTCACTGAATTTCACAAAAAGGGATTTTGCTAACAAGCATTCTCCACAATCGCTGACCTTTAAGGCAAAACCAAGGTGGTAAAAAATAAAACCCACACAAGACTTCTACATCCTCTAGATGCAATCAGTGACTCTCTAACGGAACCAACAATCTAGTCGGGAACGAAGCCAATCCGACAAAATTCTCACTCCTTTCCTTTCCTGTAAGCTCTAAGAAACACAGCAGTTGTGACAAAGCCTGTTATTTAGACAGCACACCATCGCACCAGGGGGGGGGCCAAACAGAAAGTTCACCCCGTGACTTTGCAATTGTTGTCCAAGGCTGCCACTGTTACGTAAAGCCCAAGCACACAGAGACAGAGACAGAGAGAGAGAGAGAGAGAGAGAGAGAGAGAGAGAGAGAGAGAGAGAAAAAAATATCACATCCCACAGTCATTAATGCATCATCTGTCATCAATCCAATAAGCTGTGCAGCCCCGGTGAACTCTTTTGCCTTTCCACTAAAGGTCGCCTGAGGACCCGGCCTCCACAGTAAAAAAAAAAAAAAAAAAAAAACTTTTCCTCTGTGACACAAGCTCTAAAGCCCTGCTCTATTGTGTCCTGCAGTATGTAAACAATTATCTCCCTCCACAATTACTGTAGCGTTGGCAGTGGCACGAAAATGTGGATTACAGAGAGGAGGGGGGGAAAAAGGCATAAAGGCGGACTTAATGAATACACTGGAATTGCTGAGTGCTCCAGTCAGAGTTGCACGGGGTTAAACAATTAGCTAATCAGCCCACTGGATAAACACTGTGGTTATTAGATGTTTATTCCTGGGGATGTGCGGAAGGGCGAAGACATTTAAGAGCAGTATGCTGATGCCGTGCTGAGTCAGTGTTAAGCGGCGATGCTAAAAAAAAACAAGTGCAGCAGCTGGTAAAAACAGCACTGACGCAAGTGTCAAAACAGCCGAGGAGCTTGTTTCGAGAAATTGAACACACTTGTATACTCTGGGTCCATGTCTTCCAAGAACAGCCTTGGCCCAGGAAAATGGAGTTGCCACTACGAATGCAAACTCTTATTGAACCAAGCATGGCAAGACCCGCTACCTTTGTATGTCCTGGATTTTTTTTTTTGGTGTTAATACACATCCTAGGCTCTGTAAACTTGTATGTAAACAAAGGGCATGTAAACAAAGGGGGTTCCACCTACAGAGCCTAGGCTGTGTACACTGGACTTTTTTCCTTTCAGTCCACACATTGTACGGACAGGTAGCAGATTATCAGGAGATGATCACTGAATTTGACAAAAAACATTCTCCAGAATCACTGACTCCACCTTTAAGTGGAAAAATGAGGCCTGGGCACATCAGGAGGGGAGGGAAAGAGACGGGTGCAGATGGGGGTGGAGCAACGTCGTTTACATGCAAACTCATGCAATATGGAGGAGGTAATCATTACTGTGGCAATTTCAAAGTGGCTGCTTTTCAGATCAGCGGGAGAGGAGCATATTAGATGTTCATTAGCCAGCAGGCAGGGAGCCATAAGCACATTGATTGGGTCTGCGTGTAGCGCCAGGACCCGTGTCTGTGGCCTGGGAACATTACCGAAACCGCTGCCTCTCTCTCAGTGAACTGCCAATACTGCGTGCTCACCTGATTCATCACTGATGATACATTAGCCATATTTAAAAACATATAATTAGACATTAACGCAATGACACAAACTGTTTGAACCCAAAAAGTTGGCAGGTAATGTTCAGTGAGGCAAGCTTTGCTTAATTGACCATTTTTTTCTATACCTACCACATCATGCATCAACCCAGTGGGCTGCATGCATACAAGTAAGAGGGAGGTTATTTGTATTGTGGTTTAGCCAACAGTTGCTCTGCATGCATCTCAAATACAAAAACCTCCTTGGTGAAAGCTGTTGCCATAAACCCTTAGGAGTGTGTGATAATATTGTTTTCATTACTTATCACAGTTAGAGTGAGCTCTCTGTTGCACTGCTCCAAAGTGTGCCCTAAAACTAAAGGAAGGACTGGGACTCATTTGTTGCTGCTTAAATTTGCTTCCCTAATTTTCACATGTAATAACGCAATCCAAAAAATCCAAACATTAAATAGTGTTGCATTGCATCAAGTGACTGACCCCTACTATACGGCCTCAGTTCAGATCAGTCATGTTGCTGTTCTGTGAATCCTATGTGGTTATAAAGTTTCTATAAACAAAGTGTCCTCTGGAGATAACTCATTACACAACGCATTGTGTAAATCCTTGATTTCTGTAATATCCTACAGTGAATTGTTTATTTCCATGTTTGTTAGTTTGCAGTTCTCTTCACTGACTTTTCTGCAGGGGTCATCAGTGTGGAATACTTCCACAAGGAAGAGTATATTTGCCTAATTTGTTTACTTATGACCTGTTCAATATATATTGCCATACTATCTCGGCACACTAATCAATTTAAAACTCGTTGTGCGGATTCTACTCCGGGGGATAGATTTAAATGACCATAACTTAGCATTAGGCATTTTATTCCGGCTCAATTACATTGTTGCACCATCAATACTTTTGCAAAGTTATATTCCCAGACAGACTAAGCCTTAAGCCCCTATCTCACTGGGCTGCGACAGTGTGCGACAAGTTGGAGACACAAAATTACAACAAAATATGCGAATTAGTGACAATTTTCACTTGCAGTCTCACTGAGTTGGTTCCTCACGACACGATTGCGAATGTCCTGCCCAACACTTGCCAGGAGGTCGCATTTATGTCTCGCGAACGTCTAGCGAGCGTTGCACGAACGGAATGTCAGTCTCATTTTTGTCTCAAATCAGTCACAATTTAGTTTCATATGTCGCCAACCCCTCGCAAAGTTGTCTGACATTGCTCGCACTTTCTGACTCGCGGAAACTAAATTGAGAAGGGTTTGCAACGCGTTTGAGGCACATGCGACCACTCTGAGACTATTTTGAGACTAGATTTGTCGCACACTTTTTTTGAACATGTTCAAAATTCATGCGACAGGACTGCGCGGCTCTGCGACTCATGCGAGGAAATTGAGACCTCAGCGAACGTTTGGAGACAGTTTAGAGACTCCCTCGCGACTGCAGTCTCCAACTTGTCGCAAACAGTCGCAGCCCAGTGAGATAGGGGCTTTAGGTTTGCACTGCTTTCCAGGTCCATGTTAAACTATTTTCATCGGGTCGGAGTCATGGTGAAACCAACACATTTGTCTGACACTGAAAGTGACACTGGAGAGCATTTGGTCCTGTGCTCAAGGACACTTCAGCTGGGAGGATTTCTCTTGCCACAAGCAGGGGTAATCCTCACTTTATGTGGCCTAATCTTAATCTACCAGCACTTGAAGCAACCATGTTCCTGTCTGATAACAGTCCCCGGGGAGAGCTACCCATACCATCTTCCACTTTCACTCACTCCAGACCTCGTAATCGCTCCATTCTCGTGCACCAAACCCCCCATGAACTTCCTCTGGCAGCAATGTCAGGTCTTGAACATGGGACACCTTTTTGCTGACATAGGAAGAGATTCACCTCAGCTGCAATACCGTGTCCATCACACTCCAACCTGCAGTGCTGCTGCTGCTGGGAGGTGATACGTGCTGATCCTCAATAGCAAAAGGTACAATGGCACAATGTGTGGTGAGGACTTTTTCGGTGAGCAGAAATGTAGCATCAATTTCCATCTTGGTCACCCTCGTCTCGTCTGACTCCATACAACCTTAAAAAAGTATACAGGTATACAGGTTTAATGCCAAAAACCTGCACCCTTATAGCTTCACATCATATTTATATCAAAAAACAATTTAAAAAGAAGAAGGTTCCGGACAGCACAAGGATGGGGAATATTAGTGCCAACTCTCAGCTGTTTAATTTTAAAAATGTAGTGTGGAAAGGGAATTGCTGTATTGCCGTGGGAATTGGTATAAATCAGGGGGTGTCCAAACTACGGCCCGCAGGCTTTTTATTGGCCCGCGGCCGATTTTAAAATGACGCTGTCTTTCAAGATACACTGCGATTTTCAAGACAAGACAGAGTGTGAACCATAAAGTGTATTGAGAAGCTCTTCCACTGCTTACAACCGCAGCTGCTTGTTAATTGGTGGCACATCATGCTGCTGCCTGCAGAGTTGGAGTTCTTTCACCATTTCATTCTGTTTGTCCCGTCTGCAGCTTGATTTGGGTATAACTGTAACTATTTGGGCAGGGGTGCCTAACCACATCTTTTTTAGGTAGGTTTTTCCATAGGTTAGTTTTGGCTCTGGTCCACAATTCTTGACCTTTGCAGCATAACAACTCAATCTGTTTGGTCACTGCCATCCTCTTTCTGTCCTCTTCCTGTACCTTTAACAGAGCATTTGCACCAGTGCTGGCAGGTGTCCCAGATGACTCTCATGTTTGTTATCATGGCAGCATCCCCCCTCTCCATTTTGCTCTTGCTTTGCTCACCTGACCTTCCACTGTCCATTCGTCTGTGTGTGTTTGTGAGAGAAGGGCGGTGGCTGAGATTATATGGCCCCCGGGGCAGCTGTAAAAGATGACTTATGGCGCTGTTGTGCTCCAGATGCAACAGTAGCTTCTCCGATAGCGCAGAGTGGATGGGGTTTGGTGTTAGGATGAGGGAGTGCATTGATCTGCTCGCAATTGGGGGGGGGGAAGAAAACCAAAGGAGCAATAGCCGGTTTCTTTTCATGCACTGCAGAGGAGATTAAGGCTTAAGCTCCGGCTAGTCGCATGGAAAAAAATCCCACTGGGCCAAGAAGGGGATTGAGGAGGAGAAAAAAAGGCAGTCAAACAAGGCCACTGTGTGAAGCTCTTTTCTCGCTCACTTGTATTCCCCCGTGTGAAAATATTACAATCCAATTAGCGCTCCATTTCAGACAATCCGCGCAGCTGTTCACTGAGCGTCAAACCTGAGAGGAAATAGAAGCGGGGCAAGGTGAGCCTTGACATTTCTGTTCTCGGCATATAGGCTGGCGTCAGGCTGCAGCTGACAATTTAAATGCATGTTGGAGATAAATCACTGTTATGGGTCCAATCAAGTCGTCTCCTTCTGTGTGTGCAGTTAAGGGAAGGGGTGAAGCACAGAAGCAGGGTCTTCAGGGTCACAAATCGTGAAAGTTCTGGCAATTCATCGATTGCAGATCATTCATCACAATGCCTTGCAAAGAACTTTGTCAAAGTCAAGGTGAACTACTACAGCTTTGGTTCTTTTTATTAAGTAGATTTGTGGTGTAACCGAAGACTGAAATGTATTAAATGTGTTAAATCGCCTGGAGACAGTATATGGAATGAATGTTCAAGAGAAAGGACATCGCTATTGCTCTACAAGAACATTTATAACTGAAATATCTGAAAAGCACTTGACTACATTTAATCATAGGCTACTCTATGTTTGGCATCAGATGTCAATTTTTAAAATTCTCACTTTCCATCAAATCTACACAAGGAAACTGCAGCATGGTTATAGTAAAGAACAGATTGCAGATATGATTAAGTTATGGCTATGGGTAAACATGGACTTCATGATGCATACATGCACATGGTATAAAAAAACACAACTGACTCCTTGGCTACAGCCTAATCTGTTTAAAGAAATCAGAGAAAAGAGGAGAGCCTAGACAGCTTATGCCTCCTTTCTCAGCTGCTCCCGTTATTATTACATTCTGACAGTCGTGTGTGAACAGAAGCAGAGGCGTGTGACGGTTGTGAAGCTATACTGTAATTCCAGTTTTTTTCAGTGAGTTCCATTGTAAAAATGAGACCAAGCTATGAGAGAGCTAATGTAGTTATTGACGTTTCTTGGCCAGACTCCAGCCCCCGCTCACAGTGATCTGGAAGCGACTCTGCACAAAATAATGTGTGGGATAGGGCCAAGCCTCGACAGCACATGCGGGACTGTCGGAGCCAAGTTAAGGGATTTTGCCGCTTTATCGAACTATCAACGGACCAGACTGCATTTAATCACAAGGAAAAGCCAGGAAGTTTGTCAAACAGCCAAAGGTTTTCTTCCTTAAAGGAGATCTGCTAGGTGAAAATTATGTGTTAATCACTGAAAAACAATACATCCCCCTAAGCTTATACTGTGTGCCTGATAAGGAAATACCACTAATTTTTATTTGTTTGTTTCATACTAAAGAGGGAGATAATGTTCAGCACCATCTGAAAAGTGTGTTGAAACAAACCCTGCTCTCACTCTTATCACTGTCAGCTCAATTGTTTATCCCACATTTCTTTAACCATAAACAGACAGTCTGTCTTTCACGGGAAGCATTACAGGACCTCCGTCTTCTCCCAAGCTGTTTGTTTGGGGAAGAATCCAATCTTGGGTTGAGCTAGCGGTACATCAGGCTGACTTTAAAGGAGGCAGGCACTAAACCAGATAAAATCCTCAAGCACAAATCAGTCATCCGTGGAGCAAACTGTTGAAACGTGGCTCATCTTACTCGGTCCGGGCATCTTTTGGTCTTACCCTGTTAATCGTTTACTGTTAACGGCAACTTAGGGTTGCAGAATATGAAAACACAGACCCTTGTCATTTCTATTCTATTGATTTGATTTTCTGTTTATGGAAGTACAAAATGAAAATCAACCAATTTTCCATGTGTAGTTCTACTCTTTTCGACAATGTTAAAGAAAAACACCTTTTACCTAAATTTTAAAACTTAAAGGCCTACTTCACCGGTTTGAATATGAAGGTGTATTGAATTCTGAGATCCTATGTAGTATAAATGTGCAAAAAAAAAATTAAAATCGGTTCATCCTAGCCTGAGAAAAGGCAGAAAGAGTGTTTTTTTAACCTTATATTTCTCTTTCTCGTGACATCACAGAAAGAGAAATATAGGGTTAAAAAAAACGTACTTTGTAAATATTACTGTGATGTCTTTTACTGTTTTTTTATAACATAAAATATTTTTTTGAAAGGAAAGTTGGTAATTGAATGACCCAGCTCTCACCCTGTTGTCACTTTTAACCCTTGACCTGTTTTTTTTTACACAGCTTTCAAGGATGTTCCATTTTGACACTCAATTCAGCTACTGCCAAATAGTGGTGTCAATCAATTCGATGTCAGAGCTCAGAAACACCCACAATCCTCAGCAACACTGATAAACAGTCCAATAGAATTCCAAGAAACGCTGGACAAAAGAAAAACAAGTAGAACGCTCTACCAGACCAATCCAGTCTTGTGTTCTTTGCCAATGAGCAACATGTTAAGTATTTTATTTAAGATTAAATATTTACTGTATGCTCAGAGGCACCCATCACTTGTTGACCTTCCAACTTTACCCACCTTCCTGATCAGGTCCATCACGCCATGCTGTCACTGATATGACTACACTCATGTCTATAGATACACGTGAGCTCATAAGCAAGTCAGATCAATGCTAATAACGCCCCCCCCCCCCCCCCACACACACACACACACACACACACACACACACACTGCGGTCCATCTGATGATGATCCTGCTCTAAGGGGCGTCTGAACCCTTTACCCTCCCTCCGAGCCCTCACACATTTGATTGATGACCTCTGACCCGGTAAGTGGTGACCTAATGGGGCACATGGGAGATGAACCTCCAGCTGTGTGATTGGAGCAGGGTGCTCAGGGGGTCAGATGTCCAGACAGGCACCAGAGGAGATGCTTGTGGTGTCATGCCTGGAAGCGTGGTGTGACTTTAAAGACCAAACTGAGGGTATAGCAGTGTGTGTGCTTGGCGCTTACAGCAAGCGTCCTTCACGTGAGGCCAATGTCAGCCCTGCCAATGATAAGAGCGAGACTCCCAACTCGACAATCCCGTTTCCTGCTCTGTAGCTCATCTTAGCGTCTTGGTAGAAGAGGGCTGGAGAACATTCTAATTTTTGCATTCAGGAATCAATGGAGTTTAACAGAGCACACACCCACAGACACACTCAGCTTTCAGCTGGACTTATTTGCATGGGAGTTATTCAGTTGAATGACCTTCTTGGGGTAAACACTGACAAATTAGCATAGTGTGTTGTGATGCGTTGCAGGAGACTGTTCCTAATTCGGTTTTGCGAGCAATTCGGCTGTGATTAAATTTCCCAAATTCAAATAGGATATTGAGTGGCTGTTGATGTTAAATTGAGCCAATATTACACAGCATTAGATCCCATAACTTGTGCTCTAATTGGATGGTTCAAGCATAGATTTCAGGTGATAAAATCCTCATTCTAACAGATTAATGATGGTGCACATTCATCACATGAAGAAGGCTATCCTCGGGGGGACTGCTAGTGACGCAAATTCCCTGTGACAAGGAGAGGGGCTAGAGCCACCATCTAAGCAGGTTATTTCGGCATGCTCCGATGAATGCATCATCAACAAATTCCGCCTGCCCGGGGTGTCACACCCACCCCCCTGCTGGTTTCAAATCTAATCACTGATATTAAAAAGCCTAAGCAGTGACGGACTGGGAGTAAGCTGTAGAAGAGATGAAAGGTCTCCTTGGAAATGTATACCTCTAGCCTTTTTTGCACTGTCTGCAACATATGCAGATACTGAGATACAACCTACGTAGCTATCTACTTCTGAAAGACAACTGCCCACCCCGTTCCACACCCAGAACCTATCCGCTAGCTGCCACCACCGCCGTACATCTTGCGTGACACGTCTGGCAGTAATGCGGCTATCCGTCAGCGCCGGCGTGTCGCAGTGTAAATCATTGGCAACGCTCGATGAGCTCCAGACGTCACACCCACTGAGCGTGGGGAGAAAGAGGCTGGATAGTGGATGAGTGGATAGACACAGTCGGCAAGAAAGAGGGAACGAAAGAATAGAATGTAGAGAGAAGGACAAAAAGGTTATGGATATAAGTGAGGACCATGGTGATTCTGCTCCATCTTTTCTGTCCAAACTCCCCCCTTTTCATCTTTTGTCATAACTCCGAAGAACTGGAAAACTTTTAGGATCAAGGACAGCGTTTGGTGAAAGCTACAGGACACAGGGTAATCTAAGGCATACTTCTCAAACTACTGCTTTTGATCTTTGCCAGCATTGTCTTCCAACTCCGTAATTATTTAACTGAAATTCTGAGTTGATTGCTAGTACCTGAACTTTCTCGCTATGACCTTTTTCATAAGTCCCGTCAGACAGCACAGGGGCACGTGCAAAACCTCATTTCGAGCTCTGACATTTATTAGTGCAACCTAAAGCATTGGTTATTGGCTCAGAAGTGGGCATAGTAAAAGGGCAAAACCATGCTGAAGATGGTTCTTTTTTTACTACCGCAGAAAATCAGTGAATCTGGCCAGCATGGTATGGCTCTCAGTCTGAACACATCAATCTCCGGAGGGAAACTGGATCAGAGAATGTTCTCCGAGCCTCAGCCGGCGGATTTAATAATCGGTTGCATTCCCTGTGTGTTTTCCAAGCCTTTGCAAACACAGAACAAAACCATTAGCTTTCCAAAAGGAGGACATTGGGATGTTGAAAGTGGTCCGTCACATTTCAGCATCCCGTCTCCGATTCCACTATTCATGCTTGACTGGCTTGTTTTAATGGCTTCTTCTGCGAAAAGATGACTTTCTTTGAACGTTCCTGAAACAATCACCCAAACTCAAAACCAAATCGAATCTCTCACTAGATCAAAAGAAAGCAAACCATAAAATACATTGGTCCAAAAACATTGGGGAAAACAAGAGCTCCTGTTTCGCTTAAGGAACGGGACAATTATCTCGCTTGCAATCTAAACTTAGCAATGCCTCAGCCAGCATCGGAGAAAGTGTCTGGCCTAATTCTCTAGTCAGTTGTCCTCATGTTGAGTAGTGGATAAATGTGTGTCACTTTAAGGACAGTAGCTCTGGGACAACATAGACATGACAGCTCCACAAATAGTCCGATCCATTCACTGCGGGCATGACATGTTTCCTCATAAGCTCATGCCTGTCTCTGTCTTGCCCGTCTGCCTGCCAGTTGTAGTAGGACATGTGTTATTATGAATGAGCTTCTTTCAGTGGCAGGGGACGCGCCCTTGCTCAAAGTCACTGCCATGAGCTGGGTATTGCACCCCAGAGAGCTGCCCTCCCATCTCCTGCAGGAGGACAGGGTCCCCTGTGCATGCACTTGCACATATTTTCGAACTTGGACATGTACTTGCACATATAGTTAACAGTAAGCACAGATCATACCCACTCATACATACTAAAACATTTAAATGTCCATTTATAGACACAAGCTCAGATACACACCAGACTGGCATTATTAGCAGGCAGTGGCCTTTTGGCAGGCAGGCAGCAAACAGAGATTGATTGAGTGTGTGTGTGTGTGTGTGTGTGTGTGTGTGTGTGTGTGTGTGTGCGTGCGTGCGTGCGTGCGTGCGTGCGTGCGTGCGTGCGTGCGTGCGTGCGTGCGTGCGTGTGTGTCAATGCAAGTGGGCGTCAGAGGTGATTGGATCCCACTTGTTCTTTTGTGTGGAAATCTGAGAATAATGGCACAAGGATCATACATGATAAACATGCATGTAATGAATCTAAAAAAGTACTTCAGAAATCAGAGATATGGGAGGCATAAATGCAGAGCTCGTTTGAAACCTCCCTGAACGTTAAGACCAGCAGGAGTCAACCACACAGACAGTGCAGGTCACAGTCAAAAAAGGATACAGCTAAATGTTTCACTATGATCAGTGGATTTGATTTCAGCATTCAGGCTCCTGTGGTGCAGGATTTACATCCTCCAATCTCAGCAGAGGCGTGCTGAGAAATCCATTAAAAGCTGCTTTACGGCCGTGGACGTTATAGTAATATGTTAAATGGAAAGCCCCTCAAAGGACCGTTAAACGTCCTTGGGAAAAGCTGCAACAGAATAAAGGAAAGGCAGCGTAGACAGCCTGAATCAAATGTGCTGTTGATGGCATCCACGCAATATGTCACACTTCAGGATTGGCATGGAATAAAATTTGCAGTATTACAGCTTCAATTAAGAAAGGTGCGGTTCACTTTTGACTGGATTACTGCGAGGGCATCTGATTAAATTGGTGCTGATGAGGCCAGACGACAGTCATTTAGGGTGGAAAAAAGGCCTTGAACAGTCTGTGGATCTGTCAATTATAGGGAGGTGTGACAGGGATTAGGTAGACTTTTTTTTTTAAATCCCAAATTTCCCCTCAAAAAAGGTAGACAAACCTGTCAGTTTGTCAGAGTCTAGACAAACTACACCGCTGCTAGCTTATTGAGATCAGAGCTGAACAATCCCCTAGTACACCACATACATTTATGCAGTTATAAAGGTGTTATTGTAACGTGTTAAATGATGTGTGAAATTTGATGTTTCATCCTATGTAGTGCCAAATAGTTTCATAAGTAACATGACTCACATCCTGGCTGATCCCATGGGGATCTGCAGGAAGAAATGAAGTGATAGCGGCCGCACATATTAATGGAAGGAATTCTGAACCAACTGGAAATGGCTCTAGCGGCTAATTAATACGTTTGCAATGGTGCATTAAAATAAATGTATCTTTGAAAAATTAATCCTTTCTCTTTTTCGGTTATGCAGATCACACTTAAAGCAATTACAAGCTATTAATGATTGCAGCTGGAGTAGTGGCACACAATATCATTGCTAAGTGATTCACATTATTCATAATCCCATGATGGGAGCATGACGACGTAACAAGCTCTATTGCTGCTGTGATGTCATCCTATACGCTGAGGTCACGTGATACCACCTGCACTCACTCACTGACTCACTCATCCAAGCACTATACCTAGCACAGGTTATAGTGCTCAATATCTGATTCCTTCTAGGAATATACAGTATACAATTGTTTGTGTGCATAGGCGTAGATTTCGGAGGGGAAAGCAGGGGATATGTCCAACTACATTTTAAGAAGAGGTAAGTTTGTACCCCTCGAACAGTTATAAAAGACAAGCCCCTCCCCAAAAGAGGTCAAAGATAACAGTTCAGAGGGTCAAAAGATTTCTATATCCTTCTTAACTTCAATTCTGACATTTTCAGACAGTTATCCCAAGATTTGCCCATTCTACCAGGGTGGAACAAATTCTGATAGACACAGTACTGTAGGTACATTACACTATTCTAGGGGGGATGCATCCTGATGGGTATAGCATACAGATCAGATACCGTTCCCCATATGAAGAATACGAAAGGAAGCTCACACACATTTCAAATTCATACTGCTGACTTGGGGCAATAAATCAGGGATGTCCTGAAATGTGCAGCCAGCTATGCCTACATTGTATCCATTATAGCACCCTGATGGATATAATATACTGTTGAACCGTCAGATACGGTGTGAAATAATTAAGATCAATCAATGTGATTATAACATTCTAAATTGATAATCTTATTTAATGATTATGATGATCATTTTTACCATAACATTGCAGCCTTAGTGCTTTTTCCTGATCATAAAATGCTTATGTTTTTTTTCATTTGATTTTGCTACAGTTAACACAATCGCAAAGCCAAACGAGGTGACTTTGTGTTGGGGTGAGTTCATAGTCTGGAAGAGTTTTCTACCACCAGAGGACTGAATGTTCCATTGGTGTGCTGTGGGCTTACACTAAAGCTCCCTTTATCCTTAACATTTCCATCCTGGTAGATGTGGTGACACTGGTTACTGGTGGTAACCACAGCTGCAGTTTAGTGTTAATTGATGCAAACAAGCATATTTCCTAAACATTTCCAACTAGTCACAGTATCACTTCCTCACCTTTACAGATGTGTTTACCTCTTCTTAAAGAATGAAAGGCACCAGCACTGTAGTTATACCTCTGGCTAGCTCAAGTGAATATGATAGCGTTCATTTTCTTCTTCAACCTTATCCCATTTAAATATGTAGAAATGTACAGAAAAAATAAACAAGTTAACCATACCCTCAATGCCTTGTGCATTTCACACTTCTCTAGAAAAACATTCATGGGTAAATTCACCATAAGCGACAGCCAAAAACACTCAAGCACTGTTTCTCTCTGTGTGCCATCAGAGTGACCAGCCAGCTCTCATAATTCAATCCCAAATGATAGAGATGAAGTCAGTCTCATTTGAAATGACTCACCGGTAGACATTACATCACGGTGCCTATAGCAACCTCCAGAGTTACTGAAAGCTTACCTCTGGGCTACGGAACAGCAAACTCTCTCTCAAACACACACACACACACACACTCAAACACACGCACACACACACTTTAATTTTCTCATGATCATTTCATGACTTCAGAGTAAATCGACACACACCTATCCTTATGCCAGGTGTATAAACCGACTTGAATGCAAAACCTGTTGCATTTCACATTTACCTCAAGGTTACAGTTAGTGGACGTGAGGAATGAAAAGGCAGAACAATTCAGCAAGGCATACAGACAATAAATCAAGGGAGGGGGTGGAAGATAATGCCTTGCCAAGTGGACTTTTCTCTTCTGTCAACAGTCTTATATGAATGAGCTGCAAAAAAGAAAAATAAGGCCTGTAGCGAGACTGATCATCAGACACTGGCCACATACAGCTCCCCTGTGCCATGTGGTGGATGCCTTCATCCAAAGCGCCTTGCTGTGCCATGATTGCATTTTGTTTCCCAATAGCGGAATAAATAGATAATAGGATGGTGTTGTGTAGAGCCAACCAACCCAGTGAGCTACCCAAGGCATGGAAATATCTGATCCTATCGCCTTTTATACACATGTGAACATTGATATAATCTGTTTAGTCTCTTCCACTTGGAAAGATGACACTTTTTTCAGTGTTTTGTTTACAGCTCTTTGTGCTGTAAACAAAACACTGACATATTATTTTCTCATACAGTTGGAAGCCTGTTAGTGCCTATTTACACATCCAACAGATGTACTGTAGCACTGAACTACGACAGTGAAGTTGTAGGCCAGAAATCCAAGAGCTGAAGATTTCACACGTGCCTAGTAGCAAAGGACTAGTTG